>NW_006921597.1:6937866-6954377 GCF_000298275.1 Orycteropus afer afer
AATAATAATAGTAGCAGTTTTAAAACAGATAAAAACAAACTAAAAAAAAGAAAAAAGAGGGGAAAGAAATCTGGACAGGGCAGGACTGGGCATCCAGTCTGTGCCGGAGTACACAGACTGGGATGGAATTCCTGCTAGCCCAGAAGGTGGGTGGGAGTGAGGGATGGCTGCACCTCAGTTCACCAGGAGGGTGTGAGATATTAGAGTAACAAGGGGAATGTCACACCTTTTCAGTAGTCCCTGAGTCTGGGATGTCTTTGCAGTTCCCAGCAAACACAGCCTGTTCTTAAGTCCCTGGAATCTGGGAGAACACTGTCACTTTAAATATCCAAAATGGTGAAGTCCCTTGTAAACATTCAAAATGGCTGTGCTCTCTGGACAGGCAAAAGTCCACAGCTCAGCCTGCCTTCCTCTTCCCTGCTTTCCCTTTTATTCCCCAGCCACCAGAGCAGTCCGTGCAGTCCCTGGCTAGAAGGGCTGATTTTTAGGTTAATTCTTTAGGTCCTACCACCACTCAGCAATATCCAAGTTGTCTGTGCCATCAGGATTGCTGCCAGACCGCAGCTCTATATGTCTCCTTTTTTGGTATTTTCATGCAAATTCTTCTGCTAGTTGGACTTTAGTCCACTTCTATATCCTTCCCTTCAAAGATCAGGGGTCCAGGATTATCTTCTGTATCTGTGTTAATTGGTTCCCCTTTTCCTTGTTGAAGAGGGTCTATGCAGTCTTTCTGCCTATTCCGCCATCTTACGGGAACTCTCTCCCTGGGAATTTTTACAGAACATATAAATACACTTGTAGAACCATTAGAAGACTTCATTTTTAACCTGAGTAAAATGAGCTTCCATAACTACAATTCACCTCAATTGCATACCCACTCTCACAGTCACTTACCTCCACATGGTGCATTGGTGATTTAAAAGGATTTCACAAATGTACCTATATGATCACATTCCATTTTTATAGCAGCCTTTAAGGGTATCAATCAAGTTGGGGTTCCTCCCACTTCCCAGATGAGGGAATTAAGTCTGCAAAACATTAAGTGACTTGCCCAAGGTCACACAGTGAGTAAATGTAATCTCAAGGCATGAGCAGGCCCAACAAAGGACACAATAGATCCCCTGCCCACTTGTGTAAATAGCCTGTGTGCCTTTGAAACACCTGTAATACTCAAGTCAGGCTGCCCTCGATGGCAGGTAGGAGTGGTAAATGAGGTCTTGTGCCAGGAATAGTATCAGCCCTCCCCAGCCATGCTCCGCAGGGCCAAGGTGCTGAGCTGACTAAAGTAAGTGTCCCTGATTCCAACAAATGGCCATTTGGCTTGGGGGCTGCTGAGGGAACATTTATTTCAGCATTGGAACCAGCAAACCTGCAAGGACTGAAAACCATGTATCCATCCCAACTCATTGGTCTATCCATCCATCCATCTACCCACCCAACAAATGTTTACTGAGCTTCACTCATTCCAAGCACTGAGGATACACTGGGAACAAAAGCAGATTGTCATGAAGCTTTGCAGCCTAGTCAGGGAAGCAGACATTAATCAGAGAGCACAGCACAGCAAACTGCAATGATGAGAAATACTTCAAAGAACAAGAACATGGTACTTGTCAGGGAAGATTTGACCTGGTCAGGAAGATCTGAAGAAAGAGCGGAAGGTAACAAGGCAAAGAGGAGTGGGAAGACCATTCTAGAAAGAGGGGACAGCTTCTATAAAAGCTCTCATAGTGGAAGGAACAGGGTACTAAGAACAGAGAAAATGCCATGTGGCATGGACTGAGAGAGTGGGAAAGAGTTAGAAAGTGAGATATGTGGGGAGTCAGGGCCCAAAGAGGCCAGCAGTATAGACCAGTTAGGGCCTTGGTCCTTGTTGGACAAAGTAAGAGTTTGATAGGTCTATTGAGAAAAATAGGGAAGAAAAATTTTTAGGGTTTTGCACAGAGAATTAGGGAGCTCAGATTTACATTTCCTAGAGGTCCCCTCTCTGGGTGTTTCAGTGCTGAAAGCCAGCTCACTCCAAACTCATCCCAGTGCCACCCCATTCAGCTGATGCTACCCACTGGAGGCCCCAACTACACACAGCTCTACTTCCTTCTGCTCCTTGAACTTTGGGCCTGGAGGGACCTTGTTGTACATGTGCAGCTCATCTGCAATTACTCTGGGTGAATGGAATTTGCCTGACCTGGTTCTAGGGCTGAGTTAGGAATTCACTAATCTCTTAAAGTGCTAGGTCTCAGGTGCTACCATCTGAAAGCTTCCCATAGCAGAGAGATGTATCTCTAAGGATGAATTCTGTGTCACTGGAATATCCCCACTTACTCTAAGTAAGGCTTTCCTGTTGACAACAGCAAACACACAGGTGAACCTTCACAGAACCTTCACAGAAACTATGAAGTGGGTAGGTGAGGCACTCTCGTTGATGCTATGATTCAGAAGGGCAGACCTGAGGCTCTGGAAAGTTGAGTGAGAAGTGCTTAAGACCTCAGGCTTAGAAAGGGGCAGAGCTGAGCCTCAAGTCCCAGCCTCTTTCACCTTTTCAATGTTTTGCCAATCATGCCTTGTGGGGCACCACCTCCCTCATGTGTGAGGAGACTCTGACAGGAAGAAGGGAGAGATGAAATGTTGTCCCTGTTTCCTAGCAGGAGAAATGAAACTTCCTTGGTTGGTGGATCCCGTCTATTCTACACAACAATTTGGCCTGAATAGCTTTATGAGAACCTGGAAACCAGGACCAATCTCAGCTCAGCAGGAACTAGAAGTCCCAGGAATTTGTGTTCTGCTGGGATAGCACCTGTGTCCCCGAGTTACCTTACAGATAAACCAAGAGCAGATGGATGGCCATAAATGTATAGATTCCAGAATCAGTTTCTTTACATAGTAACCTTTCTTGTGGGTTCCAGGGTTTAGAGACATTTCACCACTGACTGTCTGCCAGGGAGGCTGTGGCTGAAGTAATGAGGACCACCAACAACTGAAGGGTGATCTGAAATGGTGCAAGGTCTTCCTGAGGTGACCCACCAAGGTAATTATGTCATTATTACACAAATGTGGCCCTGAGTGGCCAGAGCTGCTATGGAGGAATGCAAGGAATAACTGGTCCCATCAATGACTACCTAACAAAATGTCTGTGTCTCCTCTGCAAAGTCCTGAAGACTCCAAACCAGTGAATGTGGGCGGAAATCATCCCCTTCACTCCCACTTACACCAATATTTCCTCAATGTCCTATCACTCTGGGAGCTTGAAGGCTGCCTGCCAAAACTCCAAAGATGAGAGCGAGCTGGGAATTGAGGAGGGTGTGGAGAGGAGGTGATGAAACAGGGATTGGTGTGGGAATGGTCAAGACTGAACAGGTAGATGTGAAAATAACCTGGGGCAAGGCCTGGCCCAATCAGGTGCCAGAAAAATGGAGCAGAGAAGAGTAGAGCTTCCCAGTGGTTGGAAGGGGTGGGGACTTCTATGATGGAGAAGCATAACCTCCAGCCACACTGCTCATAGGAATGTAGCCTAGAATGACATAAAGGT
The DNA here is from genome assembly GCF_000298275.1 of Orycteropus afer afer. NCBI lineage: Eukaryota > Metazoa > Chordata > Mammalia > Tubulidentata > Orycteropodidae > Orycteropus > Orycteropus afer. The sequence continues at coordinate 6,941,390 of NW_006921597.1, forward strand.
CTTGAAGCCATACATGTACTGACCACTCGGGTAGGAGTCCATTCTAGGCTAGAGGAGCTCTCTGTTGGCTGGCTATTGACTGAACCAGTTGAGTTCCAGGGCCACTGTGAGCTGTTGTGGGGAATCCCAGTTTTATCCACTTCTCCACTCTGATCTCTCACTCCACCCTTTATCCAGGCTTCTCTACAGAGCAATTAGGATGCCTACTAAAACTCAAAACCTAACCCATTGCTGTTGAGTCATTTCTCGCTCATAGTGACCCCATTGGGTTTCCAAGGTGGTAAGCCTTTACATAAGTAAATTGCCTCATCTTCCTTCCACAGAGTGGCTGGTGGGCTTGAACCACCAACCTTCTAGATAGCACGTAAATATCTTAGGCACTGTGTCAGCAGAGCTCCTGAGGATGCCCCCTACCCAGCCTCAAATATAACCTGACCTTCCTAAGAGTCAAGATAAGTCCAAATCTGAAATTCTCCAAATCTGTGAAGGGAAAGACAGGCATTACTCACTTCCAGGAAGTATCCAACTTCTAGCTTGCCCTCCATTGAGTGACTCCACCTGCTCTTCACTCCTGGCCTTATCTCCCCTGATGACTAGGGAAGTCTGTCCTGTGCCCAGTGCATGATCTAGGGACACTGGGAATGTTCCTCCAAACTCTTGTCCATCTGTTTGCCCATATTCCATAAAATCCAGAGGACCAGCTTGGGAATTTCTGGATGAGGTGACCATGATTCCACTTTCAGCAGCCTGGAGCTGCAGGACTCACCACTCACACAATCCCAGGGTGAGGGGACACCTCTTATGCTGCATCATCACATCCTTGGCAGTTACCCCCAGCATCTCTATGAAATCTAGGGAAGGAGGGTGTCTCACAATGGCTTTGCTCATGAAAGAGTAGAAGGAAAGGAAATCATCCACTTCTTGGGAACCTCTGGGCACTTGACTGCTGACCAGAAGGCTGGCAGTTCAAACCCACCAGCCATTCCTCAGAAGGAAGAGTGGGCAATCTACTTCCATAGAGATACCTCCTCGGAAACCCAAGGAGGGGATCGCTATGAGTTGGAATCAACTCAATGGCAGTGAGTTCCTCCCCCCAGGCTGAGGGGGGCTAAGTGAGAAAATAAAAACTGTCTTATCTGCCACCTCCTTTACCTCCCACTCCAGAAGAGTTTCCCAAACCAGTATCCAGATAGAACCCTAGAACAGATGGACCTGGGGACATCAGCTAAGAATCTAGGAAGACCTGAGGCAACACTGTCCCCACTTCAGGCTCACAGAAGTCCCCCCAAGCACAGGAATCAGAATATATTTGTTTAACTCAGTGCTTCCCAAACATATTCTCCCCAGGACCCTTTCTGGGAGTGTAACACCTATTAGCCTGGAGATGATCTACCATGAAACTCACTAGAAATCAACGTGACAGAGACTTGTCCTAGCTAGGAGGCTCCCATTTCCCCACCCCAGGTCAAAAGATCAAGGGCTTTCCATGCATACCTGCAGAGCTCTCACAGAATCAAAGTGTTTTTTCATAAGAGGTTTTATGGAGTGTGCATCATGGAAAGTAGCTTTTGTGCTCCTTTATTGAACAAATATTTATTGAGCTCCTTTATTGCCTTTCCCTTTGTTAAGTAATTGTTTTATATGTACTTTTCAGCTGGATCCTCGGGAGGTAAGCATTTCCCACCAGGACCAACACATTCCTGAGCCTTTGGCCCAAAGCATCCTGGCCTTGCCTCTTCACTTACTGACCTTTTGGTGGAGCTGGAGGAAAGCTCAGGATAAGGTGCTCAGGTTAAACACAGAGCCAAGCAAGAAGAAGCTCCAGGCAGGGGAGCAGGGAGGGTGGGGAAGGGGTAGGTGAAGAAGCTGCAGGAGGACTTGGGCTTCAGAGATGTAAGAGGAAGGCCCCTGTGGAAATGTGGGGGCCTATAGAGCCCCCAAAGGCTGACTGAGCTGTGTCCTAGCAAAAGGTGTATTGGTGGTGTTGGTGTTTCAATTCTGACTCATAGCAACCTTATAGGAGAGAGCAGAACTGCCCCATAGGGTTTCCTAGGCTGTAATCTTCATGGGAGCACATCACCAGGTCTTTTCTCCCACATAGCTACTGGGTGGGTTTAAACTGCTGACCTTTCAGTTAGTAGCAGAGCATTTAACCATCATGCCACCAAAGGTCCTTAAGCAAAAGGCTAAGTGGGGAGAAATGGATGGATGGGTTCCTTCTCTCCACCAGGCAAGGAAAGAAGGAAGCCCAGTCCAGGTTTGGGATCCCCTCCTAAGCAGAGGGATTGAAAAATAAAGGTGGTTCTGGGAGCAAGAATGGAGGTGAGGAGTCCATGGGACACAACTATGAGGGAAACCAGTTACTACAGCAAGAGCAGTCATTAAGCTCTGAGCCTCAGGCTGGTGACCTCAGCTGTGAACAATACCAGGCCTCAGCACCATTTTGAGTGGATTGAGAGAATTGAATTGAATTGAGAGAATTCTTGGCACAGTTGAACAAAATGTAGTGGTTCTTAAAGTATGGTTCACTTAGGAGCTTGTCAGAAATGCAGGTTCTTGGTTCTTGGAACCTACCCCAGATTCACTGCATCAGAAACTCTAGGCAGGGAGCCCAGTAAGCTGTATTTTACCAAAACCTGGATCCAGGAGATTTTAATGCATGCTCAAGGTTGATACCCACTGGTTCAATGGAATCCCTCACAGGTCCCCACTGTAAGGGAGGACTCGGATCAGAGTTGTTGGGCCTCTGAGGAGAGCCAGACAGAGAAGAACCTGGAAACCCAGGCCTCCCAACACACTAGAGTCTGTGAGTCATACACACCCACCCCTGAAGGGAAACTCGATAGATCACAGGCAGCCCGAGTTCCCTTCATCCTCCTGCTGCTCTACAGCTGTTTTGCAGCTGGGCTTGCAGGGGCAGTGGCATTACCCACCCCCTTACACACACACACACACACACACACACCAGTTGTACAGGAGCAGGCTGAGGGCCACAGACACAGCTCTGCACCCAGGACATTCCATACACATTTCACCTTCTTTTAGTCCCACATCAACCATTGGAAACTTTTAGCATGTTGGTTTGATAGATGTGGTTTCACAGTTTCAGAGTTTACTAACTTGCCTAAGGCCACTCCATTCTTGGGCTGCAGAAGTGGAACCTGAACCCACCACTTCCAACTTGGGCTGGCAGGCTCATTGTACAGATGCACAAAGTTCCCAGGTCACATATTCCTTGATCCCCCAGGTCTTCAGTGTGAAGGCACCCCCTCCGTCCCAACAGCTGGTGGCAAGACAAGAAGTTAGGGCAACCTAGTGTCTTGGTGGCCTATGGGATCCCTTTGAGGGATCAGCATTTGACTTGATTCACTTTTCCCTGAGCACATGAATGTGTAAATTTTGTCCAGCATCAATTAAGCCTTGTGGAGGAAGTCACTGTTTCTAAAACTTCCCCTCCTCCTTTTATCCTGCACCTACCCCAGACCCTTCACTGGCCCTGAAATGGATTTTCCCTAGCAGCATGAAGACAAGGAAAGAAAGCCCACCTTCTTTTCCATGAGGTGGGCTCATGGGGGTAGCACCCCCCTGGAGCCCTGCTTAATACTGCTCTTGACATCTCATTTCCACTGCATACTTTCCATAAATGACTGGTGTGTGGGCAGGAAACCACAGGGTGTTCATGCCTTACAAGTCCCCACAAGGTGACCTCCTGTGCTGACAGGGGGATGTCCCCCAGCTTGAATGCTCCAGAGCATTGGGCAGGGGCAGGGCGCCCCAGGAAGACAGGAAGGCTGAGCTCACAACTGTGTGACCATCAGCCCTACCCTAGAGAGGCAGACTCTTAGTCTCATCAAAGCCCTGATCCAACGTAAGGGGAGTTTCCCTGGGGTGTAGCCTACAATACCTTTTATCTTACAAGAGATAAAGGGAGAAAGAAGTGAGCAGAGGTGGGAATCTACTGTCACCAAGAAGAGAAGCCAGGAGCATAGTGTGTCCTTTGGACCCAGGGTACCTGTGCTGGGATCCTCCTAGGAACAAGAGACAGAGAGAGAGAAAAAGACTTCCCTTAGAGCCGGCACTCTGAACTCAAACCTCATAAACTGTAAGAGAATACATTTCTGTTTGTTAAAGCCATCCACTTGTGGTGTTTCTGTTATAGCAGCACCAGAGAACTAAGACATGGCCCCTGCCACCATTCATTCATCTAACATTTGTCAGCTACCTACCATATGTCATGTAGTGTTAGGCCCTGGGAGCACAGTGGTGAACAAAACAGCAAGAGCTTAGATCTCACAGAGCTTACAGTCTCAGGGGACTAGTGGAAAATAATGGCCCTGAGAACTTTATTGACCCAGCCATCACCCATCCGGCACTTCCTCTCTTCTACCATATCTCTGAGAACATGCTATGCCCGATACCACACAAAGCTAGCACAATGTTTCCTCCCAGGTTTCAGTATTGCATCTCACTGCCCCACACAACCAGGATGTAAACACAAGTGACACACGCGGGCTTATGTGCACGTGCACACCATGCCCCTAATCAGCCCTGCTGGATGGGGAGAATAGAATAGATATGGCTAGGCCAGGGCCCAGGAGGATCTTGGAGACCACAGGGCTTCTCAGATGGAGTCACTCTTGGTGGTACAGGAAACAAGTGCAAGGAAATGTCACCCTAACTGACCAGAAAGGAAAGTGGGTGAAAACCATTTTCCATCTGTTTTTTCATACCTTGACTCATCCATTGGGCACCAGTGCCTCATTAGATTGCTTCAAGTAATCAAATCCTTAATCTACCACCTATTTATTAGCTCCTGGCCTCTCTTTCTTGGTGGTAGTAGATCCTCACTCTCTACTCACTTGGCCAAGTTATTCAACCTTTCTGTGCCTTAATTTTCTCATCTGGAATATGGGGATAATAATAAAGTCTACCTCATAGGATCATTATGAGGATTAAATAAATTAATATGTATAATTTATTGCATAAATAGTAATTATTGTTATTGGCTGGTTTGATGAGGACAGAGGCAAAGTCCTGTATTTCTGAACAGGATTGTCATTTTCATGCAACAGATGACACCTTTGGTCATTAGCACAAAATTTCTGGCATGAGGACTCAGAAATTCTTGATTTATTGTCTAATTTACCAATGAAGGCTCAGTGGGACTGGGCCCTGAGAATTTCCAAGCAGCTCACATTGACCCACAGAATTGACTATTGCAAGTTACTAAACTAAACCAAACCCATTGCTATCCAGTCGATTCTGACTCATAGTGAGCCTGTAAGACAGAGTAGGACTGTTGCATAGGATTTCTGAGGCTGTACAGCTTTCTGGGAGCAGACTGCCACATCTTTCTCCCACAGAGTGGCTGGTGGGTTCACACTGCCAACCTTTCGGTTAGCAACTAAGCAATTTAACCACTGTAACACCCAGGGTCCTTTGCAAGTTCCTAATTACAAATATACATTGAGTGAGGTCCGTTTCCAGAGGATCATCCAAAAAGTTGAGAGAAACCACAGAGGCTGAACCTATTACTGACCCCACCTCCTCTGGCAGCTCCAGCACTGCTCAGAGGAGCGTAGGTGTCTCAGCCTTTCTTTTCTGGAAAGCCATTTGGCAGCACTTATCAGAACAGTGAATAAGTGCATATCCTCTAACCTTGTAATACCCCTTCCAGGAATTTACCTCAAGGAAAAAAGTAGAGAGGTGCACACTATTTTACATGTACATTTGTCCATCATAGCACTGTTTATAGTTTAAAATAAAACAGAAGTAAATGTCACATAGGAAAATCATTAAAGCAGGTACATACACACGACAGAACGTTACACAGCCTTTAAAAATCTCTTCCAGAGCAATTTAACAATAGACATAAAGCTATTAAACAACAAGCTTCTGAGCCTACGTTTGCTTCTCTGTAATGGTGGGTGATCATGCTTAACTCTAATATTAGATTGCTGTGAGCATTAAATAAGGCACTGCAGTCCTGAGCCTGGTGGTGTACAGGTCCCCCACTAGTCCTGCATCAATGGCTGTCATTATTATTAGTCTCCCAATACCTTCCACGAAATAAGGACTAGCCTTGCCATTGTAAACGGGCCTGTGACACAAATGGGTTGCTCCTGTTTACCAATAAAAATGTAGGTATTTCACTTATAGCTAAAAAAAAAGACAGGCATATGAGGTGAACATTTACATTAGGTAGATACACTCCTTAGAGAGATAAATCATGGGTGAATAGAAGGGCTTTGTATGCACAGGGAGACAGGTCAAGGGGCAGAAGTGCATGAGAGGGAAGGACACAGGGAAGAGGTAACTATGGGGAGGAAGTGGGAGTGGAGCTTTTGCATTGTGGGAAATTGTAGCCAATGTCACGAGACGAAGTGTATGTGAGCTGCTGTATGGAAAGTGAATTTGCTCTGTAAACTTTCACCCAAATCACAATTAAAAAATTTTTTTAAAAAATGTGGGTGGTTCAAACCCATCCAGTGGTGCTGGGGAAGAAAGACCGAACGATCTGCATCCATAAAGACTACAGCTATGGAGCAGTTCCTCTCTGTAATACATGGGGATGTCTTGAGTTGAAACTTATTTGATGGCAATTGGATTTTTGTTTGTTTGTTTTGCTGATCAGGGGACACTGGTTGGAGCAAAAACGATGTTCCAGCCTCAGAGGTACTGGGTGTGGGATGTGATTCCCCCAGACCCCTCTTCTCCTGTTGCCACTGTCTAGGATAGCACCTCATGTTTGCATAGCAGCTTCCAGTTTTCAGAACACATTCTTGTGTATTCTCACAGCAAACCTCGGGCAACCCAGTGGAACAGGCTGGGCAGATAGTATTCAAAGTGCCCAGCCTGATGGAAATACGTTCAAATCCAGATGTCATCAGTTGGCAGCCGTGTGGATTGAACCATGTGTTACACTCACAGGGCATCAGATTTCATTTCAGTCTTTTCCCTGCTCCCAGAGATGCTGTAAGGAGCGGATGAGATGACAGCTGTGTAAGTGTCTTTTCAGCAGAAAAATGCAGAGCGGTGCTGTGGCTCATGTTTACAGATGAGGAAACTAAGGTTTGAAGATGCTGCAAATACTGGCACAGGGTCACAGGGTTGGCTAGGGACAGAGTTGGGAAGTACCCAGCTCTTTCAAAAATCCAACCTTTCTTTCTCTTTCATTTTTTAAACAGCTTTAGGAGATATAAGGAACTCTGGTAGTGTAGTGGTTAAAGCATTTGGCTAACCAAAAGGTCAGTGGTTCAAACCCACCAGCTGCTCTGCAGACAAAAAGATGAGGTTTTTGTAAAAATCTATCACCTTGGAAACCCAGTGGGGGTCGCTATGAGTCAGAATCAACACAATGGCAGTGAGGTGTATTTTTGTTTTGTTTTGTTTGATAAAGATAGAATTTATATGCCATAAAACCCACCCTTTTAAAGTGTAAAAGTCAGCGGTTTGTAGTATTCGTGGAGTTGTGCAACCATCAATGCAATCTAATTGTAGAATATTTTCATCATCCTGAAAAGAAATCCCATACCCATCATCAGTCATTCCCCAATCTTGTCCTATTCCCCACTCAGGCAACCACCAATCTACTTTCTGTCTCTATAAATTTACTTACTTACTTTTCATATAAATGAAATCATATAATATTTGGTGTTCTATGACTGGCTTCTTTTGCTTAGTATAATATTTTCAAGGTTCATACAGAGTGTAGAATGAATTAGTACTTAATTTCTTCTTATGGCTAAATAATATTCCACTGTGTGGATATTACCACATTTTATTCACTCATCAACTAATGGGTGTGGGCTGTTTTCACATTTTTGGCTGTTGTGAATAATGTTGCTGTGAACATTCATGTACAAGGTTTTTGTATAGATATATTTTTAATTTGGGGGGATATAAACCCTGGAGTGGAATTTCTGGGTAATCTTCCTTTACTGTATAATTTCTCAGAATTTTTGAAATAGTAATGTGTATTTTCCTAATTTATTTGTCCAGGAAACCCCTATTCCAAAAGGCATCCTGAAAGATTTGGGTAAAGAGTCAAATTTAGCCCCACCCCCTAACACTCATAAGGGTTCAGTAACCTGCCAAAATCATTCAACCAGAAAGATGAAGCAATCATAGGAAACCAGATGAGTAGTGACTATCTGAATGAGAATGAACTTCCTAAACATAAAGGATATTGAAGTTATTCAGGAAAAGAAAGATAAATGTGGCTACCTACATAAACATGTAAACTTTTGAACCTCAAACTAAGTAATTAGCAAGCAAATGTTCAAATGGGTCACTGGATCTTAATTCTGGCCATTGTGAGAACAGCTCGAGGAGTTTTAAAAATCCTGATGCCCAGGCACTACCTGCAGAGATTCTGATTTAATTTTTAAAAACTTGCAGCTAATTCTAATGTTTATCTAGGATTAAAAATTAGAGAGTCCTGTATTAATATCTAGGAGCTCTGGTAGTGTAGTGCCTAAGGCACTTGACTGCTTACCAGAAGGCTGGCGGTTCAAACCCACCAGCCACTCCTCAGAAGGAAGATTGGGCAATCTACTTCTGTAGTGACACCACCTTGGAAACCCAAGGAGGGGTTGCTATGAGTCGAATATGACTCTACGGCGGTGGGTTTGTTTTTTTGGTATTAATATCATTAAGAAATAAAGAATTATTAGAAGATTAGAAGGCAAAAGACTTGTATTACAATAGAAAAGTGGACAGAAAAACATAAGCACAATATTTGCAGAAGAAGAAAGATAACATAGAAAAAAGTTCAACTTTAGTATTCATAAAAGAAATGCAAATTTATTGTGCACTAACTCTGTTCCACATAGTTTACATTATTTTATTTAATCCTAACAAAGTAGGGCCATACTTTGGTTTTTGTTTAGGTGCCATTGAGTCGATTTTGACCCATAGTGACCTCATGTGACAAAGCAGAACTGCCTCATAGAGTTTTCTAGGCCGAAATCTTTACAGGAGCAGGTTGTCAGGTTTTTGGTGGCTTTAAATCATCAACATTTCAGACAGCAGCTGGGCCATTGTAACACCAGAGCTCTTTAGCCCCATACTACAGATGAAGAAATGGAGGCCAAGGAGCTTGTTCTAGGTCACAGAGCCAGTAGGGAACAGAGTTGTGATTTTATCTGTGGTAGTTCAGTCTGTGTGTCAACTTGGCTGGGCCTGGTTGAGTGGCTGGGCAGCTGGATGTAGTATTCCCCATGAGAGACTGGCAATCAACTCCATGGTGGAATCTACTGTGAGCAGCTGAGTAGCTGGCTTAGGGAATGTGGGCTGCTTCCTGTACATAAGCAGAAGCCTTGGGGAATGGTCTCTAGCTTATGGCACGCTTGGATCCTGCATGTAGTTGTGTCATTGTTGAGCAATCTGCCATGCTCTGCCGACCTTGGGACTTACAATGGACTTAAGTTAATGGCCTGCCGTGTGATTTGGTAACATCAGGACTGTGCCTTTAGACTTGTCAACCTTGGGTTATTCTGCCTCAGCAGCCAGCAGCTGTCTGAGTGAAGAAGTGCCTCTAGCTCCAGTGGGCCAGGAGCAGAAGGCAGAGCTCGACCCCAAGTTTGAGGGGTTTTCACCTAGCCCCTAGAGCCTGGCACTTGAACTTGAACTTGAACTTAAAGCCTCCAAATTGTAAGAATAAACTCCTGTTTATTAAGGCCATCCCATTTGTGGTATATTCTTCTCAGAGCAGTACTAGGTACCCAGAACAGAATTCAACAGTCTGCCCTTCACTTGAACCAACACAGCATGCTATCTCTGCAATGGGTACCCACTGTGGTGGGCAGAAAAATGCCCTCCCGAAAGAAAGATTCACTTTCTAATCCCCAGAACCTGTCAATATTACCTTCTATAGCAAGGGAGTCAATATTATTTTATACGGCAAGAGATGTGATGAAGTTAAAGATCTTGAACTTATTCTGGATTATTCAAGTGGGACCTAAATGCTATCATGTGAATCTTTGTTAAGAGAGAGGCAGAGAGAGATTTACACACTGACACAGAGAGGAGAAGGTGATTGGAAGATGTGGCCACAAGCCAATGAACACCAAGGCATGCCAACAGCCATGCCAGAAGCCGTGCGAGAAAGCTAGGAGAGAGGCACAGAATAGATTCTCCCCAGAGCCTCCAGAGGGTGTGTAGCCCTCAAAACTGTGGTAGAATAAATTTCTGTTGTTTTAAGGTACTAAATTTGTGGGAATGTTAGTGCAGCCACAGAAAACTAATGTTGTTGTTGTTTGCCGTCGAGTCGGCCCCGACTCATAGTGACCCCTCCTTGGGTTTCCGAGGCAGTATCACTACAGAAGTAGGATTGCCCAACCTTCCTTCCGAGGAGTGGCTGGTGGGTTTGAACCGCCAGCCTTCTCGTTAGCAGTCAAGTGCCTTAGCCACTATGCTACCAGAGCTCCTAATACACTCATTAAATTAGAAACAATTTGTAAAAGTGGAAGTCCTGGATCAAAGGGCATCAGCACTTCTAAGATATGCACTTACCAGTTGCTGTCGAGTTGGTTCCATCTCATGGCACCCTTGTGTACGTCAGAGTAGAATCGTGGTCTTTCTTCCAAGGCACCTCTGGGTGGACTAGAACCTTCAACCATTCAGTTATCAGCTGTGTGTATGAAGCATTTGTATCATCACCCACGCATTCCAAGGCTCACACTAAATATTGTCAAATGGTTTTCCAGAGACAGTGTATCAATTAAAAATCCCACAGTAGTGAACAAAAGCACCTCTTTTCTTGCATCCTCTTCAACATGGAGAGTTTGCATTTGCAAGCTATGTGACCTTTGGAAATTCACTTAACTTTCCTGCGTCACAGGTTCCTCATCTAGATAATGGCTGCAATAATAGATTGGGCAGCACTGCCAAGAGGTGTTCTTAGTAAGGGGACCCTCCTGGTTTCATGCTGATTCTGACATTTCAGGGCTTGTGCAGGCCAGGGGGTAGATACGTGACACAGATAGGCCTTTCCGACCCCTCAGATCACATGGTGCTTCCCCATCTGACCCATGTCTAGTAACCATACTTTATAGACCAAAAAATCAAAAAATACTGTCTAGCTGGGAGGCTGGAAACTTGAAATCTGAGTCTAGTACTGCTAGTCTATTGTGTCAGTCAGTCACTGCATGCAGTTAGCAGGGTCTCCTGAGGACAGCTGTGGCCACTGCTCCACCCCTAGGTCTGCCCAGAGCTCCAGCAGTGAGCACCTCTCTCCACAGCTACCCAAGCAGATGGTAGCTCCCCTGCCCCCTTCTCCATCCTGTCACCAAGGTGATACTGAGCATTGGTCTGTGAGAGCAGAAGCAGGTGCCTAAGCTCTCTCAGGTCCATTAGTTGCTAAGTTGGAAGCTGCCCTGTTGTCTGGGAGCCTGAGGTATAAGCAAGCACCCCATTGGCCTGGGGAGGGCAATTCCCTGGAGTAGTCTTATAGGCCTCTATATTGCTGGCCTCCTTCCCTTCTCCTATGTGCTGTACCAGCTGACCCAACTCATTCAGAGGTGCTCAGCTAGCCCTGCAGGGAAAATCTGCCCAGAGAGACCCTTCCCACTGCTCCGGCAGCAGCCTGCAGAGCAGAAAACATGGTCTTGTGTGAGGCAATCTCATAGCCCGCTACCCTCTCCCCAAATATCTCTACCACTTGCCTGTCTCAGGATCTAAAATTCCTTGTGTGAACATCTGTGATGTGCCAAACAGTGGGTTAGGTCTTGGAGAGACCAATTCAATTGTAGCCTCTGCCTCATGGAGCTTACAATCCAGTTGGGGCACTGACAAATAAGAAGAAAATTACAACACAAATAATAACAAAACAAAGAAAGAAAAAAAAAAAAAGGTGGGGGGTAAGTAGGGGTAAACACAGCCTGGGGTTTAATCTGGAGGGTTTTCTAGCTTTACAGTATTGTGGGAGGAGCCCTAGTGATGCAGTGGTTAAATTCTTGCTTCTAACCAAAAGATCAGTGGTTCAAACCCACCAGCAGCTCTGTGGGAGAAAGATATGGTGGTCTGCTTCTGTAAAGATCACAGCCTTGGAAACCCTACAAGGCAGTTCTACTCTTCCCTATGGGGTCACTATGAGTCAGAATCAACTTGACAGCAACAGGTTTGAGTTTTATCCTGGCTCAGTGGGGAGATTGTCTTGACTGATTGGTGATGTCTCTTAGAGGAAGGAGGATTATGACAGTATCTATGCTAAATATTTGCTGACCCTATATTAGGCCTTAGTGTAAAGAAGTTCATCGAATTCTAAGTAACCTACACATGGAAGTCTTATTATTTTGATTGTAGCAAACATTATTTCTTTGAATTTTGTTTGTTTTGTTGTTGAGAATATACACAGCAAAATACACATTCAACAGTTTCTGCATGTACCATTTAGTGACATCGATTACACTCTTCAAGTTGTGCAAGTATTCTCACTTTTTCTGAGTTGTTCCTCCCTCATTAATATAAACTCACTGCCCCCTAAGGTTCCTATCTAATCATTTGAGTTGCTGTTGTCAATATAATCCCGTACAAATAGCTCTTAAAAGAGAGTAATGCTCAAGACAGACCTTTTTTTTTTTTTTTTAACTAGTTAAGCTAAACTACCATTTGGTTTTAAGACTTCAGGAGACAGTTTTGGTTTAAAGTTTAAAAATTACCTCAGGGTAATAGTTTCGGGCGTTCATCCACCCTCCATGGCTCCAGAAACTCTAGAGTCCATGAAAATTTGAAATTTTGCTCTGTATCTTCTCCCTTTTGACCAGGATTCTATGGAATCTTTGATAAGAATGTTTAGTAATGGTGGCTGGACACTATCCTGTTTTTCTGGTTTCATAGCAAAGGAGGCAGTTGTTTACGGAAGCAATTAGCCACATAGTCCATATCCTCCTCCTATTTGACTCTTCTTCTTCTGATATACCACGTGAATAGAGACTAATAGTTGTGCCTTGGATGGCCACTTGTAAGCTTTTTTTTTTTTTTTTTT
>NW_006921597.1:6959087-6963230 GCF_000298275.1 Orycteropus afer afer
TTTTTTTTTTTTTTGTAATTGTTGTAAATATATCTATCACACAACTTTTGCCATTTTGAGTTTTTACAGGGGTATACCTTATTGGCAGTAATTACAATATTTGCTGTGTAACTCTATCCTTAATCGATGTGATTGTTCCATCACCTTAACCCCCTTTCCACTCCTCCTACCCTTCATAACCACTAATATACTTTGGTCTCCATACATTTGCCTTTTCTTGTCTTTTTATATAAGTGATGTCATATAGTATTTGTCCTTACGTAATGGACCTATTTCACTCAGCATAATGTCTTCAATCTCCGTCTAAATTGTAGCATGTATTGAGACATCATTTCTCCTACTGGCTAAGAATTCCATTGTATATATGTACCACATTTTGTTTATCCATTCATCTGTTGATGGGCATTCAGGTTGTTTCTCCATTTTGACTACTGTGAATAGTGCTGCAGTGAACCTTGTTTTTGAGTCTCTGCTTTCAAGTCTTTTGGCTATGTATCTAGGAGTTGAATTGCTGGGTATTCTGGTTACCTAGAGCTGCTCTGACAGGAATATACCATGAATCAGATGCTTTAACAAACAGGAGCTTATTCTCTTACAGTTCTGGAGGCTAGAAGTGCGAGTTCAAGGTACCAGGCTCCAGGGGCTGGGTGAAAGCCCCTTGGCCTTGGGCTTCAGCTCTGCCTCTTGCTCCTGGCCCACTGAAGCTAGAGACATTTCTTCACTCAGGCAGCTGCAGGCTGCTGAGGCTGACAAACCCAAGGTCGACAGAGTGAAAAGGCACAGTCCTGATATTACCAAACTACATGGCAGGCCACTGATTCAAGTCCATTAAAAGTCCTGAGATGCAGAGCATGACAGGCTGCTGAATGAAGACTCAGCTCCATGCGGGGTTCAGGTGTGCCAAAAAGCTAAAGACCTTCCTCAAAGCTGCTTCTTATGTAGTGGAAGCAGACCACATCTCTGAAACAGCTACTCAGCTACTCCAGTAGATTCTACCATAGAATTGATTGCCAGTCTCACCATGGGGAATAACTACATCCAGCTGCCCAGCCGTTCAACCACCACACTGTTTTCCACAGCAACTGTACCATTTTACATTCCCAGCCCAGTGGATAAGGGTTCCAGTTTCCCTGCATTCTCCCCAACATTTGTTATTTTCTGTTTTTTTTTTTTTTTTTTTTTTTTAACTTAGCCATCCTAGAGGGAGTGTTGTGGCATCTCCCTGTGATTGTAATTTGCATCTCTCTGATGGCTAATGATGCTGAGCATTTTTTCTGATGTTTGGTGGCCATTTGAATGTCTTCTCTGGTGAAATGTCTATTGAAGATATTGAAGAAATATCTGCCTATTTTATTTGTCCTCTTATTGTTAAATTGTAGAAGTTTTATATATATTTAGTTATTAGATTCTTGATAGATATATGGTTTCCAAAGATATTCTCCCAGTTTGTCTTTTCACTTTTTTGGTAAAATCTTTTGATGAACAAAAGTTTTTAATTTTTATGAAGTCCCATTTATTTATTTAGCTTTCGCAGTTTGTGTTTTTGTTATGTTCAATGATCCATTGTTGAAAGCTAGCCTGACAACAATGCTCCTATTTGTTCTAAGAATTTTATGGTTTTCATTTTCACATTTAGGTACTTAATCCATTTTGAATTTGTTTTCATGTATGGGGTGAGGAATGGATCTGCTTTCATTTTTCTGCACATGGAAATCCAATTTTCCCAACACCATTTATTGACTTAAAAACCAGAAAACAAACTTACTGCCATGGAGTCAGATCCAACTCATAGCGACCCTTCTTTGGGTTTCTGAGGCAGTATCACTACAGAAGTAGATTGCCCAACCTTCCTTCCAAGGAGTGACTGGTGGGTTTGAACCGCAGCCTTCTGGTTAGCAGTCAAATGCCTTAGGCACTACACCAGATAGAGACTTCTTTTCCCACTTAATGTAGTTAGCACCCTTTTCAAAAATCAGTTGACTGTAGATGTGTGGGTTTATTTCTGGACTCTCAATTCTATTTCATTTGTCTATTGCTTGTTGTTGTTGTTGTTGTGTGCCATCGAGCCGGACCCGACTCATAGCGACCCCGCTACGGAAGTAGATTGCCCCATCTTCCTTCCGAGGAGTGGCTGGTGGGTTTGAACCACCAGCTTTCTCGTTAGCAGTCAAGTGCCTTAGGCACTATGCTACCAGAGCTCTATTGCTTATTGTTATACAAATACCAGGCTAGTTTTATTACTGTAGGTGTCTGTAGTTGTTGTTGTTATGTGCCGTCGAGTCGGCCGGACTCATAGCGACCCCTTCTTGGGTTTCTGAGGCAGTATCACTACGGAAGTAGGATTGCCCAACCTTCCTTCCGAGGAGTGGCTGGTGGGTTTGAACCGCCAGCCGTCTGGTTAGAAGTTTTATTACTGTAGGTGTCTAGCATGTTTTAAAACTAACACTTTCAAGAGGTCTTTTGCAGCAGATTTGCCCAATGCAATATGTCATTTCATTCTTGACTTCTGCTTGCATGTCATTGACTGTGGATCCAAGTAAAATGAAATCCTGAACAACTTCAGTTTTTTCTCTGTTTATTGTGATGTTGCTTATTGGCCCAATTGTAAGGATTTTTGTTTTCTTTATGTTCAATTGTTTCATTGAAAAAAATGATATTGTTCAATAATTTCCTCATTCTGTTGGATCACTTTTCTTTGGAATGGGCACAAATATTGATCTCTTTCAGTCTGTGAGCCAAGTAGCCCTCTTCCAAATTGGTTGGCATAGACAGGCGAGAGCTTCTATCATTTTATCTGTGTGTTGAAACATCTCAATTGGTATTGTCAATTCCTGTAAACTTGTTTTTCACCAGTGCCTTCAGTGCAGCTTGGACTTCTTCCTTTGATGCCATACGTTCTTGATCATATGCTATTTCCTGAAATGTTTAAATGTTCGTTGACCAATTATTTTTAGTAATCCTTCCTTCTTCTTTTGATGTTCCTACCTTGTTCAACATTTTGCCCACAGAGTCCTTCAATATTACCACTTGAGGCTTGAATTTACTCTTCAATTATGTCATCTTGAGAAATGATGAGCTTGTTTTCCCTTTTGGTTTTGTAACCCCAGATCTTTGCACATTTCATTATAACACTTTACTTTGTCTTCTTGAGTCACTCTTTGAAACCTTCTTTCAGATCTTTTACTTCATCATTTCTTTTGTGTGTGTGTGTATGCTTTGGGTGCAAAATTTGTTTTACATTCAACAGTTTGTGCACATTTGGTTGCATGCCCCAATTACCATCCCCAATCCTAATCTACTCTCCTCCCCTCCCTTCCCCATGAGCCCCCCTCCCTGTGCCCTTTAACCATGCACTCCTGTCTGTCCAGCTTTCCCTTCATGTGAATGATGCCCCTCTGGTGCCCCATGGCCGATTGCTCCAAGGGGTATATCTCCATAGAATAGGTGGGTACATCACCCTGGTTTGGGTATTCTGCATGTAAGTCTTTCTACTGTTGGGCTGAGAGCCAATCCTTGGGAGTGAGTCCAATCCCAGGCCCAAAGTCTTAGGGGTCCTACCACACTCTATCTGACCAGTAATTCTAGTCATTTTTGTGTTTTTGAATTTTGTTCCACATTTTTCCTTCTACTTTATCCAGGATCTCCAGTTTTGATCTCTTCCCGAGTGGTTAGCATTGGTAGCCAGACACCATCTAGTTCTTCTGGTCTTGAGGTCCATCATATCCTCGGACTATTTGTTTCCAAATGCCCTTGGTTCTCTTCACTCTTCTTCACTTCAGATGAGAGGAGGTGCTTTTGGTTATTTTGACATCTTAACAATATTAAGTCTTCCAACCCATGAACATGAAATGTCTTTACATTTATTTAAGTCTTCTTCAATCTTTTTCAGCAATATTTTATAGTTTTCATTGTATAGGTTCACATCCCTGGTTAGATTTATTCCTAGGTATTTTATTCTCCTAGAAGCTATTGTTTAAGCATAGGCACTGAAACAAGGCGGGCTTGTGCTTACTCACTGATCTGCACTGAACACGTTCCCTTGTTACCCTACTGAGAGGGACCAGGTCTTCGGGAGCAAGGTAAGCACAGGCGTAGCACAGAGTAGCAGGCCGGAAGAGCAGGAGGAAGGGGTGGAACCCAGGA
>NW_006921597.1:6967005-6993468 GCF_000298275.1 Orycteropus afer afer
TGGGGCTGGTGCGGGATCGGGCAGTGTTTCGTTCTGCTGTGCATGGGGTCGCTATGAGTCGGAAACGACTCGACGGCACTTAACAACAACAACAACAGAAGCTATTGTAAGTGGAATTGTTACTCTAATTTCATTTTCAGATTTCTCATTGTTCATGTATAGAAACCCAACTAATTTTTGTTTGTTGACCTTGCACTCTGCAACTTTGCTAAATTCTTCTATTAGCTCTAGAAGTTTTCTTGTGGGATTTTCTATATATAGGGTTATGTCATCTGTGAATAAATTTTATTTCTTCTTTTCCAATCTGGATAAATTTTACCTCCTTTTCTTGTCTTATTGCTCTGGCTAAGACTTCTAATACAATATTGAATAGAAATGGTGAGAGTAGGCATCCTTATCTTGTTCCAGATTTCAAGGGGAAAGCTCTCAGTCTTTCTCCATTAAGTACAATGTTGGCTGTTGGCTTTTCATATATGCCTTGAATCATATTGAGGAATTTCCCTTCTATTCCAATTTTCTTTAGGGTTTTCATCAAGAAAAAATTTTGGATTTTATCAAATGCTTTTCTGTATCCATAGAGATGATCATGTGGTTCTTTTCCTTTGTTCCATTGATGTGGTGTATTATGTTGCTTTATTACATTCTAATTTTGAACCATTCTTGCATTCCTGGAAAAAATCCTGCTTGGACACGGTGTATGACTCTTTTTAACATGCTGTTGAATTCTGTTTGATAGTATTTTGTTACACCTATATTCTTAGGATATATTAGCCTGTAGTTTTCTTTTTTTGTGGTGTCTTTATCTGGTTGGATAACAGGGTTATGTTTGCTTCACAGAATGTATAAGGGAGTATTTCTTTACTGATTATTTTTTGTTACAGATATAACATTTCACAACAATCCTATGATATAAGAACTATTTTTATCTCCATTTTCTAGAGAGGAAACTGAAACTCAGAGAGGTTAAATAACTTCCCTACAACCACAGTTATGAAATTCTGGGAAGAACCTCAATGCTCAAAGGACCTAAAGCCCTTAATTTACAGGTGAGGAAAAGAAAGCCCTGAGAAGACAACTGTTTTGCCCAAAGTCATTCAAAGATGGCAGGTGGATGGGGTGGGTGAGAGAAGATGCTACAGATGGAGCTGGTGGTATGATGAGCTATGGAAAATACAGCACTTGTTTAGAGTGAGACATTAATAAAGTTGTCCTCAGTATCTATTCTCCTTTTTTATTTTAATAATAAACCTTGCTGAGTTGAAGCTGGGCAGATGGCTTCCCCACTAGAAACTACATTTCTCAGACTCCTTTGTTGGTATGTATGGCCATGTGACCTAGTTCAGGCCAACAGATATGAACAAAAATATCCCTGGGCCAATTTCTTAAGACAAGCTGCTGCCTGTACTCTTGCTTTCCTCTTCCTGCTGTCTGAGAAAAGGCAATCAGTGAAGCAGTACCTTGGATGTGCCCAGATATGGAAGGCTTATGCGAAGGATGGCAGAGCTGCCCCACTGCCTGAGTCCCTGATGCCTTCATGGGGAAGAACCACCTACTCAGGAGAAAAGAGAGCCCTTGAGAGTTTTGCACAAGCAATTAAACATATCAGTTGTATACCTTGCTCAGAAGTGACCTGTGCTACTTTTGCCCTGAACTAGTTCCACAGATCCACTCAACCACAAGGGACCAGGAAGTCTAATCCTACTGTGTGCCTAAATGGTAGAGAAACTTCAGTGAAGAGCAATAGTGAACACCACAGTTTACTCTATAGTTCTGCCTGGAGGCAGTCCTGAGAAGAATTCCCCCTACTCAGTGAATTCTGAAAGATAGTCTCTAGTGCAGAGCAGCTATCAGACACTGGCCTACAGACCACTCTAGGTAGGTACTGAAAGGCCTCTTGGGTTCCTCTGCCCATATGCCCCAGAAGCTTCAAGCACAGAGAGTGCAGGACTGGTTGCCCACAGCCTTTGCCTTCCTAGCACCCAGCCAGGGCCAAACACAAAGTAGAAGGTCAATCCCTGGGTGATGGATAGATGGCTGAATAGAAGGATGAATGAGTGAGAAGAAATCAAATGGCATGGCTCCTGGGACCTGTGCAAGCCTTTCTCCTATAATAAATGTGGCACGCTTTGGGCTTGGCTAGCTTCTTGCACTGGTCCAGATATAGCTGAATTTGCTCCTCTGGTTTCTTAGCTGCATGTCTTGGATTGTTCTCATTCCAGTCCATAAGCATTACTGAGTACCTGCCAAGTGCCAGGGACTTCTCTAAACACTTTGGGGCAAGAGAAATGGATGACCCATGACTCTTGCTCTTGCCAAAGCTCCTGGTCTAAAAGGGCTGAGAAACAAGTAACCAAGGAATTATCCACCCAAAGTGAAACAGGGTTAAGTGCTGTAAGACAGGTACCAGGCCTGCACTTTGGGAACACAAAGAAGGATAAATTATTTCTGCCTGCTCAGAGATGGAGGATGATGGTGGAAAGGGGGTTAGGGAGATTTCCTGAAGAGGTGACAGGTGAGAAGATGCTTGAACCAGAGTAGTATTCCAAAGGGGCTTGGGGTGGGAAGGCGGTCCTGTACAGATAATGGCTCAAGCAAAATTATGGCAGCAGGAGAGTGAACACCAGGCTTAGAGCTGAGAAGGCAGGACAGTTTTCTGGCAGACAATTATCTCGGATGTTCAGCTTAGTAAGAACAGACTTTTCTCTGCCTTGAAACAGGAGAGCTGGGCGGACCTCAATGTCCTCTCACGGTTTAAATTAAATCCACTGCCATGAGTCGATTCCAACTCATAGCAACCTCCATTGGGTTTCCAAGGTGGTAAATCTTTATAGAAGTAGATTGCCCCATCTTCCTTCTGCTGAGCAGCTGGTAGGTTTGAACCACCAAACTTCTGGCTAGCAGTCAAATGCCTTAGGCACCAGAGAGTCCTTTATCTCTTTGGGCCCCAAGTTCCTTACCTACAAATGAGGAGAAGCAGAGCTGTGGTAGGCCCTTGAAGTCACTGCAGGATAAAGCTGTGTGTGGAAGACTTTTCTGCTGTCTTTAGGGGCCCCAGTACCAGGTTCTATTCTCCCTTAAGGGATTCTGGCACCTGTTGGGCTGGCTGGCTGGTTCCCCAAGGAACGCCTGGGGCCTGGGGCTCCCAGTTTCCTCTAAAGGTGAAGTGGTGACGTCAGTCGGGCCCCTGTGGACATTTCCCATCGGCTCTTCCTCCTCGTCCCAGGTGCAGATGACAGAAATGCACCCTAGCAGCTGCAGAAAGAAAGTGCCCTTGACTAAGGGGGCTGGGAGGGGCTCCATTTTATTTGTTGACTATAAAAATGTCAGCTCCTTTGGGCCTCTTCTTGAATCAATATTTGCTGTTCTGAGGCTGAGTTCAAATGCTCAGTAATTCTCTGAGCCTGGCCTCTTCTTCCCTCACCTGGCTGAGGAATCACACGCACAGATACTTGGCAGGGTCTCCTCACTGGCCAGATGGAAAGCCTGCTTCAAGTCCTCCCAGCCCGTTCCTGAGAGTGGCTGCTGGAGAGCTTTGCCAAACTCCAGGCCCAAAGGCAGCTCATTATAAAGGAAAGTCCCAAGGGAAATAATTTCTCTGAGTTTCATTTTGTTCATCTGGAAAATGGGCAGAATAGTTAACACCTACTTCCTAGGGTTTGTTAGTTCAAATAAAAGAATGAATATTCAATGTTTTTATCAGGTGATGACCATGGTGAGAAAACTTCCCAGGTGTTGCTCTTGCACTGAATTATCCTCTGGCCCAGTGTTGTGGCAGTGGTATGAGGACAGATTCTGGAACACTTTCCTCAGGAAATTCTGCACCAATTCCTAGTTGTCAACCTCTGGCAGATGTCTGCCTTCACCCCTTTCAGAGAAGGGGCCAGTGGAATGTTAGTGGAGAAACATGCAGCCCTGAAGGTAGACAGATCCTTGATACCCAACTCAAGGGCTGTGTGCTTTCTGGCCAGCTACTTAAGGTCTCTGAGCCTCAGGTTCTTATCTATAAAATGGAATAGCAGGGTCTACCCTGCAGAGTTGTTGCTGGGTGTACATAAAGCATGCAACGTGGCACCTGGCACTTAGTGTTCATTCTGTCATGGTGCTTCCCAGACTAACATGGTTCTCTCCCCTCATGCACAGTCTGTGCACTGGGCAACACTATCCCGGCCACCAGCCTGAGCAAGAGAAATCATGAGGCTTCTCCATTGGCACACACAAGTAGCTCCCACTATACAGACTATTCTATGTAGATTCAGAGTTACTATATATACATTTACTCGGTCCCTCACTTCTGCTTGGCTTCAAAGTTGGCTTGGCTGCCAGAGTTGGCAAGCAGCCTGATACCTGCAGGGTGCAGTGCAGAGCCTCCCCTCCCCTCCCAGCAGTAGCAGCAGCAGCAGCCCCAGCAGGCAGGCTAGACACCTTGTGTCTGATGCCAAGGGTGGCCTTGGGGGTGCGGGGTGCAGGCTAGGCGTGACTCACTCGGCACTAGTCTATACTCTGACTCAGTGGTTCATGAATGCTTCCAGTGTCACAACCACTGCAGGACATGGGGTCCCACAGACTGTCTCCACGCCCACTGTTATTTGCCATGAATATCTGCAAAGCTGACCACACTTTTCAGGAGGCATATGGGGAAAAGTCTTGTGTGAACTATGGAGCAATAGTTAAACCTTATCTCAGGCCGAACAAAAAGTGTAGTGTGTTATAGAGCATCTGGAAGTCTCCAAAACTCCCCAGACCACACTCTCTGTGAATTCTCCCCAAGAACTGCTGAGTTCCCAGATCCAGCTGCAGTTGAGCCAACACTCAGTGGAGCCTGTGCCTCAGGGCAGGGGCTTGTGATGATCAAGGGATGTGGGAGCAGCTTCCGCATCCTGCCTATGGTGCCACCCTGGCAGTATGCAGTATACCATATACACCTGAGGTTCCTTTGCTGCACCCAGAGAAAGTTTCCCTCCCTAATATATAAAAAGAGTCAGGGGTGAGGGGTCCCTGGGCTAACGAGTACCTAGATCTAGGCAGAGGCACAAGCTAATCTCCCTCCTCTCTCTGCTAGAACCAAGAGTCAGACTCACTGTCATTAATTTGATTCCAACTCATAGCGACCCCTATTGGGTTTCCAAGGCTGTAAATCTTTATGGAAGCAGACTGCCTTATCTTTCTTCCACCTAGTGACTGATGGGTTTGAACCACCAACCTTTTGGTTAGCCTTAATTAACCATTACACCACCAAAGCTCCTTCTTTCCATAGAGGTGAAGGCGATGTGTGCCTGAGTCAGCTCTGCCATACGTATTTGCCATGAGAAGGCCATGTTCAGAATGAGAGTGAGGGAAGGAGCAAGCTAGTGAGAAGAATCCTCTTAAGCAGTATTTCTCCAAATCTTCTCCAGCAGCCAGCAGTACCAGAATTTATTAATTAAAAATGCAGATCCCTGGACACCACTGAAGATGAACTGTACCAGAATCCTTTTGGTGAGGCCTAGGGATCTGCAGGTTTAACAAGCATCCCAAGTGATTCATATGTACACTGATGTTTAAGGACCCCCACTGAAACGCCATAAAGAGGCCTGATGGCGAAGTGGTTAATCACTTAGCTGCTAACTGAAAGGTTGGTAGTTCAAGCCCACCCAGCAGCTCTGTTGGAAAAAAGAACTGATGATCTGTTCCCATAAAGATTACAGCATAGGAAACCCTATGGGACAGTTCTACTCAGTCACATGGGGTCACTATCCGTAGGAATCTACTCTATGGCACACAAGAACAACTGAAATTCCATGCCTAATATGTGCTTGGTCTGAAATTCTGAATTTTGTTTTAATTTACATACAGTGAAATGCTCAAACCTTTCAGTTCTTAATAAAGTCAAATCAAGACAGAACATTTCCATCACTCCAGGTTCCTCTGTGCTCCTTCCCAGTCAATACCACACCCTAAGGAGCTCTGGTGGTATAGTGGTTAAGGTGTTTTGTTGCTAACCAAAAGGTTGGTGGTTTGAACCCACTAGCTGCTCTATGGAAGACAGATGAGGCAGTCTGCTCCTATAAAGATTTACAGCCTTGGAAACCCAATGGGGGCCAGTGTGAGTTGGAATTGGCTTGATAGGTATTTTTTTTTTTTTAAGCAACTACTGATCTGATTTTTTTTTTTTTTTAGCAACTACTGATCTGATTTTTTTTTTTTTTTAGCAACTACTGATCTGATTTCTGTCACCACAGGTTAGGTTTGACCTTTGGTTAGGTCTTGAACTTTCCATGATTGAGGATAATGTCTACCAGCTTCTTTCATTCAGCATAATTTTGAGAGTCACCCATATTGATGCATGTATCACTAGTTCATTCCTGTCTATTGCTGAGTAGTATTTCATTGTAGGAATATACCAGTTTGCAGTTTCCATTCTGTTGATGGACAATCAGGCTGTTTACAGTTTGGGGCTATTCTGAATAAAGCTGCTATGACCATTTGTGAACAGATCGTTTGTGAGGCCTCTTATGTTTTCATACCAGGAGAGGAATTGCTGTGTCATAGAGTAAATGTAAGGAGTCCTAGTGGTTCAACAGTTAAGCACTTGGCTGCTACTCTGTCAAATGGGCCATTATGAGTCGAAATAGAATCCCCAACAACAAAGTAGATATGATGCTGTGTGGTAGGCAGGATTCTAAGATGGCCCTCGTGATCTTTGCCTTTGGTATTATATCCTGTATAGATCCCTCTCTTTGAGTATGGGTAGGACCTGTGATTTGTTTCTAATCCATCAAAAATGACAAAAGGGATGGATGTCACTCCCATGAATACATTATATTATATAAGACTCTATCTTAGCAGACTAAAGGGAAAAACTCTCACTTGTCGGCTTTGGAGAAATAAGCTGCCATGTTGTGATAAAGGTCTGTGAGAGGGCCATGCAGCAAGGAGCTTGGGTGGCCTCTAGAAGCTGAGAGCAACCAGCACCACCACCAACTGACTGATAGAAGGAAATTAGGACCTCTGTTCTATGACTGCAGATGAATTCTTTGAATAACTATATGAGCATTGAAGAGGACTCCAAGCTCTTTAAAGGAATGGAAACCAGCTGACACCTTGATTTCAGTTTTGTGAGACCCTGAGGAGAAAACCCAGCTAAGCTGTAGCCCATGGAAAAATGTCCTGTGTGACAATACATGTGTATTGTTTTATGCCACTAAGTTTGTGGTAATTTCTGATACAGGATAGAAAACTAATACATGGGGAAAGAAAAGTCTCTTCTACATACAGATCACAGACCTAAATGTAAAAGAAGGCTGACGGTTCAAACCCACCAGCCACTCCTTGGAAAGAAGGTTGGGCAATCTACTTCCGTAGTGGTACTGCCTCGGAAACCCAAGGAGTGGTCACTATGAGTCGGGTCCAACTTGATGGCACATAACAACAAACAACAACAGATGGTTAGCAGAAGTAAACGTCAAAGAACATCTTCATGATCTTGGAATAGTAAGAGGTTTTTTAAAGGGGATTCAGAAAATATGAATGACAAAAAAATGATAACTTAGAGTTCAGGAAAAGTAAAAAACTCTTGCTCAATAAAAGACATTATTGAAAAAATAAATACCTAAGTCAGAAAAGGAAGAAAATAATTATAAAATTTACAAAGGACTTGTATGTAGCATATATAAAAACTCCTACAACACAACAATAAAAGACAAGCGCACCAATTAAAAAGTGAGTAAAAGACTTGAACAAGTACTTCACACACACGCAAAAGGCCAAAAAAGCCATGAAAAAGTGTTCAGCATCATTAGCTGACAGGAGCAATAAAAATTAAACTTGCAATAAAATACCACTACCCATCAATAGGGAGCTCTGGTAGCATAGTGGCTAAGGCACTTGACTGCTAACCAGAAGGCAGGCGGTTCAAACCCACCAGCCACTCCTCGGAAGGAAGGTTGGGCAATCCTACTTCCGTAGTGATACTGCCTCGGAAACCCAAGGAGGGGTCGCTATGAGTCGGGGCCGACTCGATGGCAAACAACAACAACAACAACAACCCATCAATAAGAAAATCTAAAATGAAAAAAATATATATATATAGACACCACCAAATTTTGGAGAGGATGTAGATCAACTGGAACTCATACATTTCAGGAGGGCATGTAAAATGGTAAATCACTTTGGAATACTATGCTTATTTTCTACTTAAACATGCCAAAACAACCCCAACTCTTCCCTATCTATCTACAGAATGGTGGGCTTATTTCAATGCATTTTCCTTCTCTTCAGATTCTAGCACTCAAGTTCTGACTACTATATATCTAACTCTCTGATGCCTTAAAAGAAACATATGTTTTTGAATTTTGTCTAAAAAACCCCCCAAAAAACAAAACAAAAACTCACTGCCATTGACTTGGGTCAGACTCATAGCGACCCCTCCTTGGGATTCTGAGGCAGTATCACTATAGAAGCAGATTGCCCAACCTTCCTTCTGAGGAGTGGCTGGTGGGTTTGAACCACGAGTCTTCTGGTTAGCAGTCAAGTGCCTTAGGCACTACACCACCAGAGCTCTAGATTTTACCATTCTCACTTCTAATGAACATTCTGGCTGTATTTCTTCCAAGACACATTAATTTGTTCCTCTGGTACTTCATGGTATATTTGATATTCTTTACCAACATCATAATTCAAATATCAATTCTTCTTTGGTCTTCCTTTTCCTTTGTCCAGATTTTACATTCATATGAAGTGACTGAAAACGTCATAGCTTGGGTCAGCACATGTTAGTCACCAAAGGGACATCTTTGCTTTTTAAGATTTTAAACAGGTCTTTTGTAGCAGATTTGCCCAATACAATACACTGTTTGATTTCTTTCTTTCTTTCTTTTTTGGTAGTAATACAACACTGAACTTTATTGGTAATGTTCAAACATCATACCCCGAGGAAGTATTTTTCAATTTAGTTTGTTGAAATACTTCGGTTTTCCAGCTGGATCTGGGATTATTGTTTCACTACCTAGTGTCCAACCAGCAGGGCAGACCTCCCCATGTTTGTTGGTGTACTGGAACATTGTTTGATTTCTTGACTGCTGCTTCCATTGGCATTGATGTGGATCCAAGTAAAATGAAATCCTCGACAACCTCAATGTTTTCTCTGTTTATCATGGTGTTGTTTGTTGGTCCAGTTGTGAGGATTTCTGTTTTCTGTATGTTGAGGTGTAATGAATACTGAAAGCTATAGTCTTTGATCTTCATCAGTAAGTGTGCTTCAAGTCCTCTTCACTTTTGGCAAGCAAAGTTGTGTCATCTGCATATCTCAGGTTGTTAATGAGTGTTCTTCCAATCCTGACATTGCTTCTTCTTTATATAGTCTAGCTTCTTGGATTATTTGCTTAGCATTTATAATGAATAAGTATGGTGAAAGGATACAACCCTGACACACACCTTTGTCAAATTTTAAACCATGTAGTATCCCCTTGTTCTACTCCAGTGACTGCCTCTTGGTGTATGTACAGGTTCTACATGAGCACAATTAAGTGTTCTGGAATTCCCATTCTTCTCAATGTTATCCATAACTTGTTATGGTTCACATAGCCAACTAAATGCCTTGCATAGTCAATAAAACACAGATCAATATCCTTCTGCTTTTCTCTGCTTTCAGCCAAGATCCATCTGACATCAGCAATGATTGATATTCTTCATTCTACATTCTCTTTTGAATCTGGCTTGAATGTTTGGCAGTTCCTCGTATGTTGTTGTTAGCTGCCGTCGAGTCGTCTCTGACTCATAGTGACCCTATGTGCAACAGAATGAAGCATTGCCCAGTCCTGTTGTATATGCGTATGCTTTTGAAATGTCTTCAGCAAAATTTTGCTAGCATGTGATATTAATGACATTGTCCAATAATCTCCCCATCCCGCTGGATTACCTTCCTTTGATCTAGCCATGAATATGGATCTCTTCTAGTTGGTTGGCCAGGTAGCCATCTTCAAAACAATCTTAGGTACAGATGGGAATTTATAGAAGATTTTGCTATTCTGAAACTAAATTATAGGTTGTGACCAACTAACAATGTATTCAAGTTATGATGAATCACCCTTATGACCAGCACAAAGAAGAGGAATTGACAGATGAGGACTTAAGAGATTTTGAAGTGACAAAACATGATGAAGGAGAAAGAAATAATGAGGAAGAGAAAGGAGAGAAGTTGTCAAAAGATTTTACAGTGAAAGGATTAGTCCAAGTTTTTTCTAAACTAAATCAAGGGCTTTAGTTGCTTGAAAACCTGGACCCACATGTTAATTGTTTTGCTCCAGTGAATAGGTATATTTGGGAAGCAGTGAGATATTACTGTAAAATATATGAAGAAAAGAGGAAAAGGACCACACAGACAATCACTGATTTTTTTTTTTTTTTTTTTTTTTACTAGAAATTCCATCCCCATCTCCAGGGATAATCCAGATGATCCAAAACCTTCCATAAGTGGAGTTATTACTACAAATGACAAAATGCCAATGTCATTCAACTTTCTTCAATGTCAGAGTAAATTTTTATGATTTTGGTATTTTTATGTATGTTTACATGTATGTATGTAGTGGGAGTTCTGGTGGTATAGTGCCTAAGGCACTTGACTGCTAACCTGAAAGCTGGCGGTTCAAACCCACCAGCCACTCCTCAGAAGGAAGGTTGGGCAATCTACTTCCATAGTGATACCACCTCGGAAACCCAAGGAGGGATCGCTATGAGTCGCAACCAACTTGACGGCAGTGAGTTTGGTTTTATGTATGTAATATATCTGTAAGTTTATATGTAAATTTCAAACACCCAAAGACAAATATAGATCGAATGCATAAAAAAATTGATAATAAAAGGCAATAATAATGACAATGAAAAAACAAGTTCAGTAAACAACTTACGTCAGAACAGACTTATGACTGAATTGTCATAATAGAACCGCATCTTAAGTCAGGGACTACCTGTACATTACTTTAGTACCGCACCTCTTTATCCAAGGTTTAAAGAAATATAACATTTAACTGACAACAAAAGTCCTAAGTTTCCTTTTGAAAATTTTCAGTAAGTGTGAAATTCAATTTGTGGCACAACTTCAATCAGACAGTATCTTCACTGGCAACCAAATCTTCAAGTAGGACTTGAAAAAGAGATACACATTATTACCTTTGTTGTTGTTGTTGTTGTTATTTGCCATCGAGTCGGCCCTGACTCCTAGCGACCCCTCCTTGGGTTTCCGAGGCAGTATCACTACGGAAGTAGGATTGCTCAACCTTCCTTCTGAGGAGTGGCTGGTGGGTTTGAACCGCCAGCCTTCTGGTTAGCAGTCAACTGCCTTAGCCACTATGCTACCAGAGCTCCCATCATTATTACCTTAGTAACTATTATAAAGAATAATATAGGATGTTAAATATGTATAGTGAACACTGAAGGTGACCACTAAGAGAAGAGAAATAGATTGTACACTTTCCAAACCTGTAGAGGGAAATAATATAAAGGAAAAACTGATACATTTTTATAAAAGGCAAGAATGAGGAAGCAAGGAAATTTTAAGGTTAAAATAAAGCAGCTCTGTGCTATTTATGGCAGCTCCATGTCTTGCAGAGTAGAATTGTGCTCCATAGAGTTTTCAAGGGCTGATTTTTTTGGAAGCAGGTCACCAGGACTTTCTTCTAAGGCCTCGGGATGGATTCAAACCGTCAGCCTTCCGGTTAGTAGCTGAGTGCTTAAGCTGGAATCATCGCAGCAGCAGCTGGTATACATGCTGTTCCTAAAGACACAACTAAATCATAAGGACGTGGAAAGTTAAGTAACTAAGCAACCTCACTATTAGTGATACACTGCACTGGCAGGAAGATACTGAAAAAACAGCTTGTTCCTCCACCAACTTAAGGTGCAAGTGAGCATCTATGTATATGACAAGGAGTAATCCAGCAGCTTGAAAGTGCTGACGAATTATTGTTTCTGCAATAGAATGTCCAACTTTGAAAACTGACCTCTAAAATTTTTAGTGATACAATTATATGAATGGTCAACTTTTAAAATAAAATTTCTGATTTAGTCTTATGTTTCAGAAGTTCATTCGATGATGGTAATATTTGGCTTCAGCCAAATACTTTAGCTTGGACAATTTAGGGCATCTCTCGTTGTTGTTACGTGCCATTGAGTTGGACCCGACTTATAGGCACCCCTCCTTAGGTTTCTGAGGCAGTATGACTACGGAAGTAGATTGCCCCATCTTCCTTCCAAGGAGTGGCTGGTGGGTTTGAACCGCCAGCCTTCTGGTTAGCAGTCAAGAGCCTCAGGCACTACGCTACCAGAGCTCCTATGGCATCTCTCATTAGGTAACAAATTTTTGAGACTTTGCTTGTCTGGAAATGTCTTTTAGTCTCATGCTTGAGAGTTTGGCAGAATAGAAAAGTCAAAGTTGGAAATCATTTTCCCACAGAATTCTGAAAGCCTTAGTCCGTATGTTCTCACTTCTAGAGTTGCTGCTGAGAAATTCAAATCCATTCTGATTCCTGACCCTTTTTATACACCCTTTGCCCTACCCTCCTCTCTAGAAGCTTTTCAGACTTTTTTTTTCTTTGTTCACAGTGTTCAGAGATTTCAGTGTCAGATAGATAGTCTATCTTCACTTTTTGTGATGGGCATTCACAAAAATGGTGCAAGTGTTTGTGTAAATTCATGGTTTTTAGTTTGGGGCAATTTTTATTATTTCTTTGATGATGTCTTCCTCAATTTTCTCTTTCAGGAATTACTATTGATGGAATATTGGTCTTTTTCTCAGGAACTGCCTCCTCCAGCTTGAACTTCAGAGAGCCATTGTTGAAATCTAAATGCAGGGTTTTATATTTAACTCAAAATTTTTCCTTATTAGTTGGAAAAAAAACAAACCTCTTTACATAGAGAAGGAAGACTAGTGGGTGGGGGAAGACGAAAACAGACTGCAGTTGGCCAGTTTCTCTTCCATTAATTCCCTCTGATTACAAAACCAAGTTCATACCTGAAAGAGAAACTGGTCCTCTACTAGATGACCTGGTTTCCATGCTCACCTTTGCCACTTATTGTTGAGTAATCCTGGGCAAGCAACATCAACTCTCTGGGTCTCTGTCTCTTCAGATTCTTTTGTTTTGTTGAAAACAAAAACAAACAAACAAAAAAATGTGAACAATACCACCTTCCCTGCCCAATAAAGTAATGGCATCTCCTCACATGGTGAGGTGTGAGAAGAACTTGTGAGAGTTGGAATTTGACATCAACCAAGATTTATTCAAGTATAAGAAATCATTTTTATTTCCATAATATTAGGGTTGATATTTTAAGGTGTTATGTGTGTATTTCTCTCTCCCCAGTGTTTTTCTAGTTACTGAAGGAGCAGAGCCTCAAATGACAATTTCAGAGATAGGTTTTCAACCTGACAATTTGACAATCACCTCCCTATACAGCAGGATTAGAGGCCCAGATTGCCCAGAGCACCAATGATGTCACCTGTAAATGAAACAAGGTCAGATTCTCACAGTCCAAAGGCCTTGATGAAAATAGCTGAGCTCAAAATTCAGCTAATGGCTAGCACACAAGTGTTTGCATTTCCCTTTTGAGATCAGAGGTCTATGACTGTCGTTTCAGCTTTAAGAGCATGGCCATTTTTGGCTTTCCTGGGATAAGAAATGTGTTTTTCATTTCCCCAGGCCACCTGCTTATCCCCAGTTACTACACCCTCTGTACACCAGGTGTCCAATCTCAGCTCGAGTCCTCATCATTTCTAGCCTAGACTATGGCAAAACTTCTTAATTATCATTTCTGCCTCCTATCTTGTCTCTGTATGATCTGCACTCCATGTTACAGTTACCCTCATCTTTCTACAGCTCAAGTCTGATCACGTCACCTTCTGATCTCAAAAACCTCCGTGAGCACACGTAACTATTCCATGTATGATTTAGTTATATCTCTTATAAATGGCATTTAGCTGTTTCATTTTAATCTGAGAATTTCTGTATTGCTTCATTCTTGCCTTTTATAAAAACTGATGGAGATTTTTCCTTTATTCCACCCCACCCTATAGGCTTGGGCTGTTTAAAAGGCCATTTCTATTCTTTTAGTGGTTATCTTCAAACCTCATCATATATATTTAACCTAAAGTCTTAAAGTTGAATTAAGTATATCTTAATTCTTCGATATTTTAGCTCTAATTATCCCCTTCTGAATCTATATAGTATTGTTTGGAATATTTTAGTTCTTTTTAACTCAGCAAAGAAATGTTTGTTTGGGTTTATCAATATAGTGCCCATTTATCGCTTACCATTTTTCTTGTATATCAGATCATCCTGCTGGGGTCATTTTATTCTTTCTTGACGTTTTTAACCTTTAGGGAAGTTTGCTTGTTGGCAAATGCCCCCAGTTGTTGGTTTCCTGTACATATTCTATCCTTATTGTTGAACAATACTTTTGTTAGTTACAAAATTCTAGATTGACAGCCATTTTCTCTCAACCCATTGCAATCTATCTTCTGGCTTCTGTTTTGTGTATGTGTGTGTGTGAACTTTGATGTCCTTCTGTCCTTTTTAAAGTGATTTTTCTTTCTGACTGCTCTTAAGATCTGTTTTTGATGTTTTGCTATTTCACCATGATATATCTACACGTGGATTTCTTTCTATTTATCCTGCTTATATTTCCTGGATCTGTGGCTTCATCTGTGTTTTTCATCATTTCTGGAATCTCCTTTAATATCACTTCTCCTTCTTTCTCTCAGAGCTCTAGTCAAAAATACATGAGAGTTTTTGTTCTAGTTTTGATGTCTCTTAACCTCTTTTTCCATTGTTCTTATATTTCTTTGCTACTTTCTGGATCAATCATCTCTTCAGTGTGTCTAATATTCTATTCAGCCCATTGAATGTGTTTTTCATTTTAATGGCTCCATTTTTTTCATTTCTAGAATTTCCATTTGTTTGTTATTCAAATGTATCTATCATTTTTATTGATTTTCTGCAGGAAGCTCATCTTTGTGATTGCATGCTTGTCTGGGATAAGATAGGAGGCAGGAACAAAGAAGAATTCATAATGAAAATTTAAAAGTATTTAGAACAAAATGCTAGTGAAATTAAAATTTTGGAAATTCAGAAAATGTGATATATGAAGAATTTTATAGCCTTAAATACTTACATTAGAAAAGAAGAAAATCTGAAAATTAGGTAAGTGTCCTAATTAAGAAGTTAGAAAAAGAATAGAATACCCAAAGAAAATAGAATGATAATAAAGATAAGGTGGAAATTAATGAAACAGAAAACAAAGAAAAATGGAAAATTGACAATGTCAAAAGTTGGTTCTTTTGAAAGGATAATCTGTACTCACTTTCTCCATGTCTTAACTCTCATTTCCTGTATCACCTCCACAATTTGATTTTCATTTTCATCATTTACTGAGGTTGCTGTGGCAAAGAGGTTCTAATAATTTCCTGTGGCACCTGCTATCAAGTGTATACACTTCCCTGCCAACTGTAATGAATCCCTTGTTAGTCCTCATCTCATCTGCCTTCTCGTCAACAGTGGGTGTTTTTGACTACTCTCTGAACTTTAGCTTCAAGTATCTTTCAATAGCTCCACTCAGATCTAGTGGACACTTTAAACTTACATTGCTCCTCTTTCCCCAACCTTATTCCTCTGCTGTTTTCCCTATATCAGAAATGTTAACTCAATTTTTCCAGTATCTCAAGCTGAAAATCTTGCTGAACTTCTCCTTGATTTCTTTTATGGTCTCTTAAAATTTTCACCCTTGTTTATTTTATTTTTATTCATACTACACAAAACATAGTTCCACATCCTCCTTTGGTGAGTAACGACTGGGATTTTAAAAGCTAGCAAGCTGCCATCTAGATGCAACGATGGGTCTCTCCTCATCCAGAGAAAAGAAGAATGAAGAAAATCAAAATTCATAGAAACAACTAGTTCTAGCAACTGGTACACCATCTGATTTGCAGCCTATACGACTATGGGACCAGAAGAACTAGATGGTGCCTGGCTACCACTGTCATCCACCTGGAAGAGGATCTATGCAGGAGATCCTTGACAGAGAGGGAAAACAATGTGGAACAAAACTCAAAATCATTTGGAGGGAAAAAAAGGGGGGGACCAGGTTTGCTCATCTGATAGAGCCTAGTGGAACCACTGAGACTATGGCCCCTAGCTGCCCTTCAGGTCTGGAATTGAACCCACACCTGTGGTTTCCAGCCAAACAAAAGACAGGCATATGAGTTGAACATTTACCTCAAGTAGATACACTCCTTGGAGAGAACAATCATGGGATCATGGGAGAAAGAAGGGCTGCTTATGCACAGGGAGACAGCTCAGGGGGCAGGAGTCCATGGAGGGATGGACACAGGGAAGAGGTAACTGTGGGAAGGAGGAGGGAGGGGAGCTGTTGCATTGTGGTAAACTGTGGTCAATGTCATGAGACAAAGTGTATGTGAACTTCTGTATGGAAAGTGAATTTGCTCTGTAAATCTTCACCCAAGTCATAATAATAATAATAATAATAATAATAATAATAAATGACTTGAGTACTCAAAAAAAGAAAAAAACAGATTTTGAAACTATTGAAGATAATGAGATGAAGCCCTTTCAAGGACAACTTTCCTGATTTAAAGCATCCTGAATACAAAGTGCAAATGACAGTATTTGGATAGCTCCCTGGTGGTAGGCACTCAATATAACTAATCTTTGTAAACTGTCTAGTACCAGCATTAATGATTAGAGAATATGCTTTGTAAATAGTTAAACAAACTATTTATAGTTTATTATATTATTATGATTATAAATTCATAGTGCGTTAATTATAAAAATGCCTCATCCTCTTTTTGTTTGGTTACCTTACTTGCAAAGTATCCCCAGAGATGGTCTCCAGGACCCCTTAAAGCTAGCTGATTCAATAATTCTAACTTTGGTAGGTCTTGGTAGACTTAATGATAAGAACCTGAGTTATAGAGGGATTTATTGACTTCACAGTATGTATGGCAACTACTCTCCACCTATAAAACTCGTGGTCAACTGAGAGATGTTGAGCAAGGCTGGAACCAAGTGGTGGCTCTGTAAGCAAAATCCCAGATGCCTCTGTCTGGGCTCTGGTCCAACAGGACAGCTGCTAAGGAAGGAAGGAAGGTCTGAAGCCTCAACTTGTCTGGCCTAGTGATGCCATGGGAGACAATGTTATGTAATCTCACAAGCATCATGTGAGAGATGTTATTATCCCATTGTTAGATGAGAAAATTGAGGCTTATTGTTGTTAGATGCCTAGCTCCAGGTCACACGGTGAATATGCAGTAACCTGGGATTTGAACCCAGTGTGTTTGACTCTACAGGGATTATTCATCTTTTTTGTAATTGATGTTACTTGCCAGCACCTGAACACCCTTCCAAGTTTTAGGGACTCCCTCACTGTGTAACTCTCAATGGGCAGAAAATTCACTCTCTTGGGAGCCAGAGTGAGCGAGTGGAGCCCTCCCCACTATTTGCCCAACACATAAACTTTAAAGTTAAAGAGGCTGCAGAGCAGATGGACTCTAAGAACAGGCCCACTAGGATAAGCTGTGTCTGGCAGTGGCCTCTTGCCTGGATATCTGTAGCTTTCCTTCCTGAGCCCCTAATTTCTACTCATTCTCCAAACATATGCTTCCAACTTTCTGTAGATTGTCTGAACCCCACATATTTGTCCCATAAATCCCTTTTGCTTACATAGCCAGAGTTAGTTCCTACTCTTTGCATTTAAGAACACTAACAGACATAGACTCCAAAGCCAATCAGGCTGCATTCTCACTGACGTTCTATCTTGACAAGAAGAAGATGGGTGCTGCTCTGTGCCCTATATGTAGTTGTTCTTGTGTTGTTGTTATGTGCTGTCGAGTTGGACCCAACTCATAGCGACCCCTCCTTGGGTTTCCAAGGCAGTATCTCTATGGAAGTAGATTGCCCCATCTTTCTTCCGAGGAGTGGCTGGTGGGTTTGAACCGCCAGCCTTCTGGTTAGCAGTCAAGTGCCCTAGGCACTATACTACCAGAGCTCCCCCCTATATGTAGGGAAGGGG
The DNA here is from genome assembly GCF_000298275.1 of Orycteropus afer afer. Taxonomy (NCBI): domain Eukaryota; kingdom Metazoa; phylum Chordata; class Mammalia; order Tubulidentata; family Orycteropodidae; genus Orycteropus; species Orycteropus afer. The sequence continues at coordinate 6,985,060 of NW_006921597.1, forward strand.
TTAATTAGCTACCTTTCATCTTGCCTCTCTGACGTAAAATGTCCTTAGTTAAGCACAGGAATGTGAGACTTCTTGCTGGACCTCATCAGCTGGGCCTGGCTGCACAGTCATGAGGTGAGGGAGGGTTAAAGGGCCAGTTCAGCACATTAACCCCACCATATCTAACCCCTCTCAGTGGTCACACAGGGTCACATATTCATGTATACATGCACACTCTTACATATATATCATACTTGTTTCAAAACATCCTCCTTATCCTCTATCATGCATGTATACACCAGGCATCCTCATGTGTACATTCTTTGTCCATCTGGCTTGCATGACCGTTTATTTCCCTTCCCTACAAGCCAACTGAGTGGCCCACAGTGGTGCTGTATGAGGTGTGAAGCAGGGAATGGGGGTGACGAAGCTGGAAAAATGAGGACTTGGCCGGAGCACAGAGGTGCCTGTGTGCTGTGTAGAAGGCCTGGAACTGTCCTATAAGGTCAGAGAGCCTCTGAAGTGCAATGTCAGATACAGGATCCTGGGATGCCAGGTAGGGGTTGCTGCACTCTGCATCTCCTGCTTCCAGAGGCTGGCCAAGATGGTGCTGCTGAGGGCATGGTACCTGCATGCAGAATCCCCAGGAGACCCCACTGCTGCTCCCACCCTGAGACTTGACTTTTCTTTTCCATCCTTATCTCAGGTCCCCTTTGTACTCAGACCTTAAGAGGCAATAGCCTAAGCTCCCCTTACCTCACTTGCCCACTACCAGAATGTAAGATTCCTGGGGACAGAGGCCCTTTCCTATTCCTCTCCCTACAGTGTTTAACATGGTGCCTGACAGTATCCTCTCAATACGTGTAGAATTAAAGATGAATCCAAAGGACTGGGAATCCGGTGGAAGACTGATGAAGGGAAGATTTTGACACTCCCTTCCAGGCACAGCTGAGGAACTCAGTGTCCCAGATATTTCTCTCCTACATTAGCAAGTGCACATGGGTCCAAGGAGGCTTTGAGTGTTGGGCTTGCTTCTTTGTTCTTAGAACTTTTTTTTTATGCATTTTATTGAAATATAATTTATGTACAGTGAAATACCCAAAACTAAAGTGACATGGGTCAATGCATTTTTTTTTTCAGTGTTCCCTCCCCTCTCCTCCCCCCCGGCAACCAACAAAGAAATTTTCCCTCCGTGTATAAACCTTTCCTTGACCCTCCACAACAAAGAACTACTACTATATTTGTCCTTCTGTGATTAACTTTTCACTCAACATCATTTCCTCCAAGTTCACCCATATTATGCATTGTTTTGCATACTCTACATTATTCTTTAGTGCTGCATAGCATTCCAATATGTGTATGTACCATAGTTTGGTCATCCACTCTTCTGCTGATGGGCATGTAAGTTGTTTTCATCTTTTTGCTATTGTAAATAGTGCTGTGATGAGCATGAGCGTGCATGTATCTGCTCCCATCCTGACTCTCACCTCTCTAGGATATATATTTAGTTATTGGGATTGCTGGGGCAAATGGTATCTACAATTTCAACTTTCTAAGGAATCGCCATATTGCTTTCCACGGTGGTTGTGTCACTTCACAGTCACACAAGCAGTGTATGAGAGTCCCAATCTCTCCACATCCCCACCAGCATTTGTTATTTTCTGTCTCATTGAACCTTGCCATCAGTGCTGGGGTGAGACAGTATATCTCATTGTTGTTGTGATTTACATCTCTCCGATGGTCAATGATTGTGAGCATCTTTTCATGTATTAGCTGGCCTCTTGAATATCCTCCTTGGTGAAGTGTCTATTCATGTCTTCTGCCCATTTTTCAATTGGATTGTTAATTCCTTTGCTGTAGAGGCATTGGAGTTTTCCATCAATCTTAGAGATAACTCCTTTGCCAGATATGTAATTATCAGCAAATATGAATTTGTTACTGTCATTTTTGTCATATGCTTTTTCATTGTGTTGATTTCTTTGTTCCATATATTTTTCTACGCTGAGCTTGCTTTGTTTATGAATCATGTTATCACTTCCTTCATTCCTATTGTTTTAATATTTGTTGAATATTTATGCTGGTCCTCTTTTTTATTTTGATGTGAAGGTTTATCATTTTTCTTTGAGGTTACCCTGTGATTTATAGTTTTCTTCCCAAGTGTAGAACAGTCCGTTCTATCTTGTAGTTGTCTTGACTTCCCTACTGTCTAGATCTGTAACGACAGATGTTTTTTCCCTCTTTTTTGGTTTGTAGTTGTCCTCATTTGTCGGTTGGTATCTCTGGTTCCCTGTTTACAGTCTTGTAGGCTTACTTACTTTGGGTACTTCCATAGCTGGGTTAGTTTCTGGGTATGTCATCATGTGTGTTAATGGTCAGTTGTTGTTGGCTGTCGTTGCTTCTCTGTCCAAAGGACTCCCTTTAACATCTCTTGTAAGGTTGGTCTGGTTTTAACAAATTCTCTTAATTTCTGCTTATCTGGAAATGTCCTAATTTCACCATCTTATTTCAGGGACAGTTTTGCTGGGTACATAATTCTTGGTTGGAAATTTTTCTCTTTCAGTGTTTTATATATACCATCCCACTGTCTTTTTGCCTGCATGGTTTCTGTCGAGAAATCCAAGCTTAGTCTTATTGGTTGCCCCTTGTAGGTAATTTTTCGTTTTTCCCATGCTGCTCTCATGATTATTTCTTTGTGTTTGGTTTTGGTGAGTTTGATGATGATATGTCTTAGTGATTTTCTTTTGGGGTCTATTGGGGTTTGTTGGACTTCCTGAATGGATATATTCTCCTCTTAATCATATCAGGGAAGTTCTCCTCTAACACAAATCTTGGACATTTTCTCAGAGGTTTCATTTTTCTCTTCCTGCTCTGGAATTCCAGTGACATATAGGTTATTCCTTTTGATGGTACCCCACATGAACCTTAGGCTCTCTTCATTTTGGTTTGGTCTTTTTTTTGACTGATCCCTTTCCAAAGAAGTATTCAGGTATTTGTCTTCAATCTCATTAATTCTATCTTCCATTGCATCAATTCTACTCCTTTGCCCTTTCAATGTGTTATCTATTTCTGAAAATTTAGTATTAATCTTCTGGATTTCTATCTGTAGATTTAGAATCATTTCTAATTTTTCATTTATTTTGTCATTTTGTTCTTGCATATTCTTCCAAAATTCTTCAGGGGTTTGTCTGTGTTTTCCATGGTCTGTCTCTCAATCCTTTGAAGATACCTAAATATAACACTTTTGAATTCCTTATCAGGGAGTCCCAATGCTGTGTCTTCCTCAGGGATGTATTTTGGGTCTGTATCCTGGTCCCTTGTTTCTCCTGCTTTATCTTGCTTCTTTGTGTGGACTGTGATGCTCTGTTGTCTCCAAGGCATTGTGATGTTTTTGTGTTTCTATTTAATTGGTGATTATATGTTGGAGTGACTTTTCCACAATTTTTGTTTTCTTTGTTTTGTTTGTATGTTATCTATACAGGCAGGGTACTGTGCTGTACTCCTCTATTCACTAGCTGACAGCACTTATACACTTACCACCTGTCTCCTTTCCTTTGTCAGCCTCTCATATGTTCTTGCTGACCCTGGCAAACAGATCCCGTTCTTAGGTCCCTGGAATTCGGATGAGAACGCTATCACTTTAAAATCCAAAATGGTTGCCACTTGTAAACATTCAAAATGCTGCACCCTCGGTCACTATATATATCCAAAATGGCCACCACATGTAAACAATCAGAATGGCTGCACCCTCCAGACAGCAGAAAGTCCACAGCTCAGGTTGTCTCCCTCCTTGCTGTTTCCCTTCCTACTCATAGGCCACCAGAGCAGTTGTCCCTGAAGCCCTTGGTGACCGGGACTGATCTTTTGGTCAAATCTCAGGTCCCAACACCACTTGGAAATATTTAGGCTGTTGGTCTCATCAGAGTAGCTGACAGTCCGCATCTCTGACCATCTCTGTACTCACTGTTTTTGTTCAGGTTTTTCCACTAGTTGGTGCCGAATTCACTTTCCTTTCAAAGCTCTGGGTTCCAGGATTATCTTCTGTATCTGTCAGTTGGTTTTTCTTTCTTTGTTGAAGAGGGTCTGTGTCGCTTGTCTGCCTGTTCCTCCATCTTACCGGAACTCTATGCTGCTTGTTATGTCTGTTCTTAGGACTCTTCATTTGCTTTCAGTTCTTCAATGATTTTTTAAAAGATTTTTCTTTTCTTTTTCAAATTTGACTTGGTATTTTAAATTGTCCTCAAAAGGAGGGTTGGTGGAAAGTCAGGAGGTAACATATATTATTCCAATTTGACACATATCAAACTGACGCAATATCCTTAGCCCTTCACACTCCCACTTTCCAACAAACTACTCTTTTTTTTCTCCTTAAAAGCCAACACCTCCTCCTCTATTACCACTCTTAACTAATGAGAAAATAAAAGCTGTCCGAAAACTTTTATGTGCTTCCTGCTCCCATTAGGCAACCATCTGCATCTTTTTCCATATACTGTTGTGTGTGTGTGTGTGTGTGTGTGCTTTAGATGCAAATTTAGAGAATTTGTTTTACATTCAACATTTCATGTACATTTGGTTCCACTCCCCAATTACCATCCCCAACCCTAACCCACTATCCTCCTCTCCCTTCTCAGTAACCACCCCAGCCCTGTGCCCTTCTTAGTTATGCACTCCTGTCTTTTCCTACATGTGAATGTTGCCCCTCTGGTGCCCCATGGCTGATTGCTCCTAGGGATGTATCTCTGTAGAGTAGGTGGGTGCATCACCCTGGGTTGGGTGTTCTGCATGTAAGTATTATTTACTGTTGGGCTGCAAGCCAGCCCTTGGGAGTGAGTTTCATCCCAGGCCTGAAGTATATCCCAGGGCCATAGTCTTGGGGGTCCCACCAGACTCCACCTGACCAGTAATTCTAGTAATTATTGTGTTTTTGTTCCATGTTTTCCTCCCACTCTATCCAGAATCTCCAGTTTTGATCCTTTCCCAAGTGGTTGGCATTGGTAGCTGGGCACCATCTAGTTCTTCTGATCTCAAGGTCCATATTGTCCTAGGGCTGATTGTATCCATATACTCTTCTTTCTCTCCTATTATAGTGAGCGAACTTTCAAACTCTCCCATGAAGCTATCTTGTCCACTTGTGTACTAGATCCCATGCCCACTGCCTACTCAAGGACATGGCCCCAGCAACTATCTTCACTCTTGAAACATCAAATGTTCTCTCTCTACTACATCATTCACATCAGAATATAAACACGTTGCAATATCTCCCTCTAAAATAAAGTATTTTCATGATACCTATTTGGCTACTTGGAAGGAAGACTGGGCGATCTACTTCCATAGAGAAACCCAAGAAGGGGTCACTATGAGTTGGAACCAACTTGACAGCAGTGAGTTTGGTTTGGTTTGATTTTATCTGTTTATCACCCATTTTTCTGCTCCCCACTGCAGCACATCTCCCTGTCTATACTGTCTTACCCTCTTTTCCTCTTCAAAGTACTCTGAAGAGGTTTTTGCTCCCTTCATTCCACAGAATAGTTTTTGTCAAGATCACCAATGATCTCCATGTTGCCAAATCCAGTAGTCAATTCTCAGTCCTCATTTTACTTGATCTGTCATACTAGTTGCTCACTCTCTCCTTCCTGAACCAGTTTCTTTACTTGGTTTCTCCCACCTCACTGGCCACTCCAGTCTCATTTGCTGCTTCCTCATCTCACAGACCTTAAATATTGGTGTACCTCAGCTGCACACCCCTTGAATAATTTGTTTTCTCTATCTCTACTAACTCTCTACATGATCTCAACTAGTCCAAATGTCTACATGCTGATGATTAGCCAAATTTCTATCTTTAGCCCTGACCTCTCTCCTGAACTAGAGATTCACATAGCCAACAAATTATTCCTCATGTTCATTTAACTGTTCAATAGGAATTGCAAAATTAACACATTTAAGAACAAATTCCTAATGCATTTCACCTAAACTTTAATCTCCTCCATTCAGGAAATGGTAACACCATTCTTCCACTGCTCAGGTTAAAAACTCTGGCATAACAAATCAAATCCTTGATTTCTCTCTTTCTGTCATACCCACATCTAATACAGGAGCAAATCATGTCAGCTTCACCTTCAAAATACACATCAATTCACTGCCCTCATTATTGATATAAGTCACCATTTTTCCTCACTTGGATTATTTCAGTAGCCTCCTAACTGGTCTCCTTTTTCTCACCGTGGATCCCTACAATGTTTTATCTACATAGAAGCCAGAAGTGATTCTATAAAAACAGAGCTCATATTGCACCTCTGATCAGTCTTCCAGGGGCTTCCATCTCATTCAGTGTAAAAGCCAAACTCTTTACAATAGCCCACAAAGTCCTAGGCTATTAGACTCTTGTTACTTCTCTGGTCTCCCTCCTTCCACTCTCCCTGCCTCATTTTATTCCAGCATCCATGCTATTTCTCAGAAATGTCACACACTGTGCTAACTTTACTGCAGCCCTGCCTAGAAGGACAAGTTGTTTCAAAGCACAACTTGCTCCTTGCCTCAGTGCCTTAAATAAGATTTTTCCTTCTAGAATGGCCTTCCCTTGCTTGTTGCAGCCAGACTCATACTACATTCAACAAATTTCTCAATCCTCAAATTTCAGTCAAATGGCTTACTCTTCTCTGAAAGCTTGAATATGGGTGGTTTGCACTCCTTCCACTCTTTCTTCACCACCAAATTGTTCTTCCTTACCTCAAAGGCCCCAAACCTCATCCTTGCATAAGCAAACTCACTTCTCTTGCTTCAACGAAAGGGAAGACTTATAATCAGGATTCATCATTCCTAGTTATGTTGTAATAACTACCCCCACCCCACAGTTTCTCTCCTCTATGTATTTGGTGCATAGCTTTACTAGCAAAATATCATTTTTGGCTTAGCATTCTGTCATCCTCTAGCCTTGGGGATCCACAAGTTCACTGTCATAGTTAGCTCTCTTTCTTCCATGTCTTGCAGAGTTCTCAGCACACAGATGTTTAAAAAAATAATTCTAAAAATTCTAAATAATTCTAAAATAAAAATTCTAACAATTCTGAAAACTGTAGGCAGGGTTGTATAATGAATGACTTTGAATAATGACATTTATAAAATGTTGTTAAATGTACTATGCCACAACACACCTGTCATTCTCCATGAGCTAAAATCATTTGCAGGGTTCAAATTAGGAATTTTCTAGGCCTACGGTCTGAGATTTTTTTTTTTTTTTTTTTCATCTTCTAGTAACTCTTAGGCGCTCTGGTGGCATAGTGCCTAAGGCATTTGACTGCTAACTGGAAGTCTGGTGGTTCAAACCCACCAGCCACTTCTCGGAAGGAAGGTTGGGAAATCTACTTCTGTAGTGAAACCGCCTCGGAAACCCAAGGATGGGTCGCTATGAGTCGGATCTGGCTCAACGGCAGTGTGTTGTGTTAGTAACTCTTAGCTATTAGCTCTAAACCTTTCAAGGAAGAACAGTCATATTTTGAGGGAAAAATCTGTTGCCATCAAGTTGATTCCGACTCATGGCATCGCAGAGAACTACCCTATAGGGTTTCTTGGCTGAAATATTTGTGGAAGTAAATCACAGGCCTCCCTTTTGCCACTGGGCGAGTTTAAACCACAAACCTTTTGGTTAGCAGTCAAGTGCACACTGTTCTGAAGGAAATGGGAGTCTTTTCTGGGCAACATTTGTCTTCTGTTTGGAAAACATTTCATCACTGAGTTGGCTTCAGTGGGGCATGAGCTCAGAGCATGCAGAAACTGCTATAGGTCCTAGAACATCCTCAGTGCAGCAGGTATTCTTGTCACATCCCTCCCACTACTCAACATCAGGATATACTGGAAAACATAAGTGAGGCTTAAACCAGATAAAGACATTAATAATAATAAAAAGATTATTTCTTTCTGGTGGCATATTTTTTTTTTTTTAATTTTTATTTTTATTGTGATTTGGGTGGAAATTTACAGAGCAAATACACTTTCCATACAGCAGATCACATACACTTTGTCTCATGACACTGACCACAATTTAGCACAATGCAACATCTCCTCTCCCACTTCCTCCCGATAAGGTACCGCTTCCCTGTGACCATCCTCCATGCACTCCTACCCCCTGAGCTGTCTCCCTGTGCCTGAGCAGCCCTTCTTTCTCTCTTGCTTGTTCTCTCCAAGGAGTGTATCTACCTCAGATAAATTCTCAACTAGCATGCTTGTCTACTGCTTGGCTGGAAGCTACAGGTGTGCATTCAATACCACACCTGAAGGGCAGCTCGGGGCCATAGTCTCAGTGGTTCCACCAGGTTCTATTGCACTAGCAAACCTGGTCCCCACCTTTCTTTTTTTTGCCTCCAAATGATTTTGAGTTTTGTTCCACATTGTTCCCCCTCTCTATCCAGGATCTCCTACATCCCTTCCAAGTGGATG
>NW_006921597.1:6995804-7021711 GCF_000298275.1 Orycteropus afer afer
CCATCCATTGCCTTCTTGCTTGCATGGTTTCTGCTGAGACATCAGAGCTTATTCTTACTGGCTGTCCTTTGTAGGTAACTTTTTGTTTTTCCCATGCGGCTTTCAGGATTCTGTCTTTGTCTTTGGTTTTGATGAGTTTGATGATGATGTGTCTTGGTGATTTTCTTTTGGGAGAAGGATATATATTGTATTGGTCCGTTACTATAAAAGTCAAGGAACGGTTTATATATGGAAGAAATTTTCTTTGTTGGTTACCAGGGGTGGGAGGGAAGGGGAGGGAACACCGTTAGATAGGTAGAGATAAGTATTGATTTGGGTGAAGAGAAGGACAATGTACCAAATATGAGTGATCAACATGGTGGCATTGAGGAAGAGGAAGACATAGAGAGGTACATGGGAGGTACAGAAAACAAAGATAAACCCTTTTGCACATACAGTACTGTGTGTTGTCGGTGAGGGCAAACACAGGTATATGGGTGGATAGATGAGTGGACAGGCTGAATTATTAGGTATGTCTATGCAGCAGGGAGTGTACCCAAGACCATATATACAGTTGGCAGACAATAGCTCTATAAGTGTATTTGCGTGTTCTGTAAGAATTCCCAGGGGTATAGTAGAGCTGACAAGGGACAAGGCTGTAGTCACTTCTTGGTCACAGCCAGCTACCCAGAAGGACCAAGTAGTTAAACCTGTGGGCTCGGGACCATAGTCACAGGGGACATCAAGTTCAATTGGCATAACATACTACACAAAACATTGTTCCACTCCCTACTTTGACAAGTAGCAACTGGGATCTGAGAAGCTTACAAGCAGCCATCTAGATGCAACAATGGGTCTTTCCTTGTTCAGAGCAAAGAAGAATGAAGAAAACCAAAGATTTATAGAAACAATTAGTCATCATGACTGGTACACCATGTGATCCTCAGCCTATATGACTGAGACCAGAAGAACTAGATGGTGCCTGGCTGCCACTGTCAACCACTCAGAGAGGGATCTATGGAGGGGATCCTGGATAGAGAGGGAGAACAATGTGGAACAAAACTCAAAATCATCTGGGAGAAAAAAAGGGGGACCAGGTTTGCTGGTCTGGTAGAGGCTGGTGGAACCACTGAGACTAGGGTCCCTGGCTGCCCTTCAGGTCTGGAATTGAACCACACCTGTGGCTTCCAGCCAAACAAGACAGGCATATGAATTGAACATGTACCTGAGGTAGATACATTCCTTGGAGAGAACAATCATGGGAGAAGGGGGCTGTTTGTGCACAGGGAAACAGTTCAGGGGGCAGGAGTGTATGAAGGATGGACACAGGGAAGAGGTAACTATCGGGATGAAGTGGGAGGGGAGCTGTTGCATTGGGGTAAGTTGTAGTAAATGTTGTAAGACAATGTGTGTGTGAACTGATGTATGAAAAGTGAACTTCGCTCTGTGAACTTTCACCCAAATCTCACACACACACACACAATATATATATATATATATATATATATATATATATATATATATATATACATACATACATATATGTTGTTGTTATGTGCTGTCGAGTTGGACCTGACTCACAGTGACCCCTCCTTGGGTTTCCGAAGCAGTATCACTATGGAAGTAGATTGCCCCATCTTCCTTCCGAGGAGTGGCTGGTGGGTTTGAACCGCTAGCCTTCTGGTTAGCAGTCAAGTGCCTTAGGCACCAGGCTACAAGAGCTTCCATATCTATCTATCTATCTATCTATCTACACACACACACACACACACACACATATTTCTAGAGTCCTTTACATTCTTTCTAGATAACATTTATTCCTTGTATCTCATAGGCTCTTTGGTATTAGAGTGAGATATTGGCATAAGAAAAGACAATATAGATCAATGGAACAAAATTGAATCCTACAAATAAAATATTACATTTATGGTCTATTGATACTTGACAAAGGTGTCAAGACAATTTAATAGGGAAAATATTCTTTTCAATAAACAGTACTGAGATAACCTGATATCCACATGCAAAAATTAGTTTAGATCTTTACCATATACAAGAAATTAACTCAAAATGGATCATAGACCTAAATGCAAGAGTTAAAACTATAAAACTTCTAGAAGAAAACACAGGTCTAAATCTTTGTGACGTTGGATTACGCAAAAAGGGACAATCGATAAAAAGAAGACACTGATAAGCTGAACTTCTTCAAAACTGAAATCTTCCGCACTTCAAGACACCATTAAAAAAAGACATAAAAAAATACAGAATATTAGTTTTAGAAAAAATAAATATGAATATTAAAGAACTCTTTCAATGCAGTAAGACAAGCAATCCTATTTTAATAATGGGCAAAATATTTGAATAGACATTTTATCAAAACCATGAATGTCTAGTAAGCACAGATGCTCAACATCATTAGTCATTAGAGAAATTCAGATTAAACCCGTCGGATAGTTTACATGCACTAGATTTTTTATAATAGTAAAAGGGATTAAAATGTGTTGGTGAGGATGTGGAAAACTGGTATCCTCATACATTGCTGGTGGAAATGTAAAACAGCACAGTGTGGTGCTTTCGTAAAAAGTTATAAATTTCCCTATGACCCAGCAATTCCACTCCATGTATATACCCAAGAAAAATGAAAATATATGTCCACACACAGACTTGTATACAAATGGTCATAGAAACACAGTTCATAATAGCCCCAAAATGGAAATGATCCTATCTATCAACTGGTGAATAGATGAAATAATGGTATATCCATACAATATTTTCAGCAACAACAACAAAAACTTTTGATACTTGTTTCAGCATTGATGAAGCTTGAAGACATTAAGCTAAATAAGAGAAAACAGATTAAAAAAGATCACATATTGTATGATTCCATTTATCATACAAATCAAGAGACAGAAGAGATTAGTGGTTGCGTGGGGCTGGGACAGAAATGGAGATTGACTGCAAAAAGGCATCTTTTGGGGATGATGGGTAAAATTGGATTGTGAAATGGTTGGACAACTCTATAAATTTACTAAAAATCATTGAATTGTATCATTACAACGGGAAAATTTTTATCTGATGTAAATCTTGTCTTTAAGATAAACAAGGCAACAGCAAAAATAAATAATTCACTTATGTCCTTATCAAAGATAAATGATTAACTTTGTGCATATTTTTTGCAAAGTATGTGTTCTAACAAAAAGTAACTTATGTACACTTTTTAAAATGTTTGGTTCATATATATTATGAATATATTTGCATGTCATTAAACTTTTTCTTTTTATAACAAAAACTGCACAAGTCTTAGTTCACAGAATCATGAATGATAACCTTGTAAGACCATCTTAAAGATCATATAATCCCTTTACCTGTTTTGAATTAGTTTCCTTAGAGGACTAGATGATTTTCTTGTCTCTTTACTGTCTGGTTCCAATTACCCTTTTACCTCTTTATTTTTTCTGTTCTTTTATTCCAATGATTAGGAGCTCTGGTGATATAGTGCCTCAGGCATTTGAGTACTCACCAGCCACCAGCCACTCTCAGAAGGAAGGTTGGTCAATTTACTTTTGTAGTGATACCGCCTCAGAAACTCAAGGAGGAGTCGCTATGAGTCGGCAGTGGGCATATAGGAAAGATTACTCCAATCTGCTGGTAATGAAAATCCTTAACAACTGAAGTTGGGAACTTATTTTGAGCCAATGTACATGAACTTTTCTCATTCAATTCTCTTAAAAATCCTATAGTCTATTTTATGACAAGAAAATTGAGACTTGGTGGATTTAAGACACTTGTGGCAAGTCAACCAACAAGGTGCAGGTTCACCCTCCATCTGAACCTGTAATCTTAACATGAATGCTACGTGTGTGTTGACAGTTCCTTTGCAATCCAATGTAATAACGGTAAAAATGTCAGTATCTGGTAGACTGGAAGAGGCCCAGATTTTATAATCACCTGGAGTTCCTTTTTCTCTTAACTTTTACCTGGTTCTGTTTCAGTTGTTCTTGGAGGAGAAAAAAAAGTCCACAATAAATCTTGATTATACTCACAAAGTAATTAGCCTAAAATTTTGATAAAACTGAAATCCACTGTGCCAGCAGAGTTCAATAGTGCAAAATTGGCTGTTACTTCAGGAAGTTTCACCACTCTTATTTGATGCTCCAGTAGGTACAGGATTTTAAATATCCTCTGCTTTTACAGCATTAATAATAAATTAAACCACTATTTTTAGTTCAGCTAATCCTATTCCTCAAGCCCCTTAGGCCTAGTTTTGCACAAAATCACTTAAGCAGGGTCAGGTCAGATTTTATTGTGACAGAATGAGGTCCAGTGACTGAGGCAATCTTTAAGCTTGATGATCACAGAAGCTGGACTAGACTCCTAGTAGGCACAGTAATACTACAAGGTTGTTATGTAAGTCTGTAATTTGTTTCCTTAACATCAGTCAGAATTAAAAAAAAAAAAAAATTCCCCTTACTCAAGTTTTTCTTAATCTTTCCATTACATCAGGAAATGCAAAGATTAGCTGAACCAAACGAATACTCTAAATGCAGGAAACTGAAGATGACCAGTTACTGTATAAGCCAAAGTTGCTATTCTGTAAATCGAAATTGTGGTATTGTCAATGGGTAGAAAAGCAGGATAAACAAAGATTTTTCACTTAAAGAACATCTTTATTTGACCTTTAATATACAATAATATTACCTTTGATTCGTAAAAATTACTTATGGAGGACATGACTGGAAACCAGTTCAGGAGTGGCCAGTGGGTATCTGTTTGGAGGTTCTATTTACCCTACTTGTCAATTTAGGGAAAAATTCTATCAGTGAATTTGAGATCAGTGAGACTGCAGTGTGCCATCACAATTTCCAAATCCAGTAATTAAAATTGGGGATACTTATTTAGTTAATCCAATAAAATTAATTTCTAAATTTTCTTAAAAAAACCTTCAACAAAGAACTGTATTTTTTTTTTTCATGGAGTTTTCTGATATGCAGTTTGCAGAATCTGGAAGCATTCAGATAGCTGTAAGGTAATTTGCCATTGTTCAAAATCTTCTGTGTATTAATGTGGAGGGAAACCCCCAGGACCCCCTCTCTCACTATAAATACAGGCTTTTCCCTCCTTTCTAGCATTTTCATAAATGAGGAAATGTAAGTTTATTGATGAAAAATCTATCATCTCTTAGAATCTGTGCATTGCAACACATATACTAATACAGTGTCATGTGATTTTATGAGTTCTGCAATTGCTGAATTCAAACCAAGTTTAAAATGGATTAGTTGTTAAACAGTAGAAGTATTAAGATTGAGGTTGAGGGATGCTTTTAAAAAAATGGTGCACCCTGGCACTGTGAAATAATGTCACTGGCTTGTGAAGGTGCAGAGAAGTTAGGCAAGGAAGGGGAAGGGAGCTCTTCTGTGGGATCCATCTTTTCTCTGCCCTCCCTCAGGCTTCAGCTGTATGAGGAGTCATGGCATCAGTAGTCTCCTGCAGTCTAGAAATGGAACAGTGACTACCAATTGGAAAATGAGGCACATAACCCATTTTCTGTTGCCTAAAAATTTTAAAAGAATGGTTTCTATAGCACAAAAGTTAGAAATTCGATTACATTCCTATGTAGGATTCTAGGCATACCCAATTTGAGGAATTTGCAGCTCCAGAAATCCAGTCTTGGTCTAACTTCAACGAGCAGGCAGAACTTGAAAGAATATATTTTGACACCATAGAGACCTTTCCTGTTGCATGACAACTCAGAAACTGTGACATTAAATAACACGCAAGGCAAAGACACTGGCTGATAGCATACCCCAAGAACAAAAATTTTGCTTCTTTCATTGTAGCCATATCATTAAACAGACTCTAGAGGAGTGTATCTATTTTCAAGAGAACAAAAGACACAGCTTAGGTTACACAAACACGTATAACTGTACATACACACACTTTAAAATGAATTCAAACATTTTTAAAAATTAATTATGAAATCAAAACATAAAGGGACAACACAGAATAAAGGTTGTAAGGTCTTAAATAAAACTTGTGACCAGGGGTCAGCAAACTCAGCAAACTGCCTTTCATTTTTTTGTAAATAGTTTTATTGGAATAGTTACATCCATTCATTTACATATTGTCTATGGCTGCTTTCATGTTCCAACAGCAGAATTTAGTAGAAATAGAGGCCATATAGCCTGCAAAGCCTAAAATATTTATTATCTGATCCTTTAAAGAAAAACCTGCTGACCTATTATATATTAAAAAGAGCATCTTCACCATGTCAATGAGCTGAGGTAACAGAAAATCATTTTCACCAATGTTTTTAAACCAGAATAAACACACTAAAATATCTCCATATTATATGTGGTTACTCAAATATTCTTAGAATGTGTGCAGCCAAAACCTGTAACTAACTTCAACATGGACAATACGAGAAATCTCTGTGTATAATTATATTTATGTAGATATCTATGCAAAGAGTGGATAAATATAGAGCTAGCTGATTTGAGGGCAAGAAAATACCAAGAAAAAAAATAACTCCAAATATAATATGAGGAACTATTATTTGGAACTTAGAAATATTTTAGTATATTTTTCTTTATATTTAAAAGCATGGGATGACTATTAGTAGGAGCCATACCAGAGAAAAAATAATTTAAACTGCAAGTTGTTACCCATGAATTGTGACAATTTTTTTTTAAATATAAAATAACCAGCACTTCTATAAAACATTTTTTTAATTATGTAAAGTGATATAGCAAAATAAGAATGTTTTTTCCTAAATATTTAGTCCAAGTTGCTTCAGAAATCAACTATTACTTTGACATTTCTCAAGAGATTTTAGTTATTAACTACAATTATAGCTGTTAGTATTATATAGTAACACATTGATTAAAATATATTATAAACCTTTTCTTCTTTAATTTAAATGAAATAGAAAATTAAGGATTTTATAACATGATACACACTGGAAAACATTTTAAATGGTATGAATTACTCTCATACAGAAGATTCACTGGAATCACATAAAATGTTCTAATGCTTGAAAGTGCCTAGCATAATGCTTGACTAATTAGGTAACTCCGTGTTTGTTCACTCATTCTCTCATGCATTCAAAGAAATCCGGGCTCAAGGAGAAACTGCATAATGAGAATGGCAAGCATAATCTTTTATCAACAAAAACAGTTTTGACAAAGACTTTGGCAATGGAGAGTAGAGAAGATGATAGGTTGATGGCCAGAATTTCAAACTGCCCGGGTAAAATCTACCAAGTGTGAAGCCCTGGGTTGCCCTAGATGATAACATAAAGATTCCAGGTTATAATCCACAAAAAGGATGCATTCCTTCAATATTCAGGTTTTACTTTTACTTATACACATCTACTCAAAGACAGGAATGAGTTTGTGTTAGAAAAACAGAACAGCACGTACATGCAGCCCACCAGAAAGTAGGAACCCTTTGACTGGGGTCTTATTCTGTTCTGAGATGTCTTTTTGGTTAGGGCTGAGTTCTCCTGGTTTTAACAACTTTATACTGAGTAAGTAATACTAGTAATAATAAAATTAGGCTTGAACCAAAAGTGAGACTCTAAAATGAAGAGAAATAAACATAGAGGGTGTTTTATTTTCATGTCTCAACTGATCTATTCTGCACATTTGTGCCAAAGGCGTAAGGTGAGGTGTCAGCTCTCTGAAGAGGCACCTGGAAAGGAGCATTTGTGGGCTCTCTGAAGGTCTTATTTATCCTGAGCAATAAGGTCTACAAATGCAAAGGCTATTGTAAAGAACAGAAGACAGTAAAAAATACTCTTAGAGTCTAAGCAGAATATAGAATAAGGATTGATTTTTGAGGAAATAATTTAAAAATATCACAAAAATAAAACATAACACTGGCAAGTCATTTGTAGCTGACTTTAACTGCCTTTGGTATTCGGGGAAGAAAAAAATGGAACCATTATTATGAGCTCTAGTTTTTTCATCATCATAAGGAAGGCAGGGATAGTGAAGAAAATCCTTCCTGTCCTTCTCAAAATTCTTTGCTTGAACCAGAACTGGTCCTAACAGACACTTCTTGCCTTCTCTTAAGTTCCAGTTACCCAAATAACACAGAGTAGTTGGGAATGGGAAGTTCTGTTTCCTCTTCACTTGAGAAGTTCCTGGGGAACCATGAAGTCCCTTTTACTCTGGATTCTTCTAAAGCAATGTGAGGGGGAGTTCACTGCCATTAGCACAGCTGCTCTGGGTCTTTGCCAGATCGGTTTTTTACTTTTCTTCAATGACTCCTAAGTGGGCTTGTGCTATTTTTAGGAGGAAAGCTAACTTTTTTTGGAGAACCAAATACTTTCTTTTTTTTTTCTAAAGTCATATATTAAAGCACTCTACTAATTCTAAAAAAATATTTTTCAAATAGTAAAAGATCACAATTTCAAAATATGTGATAAAATTTAACTCTTAAGGACCTAAAGAATTCAACTGGCTATATACTCTTACTTTCTATGTATACTGAAAAAATTTGAGGTGGCTATCATTTATGGATCATTTGTTGAACTGTGTAAATTGTTTCACTCTTTGTGGTGTAAGATAATCAACCTTAGAAAACATTTAACTGTTAATTTATTAAATCTTTCCCCAATTTACATCTGTTCCAGGCCAACAGAGGATTAAAAAGAAAAGCTATCAAAATAAGAAAATAAGACTTGAGAATTCCAAGGTCAGCTACTTGCATAGCTGAAACATTGTTTCATGAAGTCTTGAAATTCAGAGTAAATATTAATAATACTGCTCCCAACTTCTATTAATGTCAATGGCAGCTGTTTGTATTAAATGAACAGAGAAAATAAATGTCCTACACTGTGACAGAAAATTTATAAGCATTATATATTTATATTACAGTTCTTGATAAAATTTAAGTACCCCCCCATATAAAGAACTAAAAATTGACTTTAAAAGAAATATATCACTGTAAAACCCACTGATGGTAAGAGAAAGTTCCTTAGATATATTCCAAATTACATGTAATATGATTAATTGCACCACACTTTTATCACTAAAAATTATCTTGAAGCTTTCTGATTAATTCTTTGGATTAATAAATATCCTTGGAGAAAACAAAAGTTGAGTTTATTTTCTTACCGAAAATAGTTTTGAAAAGTTCACTTATTTGATTAGATAATAAATAAAAGATCCCCTATCCACATTCCAGATGGAATATTTAAGGAAGTTTCACTGTATTTTCTTTTTGATTTAATAATCTGTAACAGTAATTTGGCTCATCAAGGCAAATTCAGAGCCACATAATAGTACAGCACGTTTTACGAAGCCACATAAAGTTTTAAGTTGAGTAACTGTAAATTTATAATAAGGTTCAAATGAATAAAATTAATTGGTAGATTTGCTAGTTTGGAAAAAAATAATCTCCTACCAACAAAACCAAGACTTTATCTTAGAACAGGTTTCAAGGCAAAGGACTATGGCATTTTCCCCACTTTTTGTCATGCTACCAACACTGGACTGAACAACATGCATAAAATCCCAAACCTAGGCTCATAAGTGGTTATGATAAAAAGCACTTTTCATGATTCCATGTGGAGACAAAAACTTGAACAGTATTCATTGTGAGATCATGCCTCAGAGAAAAGTTAAATTTAACCAAGAAATTTTAACAAAATAGGTTGGATTTGAAATGGCTGCCAGTCTGGACATCCAATGAGGAACTTGAAAATAAGACAGGAATGGGTACTTCCATTGTTTTTTTTTTTCTCTTCAAATATTCTTGCTGCTGATGCAGTTATACTGTTCTTGTTTGCCTTAGCTCATTTCATTATTAAAATGGAGAAGAAAGGGATTAAACAATGTGTAAATATTTGATTTGAAAGCTCCATTGTGGGAGGAAACAAATATATAATGGGTTCCAAAGGCCATCTCTAACTCTGGCAAGGTGCTCCATATTCCTGGCTTGTTCTTACGAAGTCTAACTTCCTGATTCCAGGACTCCCTACACACAATGTAGTAGTAATAGGCATCATCTCTCACGGGACCATTCCATTAAGAATCAAAGCATGTCAGGTCCCTGTCCTACACGTACCAAAACATGTTTTGGTCAGGTATAAAATGGAATAATTTCAAAGTTGATGTATCTACAAGTTGAAAAGTCTTGCAGGGAAGAGTCACTTTTCACTCTGCCACGTTGATTTAAGAAGTTCAGATTTTCAAAACCCCCCTCTCCAGGGTATTTATGCAGTGGTCCATGTAAACAAAACACAGTTGAGAATGGTCCTTCTGGAACTACTTTCATCGAACAGCAGGATTTCCTGAAAGTGTAGTGTTGGCCAAATGTAACACTGGCAGAGGGTGAGCCTCTGTATTAAATACCCAGTGGTCTAAAGGTAAAAGGTCATCACCAGAAAACAGCAGATACAAATATCTGAAAATAAAAAGGAGAGAGGGATGAGTTTCAATTAGGATTTAACATGAGTATCAGGGTCTCAATTATAATGGCAGAGGAAAACAATCACTTATTTTGAGCAGCTCTGATGAAAAAGACATCACAGAACCTCAGTCTGAATCTCAGTTGCCCAAATCGTCTTAAACATATAAACAATGTGTTCAAGAATGGAAAATCCAGTAAGATTCATAACTAGTCCTGCTGAATTAAGACAAAAAAAGAAAACCCCACATGCCTATTTGAAGCACACAAAACAACAATGATATAAAATAAAACATTACATAATTTTTTAAAGTTTTCTTAAAATATCACTAATAATGTTCTGGGTTTAATGCAACTAAAAATTAACTCATATTTATTCATAAACACTAAAGGAAATAAGTAAAGCACATTATTTGGACCTAGCTAGAACTTTGACAAGAGATGTGGTGGCAAGTGCCTAAGGCATTGGACTACTAATCAGAAGGCTGGTGGTTCAAACTCACCCAACAGCCACTCCTCGGAAGGAAGGTTGGACAATCTACTTCCATAGAGATACCACCTTGTAAACCCAAGGGGAGGTCGCTATGAGTCAGGACCAACTCGATGGCATTGAGTTTTTTTGAAACAACTTTTATACCACTCCTCTGAATGCATTACTAGTTTTTGCAGTTCTTGGAGCAAGTATTGCAAGTTGTTATACAAAGGTTTCGTAGAGTTTTTTTTATAAAGAAAAAGCATAGTTTTATGGGAGATTAAATAATATATTAATGACTCTTAATGGGTAACACCACTATTTATACAAAGGTAAGGATTTCTGACCTCTCCAATAGCACTTCAAGCCACAATAGTCAGTTAGTAATTGAAAATGATAGTCAACATACACAATGAACCTTGCCTATAATGTTGGGCAAATTCTAATCTGAATCTAACTAGTGGGTCATCAAACTATGAAAAACCATACAGAGTCAAAAAAATCTGGGTTCTAACTCTTGACCTTGGTAATGACTAGCTAGGCCTCATGAAGCCTCAGCAAAGAATTCCTTTACACTTATTTTAGACCAAGTTTCCTCTTTTCTTATTTTGCTGATCCCTTCCTTATTGAATACTGTTTTTTCCTTTACCCACGTGTGATAGTTGGAGCTATGTGTCAACTTGGCTGGACCACAATTCTGTGGTTTAAAAACTGTGATGTGGGTTGTTCCAATGATGGGATCAGATGTATATGTTTTGAGCAGCCAATTTGTTGAAGGGGAGTTTCCCTCAGGGTGTAGCCTGCTTCCAGTATATTTATGGATATCCTGGGAAAAGAGACTCTCTTCTGTGGATTGGGATTCTGTTGTGCTGCCTACAAATGTCTGTGAGCAAACCATCCACCATTCGGCCTGGAGATCTTGGATTCGTCATTTGTTGGAGTCAACAGCCAGTGTACTGCCTGCCAACCTTCAGCTCGTCAGCCCTTGCAGCTGTGTGAGTTGGGAAAAGCCTCCAGCTTGACGTTTGATCCAAGAACTTGGGACTTGCCAGCTTCTATAAGTGTGTGAGCCATTTTCCTAAGATAAATTTCTCTTTGTCTCTCCATATATAAGCTTTACTGGTTTTGCTTCTCTATAGAGAACTCAGTCTAACACACCAAGTTAATACGTGCCTACCCTCTAGTTAGTGATTTCTATGTTTCTTAATTTAAAGATAGGATTATTACTATCTTTTTTTTTTTTATGATTGTTACAGTTCTGGATGACAGAGTGAAAAACACGTAGAACTGAGGTAAATGGGGATTACACAGCAACTTTATTACTGGCTGGAAACTGGGGAGTAACAGGACTTGCTATCTGACTCTTTGACTCTACCCTGAGATGTGCTTGGCTCTGTTTTATTTACAAAACTGCAGGCAAGGCTAGAACTGAAAACAAAACAATAAACTGGCTGGACATACCAAGAGATCCTATTTGGTATGCTTACTGTATGTTTTGATGTCCTGGGTATAAACATACCCAGGAGAACTATATTCAGAGCAATTCCATGTAGTGCTCCTGCATCTTACTTAGAAGTGGGCTAATGGATGTCTAGCTTTCCCCAATCTCATCACTTGTGGGAAAGAAAGAGTGAAAGAGTGGAGACAGAAAATGCCAACGTTTCTTCCAAATTGATTCCTTTCCATGGAAATGCCATGGAAGTACCTCAAGCAAACAAATGTTATGAAAAACAACAGGTAATGAATATGAAAGCTGTATGTAAGAAAAAGTAGTATCATTATTACATGAAAAAAAAAAAAAAAAGAAACACCAGTTGCCATCAAGTTGATTCTAACTCATGGTGACTGATGTGTACCACAGTAGAACCGTGCTGCAGAGAATTTTATTTGGATCATCTTTCTTTAGAATGGGCATGACTATGGATCTCCTCCAGCTGGCTGGCCAGGTAGCTGTATTTCAAATGTCTTGGCATAGATGAGTGAGCACTTTGTTGCACTAATTTGTTGAAACATCTCAATGGCTATTCTGTCAAGTTCTGGAGGTGTTTTTTTTTTTTTTTTTTTACAAATGCCTTCAGGACAGCTTGGACTTCTTCCTTCAAAGCTATCAGTTCTCGATCATATGCCACCTCCTGAAATGGTTTCATGTCGACCAATTGTTTTTGGTACAGTGACTCTATGTATTTCTTCCATCTTCTTTTGATGCTTCCTGCATCGTTCAAGTTGTGCCAACAGAATCCTTCAATGAGTTTTTACAGTCTGTTTGGTGGGAAAAGGCACTGGAAACTATTCCCTTTACTCCCTCTAATTCTCTTGGAAGGTTCTCTCCCCTGCTTCAGGCAGTTTCCTAACATGCACTTGCTGATCAGTACTCTGGTGAATACCTGAAGGGATTTTCTCTCCATGCAGCTCTCTCCTTTATTCACTCTGTTCTGCCAACTCTTACTTGGTTTCCCTAGACTCACAGTCCACCTCAGGTCCCTCTCCCTATTCTCTAATCTGGAAATCTCTCAAGACAGTAAGGTGGGTTGTTCTGGTTACCTATTGTTGCTCTGACAATAAATATACCACAAATGGGATGGCCTTAACAAACAGGATTTTACTCTCTTAGAGTTCAGGAGGCCAGAAGTCTAAGTCCAAAGTGCCAGGCTCCACGGGCTGTGTGAAAGCCCCTTGACCTTGGGCTTAAGCTCTGCCTCTTGCTCCTGGTCCACTGAAGCTAGAGGCATCTCTTCACTCAGGCAGCTACTGGCTGTTGAGGCCAACAAGCCTGAGGTCAACAAATAAAATGGCACAGTCCTGATGTTACCAAACCACATAGCTGGCCATTATATCAAGTCCATCGAAAGTCCCAAGGTCAGCAGAGCATGGCAGGCTGCTGAACAACCACACGGCTACATGCAGAGTCCAAGTGTGCCATAAGCCAGAGACCATTCCCAAAGCTGCTTCTTATATAGGGGAAGCAGACCAAATCCCAAAGGCAGCTACTCAGCTGCTTGTGGTAGAGCCCACCACGGATTTGATTGCCAGTCTCATCATGGGGGATAACTACCACCAGCTGTCCAGCCACTCAGACAGGCCCAGCCAAGTTGACATACAACTTTAACCACCACATGGGGAAATCATAGAGCTCACCTCTTTTGGTTCCTATCTCTCAGAGATCACTGTCTACTCTCCAGTGTTTTGAAAAGCAGTTTCATGTCTATTTTGTCTTGTTTGTTTCAGGTGAAAGGGTAAATATGGTCCCTATTACATGATCTTTCAGGAAGCAGAAGTCCTACTTGTTCATTTTCAGAGACTTTGCTACACAATTTACTCAATGTCATAGAACTACATTCATGGAATTCCTGACCCTCATGTCTATTATTAACCCAATGCAAAAAGAACATCAAAGTTGACCCAGCAAGAACTTGTTTTTAGGAACTCTTTCTGGCTCTTCATGATCACTACTTTTTTTCTAAAGTCTTTACACCATGATATTCTGCAATTCTGTGAAAATGGACAGTAATCAATCTTTAATTTCCTCAATACAACCTCTCCTTTTTTAAAATTATCTTTCCTATTCTGCTGTGTTTCTATCATTTGTGAAAGTATATTAATATTGATTGCAAAAATCATACGTAGTAGTAACTGGATATGAAATTTCTTTGGACCTTACAATAGTCTACACAATAATTTAAAAAAGCAAGTTACTTTTCTCCCATTGAGGTTTCAGTTTCCTTAGTTGTATATGATGTCCTTTAATTACATTTCATCTATGGGGATAAATGGAGGGGGTTGGAGGTAAAGTGTGGACACCTGGCATTTTATCTCACAAATGATTCCCTTTTTAGCATGCCATTGCTTGTTAGATTTTGATTCTAGAATCTTACCTCCCACTACTTCCTTAATGAATACCCTTCAGTCCGGCTAGTTTCCTGACTGTCTTTTTGAAAAGGTAGAATTTATTTTCTCAAGCTGGATCACTTTTTTTTTTTTTAAATAAAATAACTTTCTGCCTAATCTCACCTATTCATATCTTATGTCTCATTTAGCAACCTTTAATCTTTCTTCGTGACTACTCTGTTATTACTGGGTGCTGATTATGACTCACAGTGACCCTATATGGCAAAATAGAAATGTCCCATAGGGTTTTCTGGGCTATAATCTTTACAGAAGCAGATTGTCAGTCATGTCTTTCTTCCACAGAACTGCCAGGTGGGTTCAAACCACCAACCTTTCAGTTAGTAGCTGAGTGCTTAAACAATGCATCACCAGCGCTCCTTATACTACTGGCACCAAAATTCCCTTCTTTAGGTTTCTAAAATATTCATATTCTATCTTATACAATTTAGCATTTGACTATATATACTTTGTACTTTTATGAATTTTTATATGCCTATAACTAAGAGATTTCTTAACCAGATTGCTAGCTCTTCATGGGTGGGGTATATGTTTCACATGTTTTAGTTCTCAAATAGCACAGTTCTGAGCAGAGACCTGTTGCTGTCAAGTCGATTCTGACTCACAGCAATCCTATGAGTCAGAGGAAAACTGCCTCATAGAGTTTTTAAGGTTGTTAGCTTTATATAAGGAGACTACCACATCTTCTCCCATGGAGTGACTGGTGGATTTGAACCACTGGCCTTACAATTAGCACCTGATTACTTTAACCATTGTGCCACCAAGGCTCCTTTCTGAGAATAGAGTATGTATTTAATACATACTTATTAATTTGACTTAGTGTGCAAATCAGCCTCCAGAGATAAAGTAAGCAAAAGACAGGGAACCTGATGTTACTTTTCTTATCCAGCTGAAAAAATTGCCTCTCAAAAACAAGATCATTTTTAGTAGAGGGTCAGTGAAAATGAAGGAAATGAGATGGATTTGTATAATAGCCATCATAATGAATTTAAATATATCAACAATCATGAAGATGGCACATGACTGAGCAGCATTTCATTGTTATACATAAGGTCACCATGAATCAGAGCTGACTCAATGGCAACCAACTACAATAAGAACACCATGGTAGGAGGTTAACTTCAGGATTCAGGTATAGACAAGACAAAAGGCAAAAGGAAGGGAATGTGGCTTTTGATTTTTATTCTTCCCTCTTGAACTACTTTTCCTGGTCTCATCCCCACCCTCAACCATTCCTTGGTCCCCACCCCCCTGTGCCCCTGCTTCCCAACCCCCCACCCTAAAGATGTTATTTACTTACTTGTACTTACAAATTTGAAAGTCATACTATTATTGCTGTTTTGTTGATAAAACCATTATCTGTCTTTGAAGCTACTTCAAAACCTTGCTCTCTAGCAATTAGCTTTAATAGTCTGATAGCTGGCTTCATTTGCTTATACTGAGAATAACTTCACAGGCCAGCGAACTGATAATATTTTGATATATTTGTTTTATCACAGATCTATTGCTCTATTCATGTATTACCAGCTTTCTTTTTAATAACAGGATATCTTCTCTCAAAAAATCAGCCAATTAGCAAATTCAGCTAATTATATAGAAAAGATTGCTTAATGAAAATGTTTGCAAAAAGAGAGTTAGAAGTCTCGTTGGAATTTTTTTTAAAAAACATGGAAAAACTATGGACAGTAACTACAGGCAACAATATTTGAGTTTTGAAAGGAAGATTGTTGTTAAAACAACTTAGCTCATACAGTTCTATCTTTGCCATCTCTGCCTTAAGAAGCATCAGATTAAAAACATTTAGAATTTTATTTAATTATGGCAAATTATTTGATAATAACAAATTAGATGAAATTACTTACTTTTAAGGCAAGAATTAAAAAATTCTCATAAAAAAAATAAAAGCAAGATACTTCAGTGTAATCAAATGCCAAACTATGAATTTTTCTTTCTGATTTCTTTCAAAAACATGATTAATGGACCATCAAAAAGTGAACGGAAAAACAAAGTATAGTATACCATACAACAGAATACTAGCCATTAATAGAAAGACATGAATGACTGATACATACAATATAGACGAATCTCAACATTATGCTGCAAAAGAAGCCAGACACAAAATAACTACATACTTCACAATTTAATTTATATGAAATTCTAGAATATATAGTGACAGAAAGTAGATACGAGTTTGGATTTGGGGTGGAACTGACTGCAAAGGGGCCAGGACAGGAATTTCCCACATATTAATGAGGTGGTGGTTACTGAGGCTTATACATCTGCAACATTACCAAGGCAAAGGAAGACATGGAGAAGTACCATGAACAAACAATAGAGTAAATTCTATGTAACACAGACAATTCTGAAACCAAACCAAACTCACTGCTGGTGAGTCATTCCGACTCATAACGACCCCTCCTTAGGTTTCTGAGGCGGTATCTCTATGGAAGTAGATTGCCCAGTCTTCCTTCCAAGAAGTGGCTGGTGGGTTTGAGCCACCAGCCTTCTGGTTAGCAGTCAAATGCCTTAGGCACTACACCACCAGAGCTCCTAATAACAATAAAACAAACAAACAAACACCCAAACTCACTGTCTTTAAGTCGATTCGATTCATAGCAACCCTTCTTTGGGTTTCCAAGGTGGTTATCTCTAAGGGAAGCAGATTGCCCAATCTTCCTTCCAAGGAGTGGCTGGTGGGTTTGAACTGCTAGCCTTCTGGTTAGCAGCCAAATGTCTTGGGCGCTATGCCACCAGAGCTCCCAAAACCAAGAGTAACTAACAATAATTTGTGAGTAGATGTTGTTGTTAGGTGCCATTGAGTCTTCTCCTACTCATAGTGACCCTATGCACAGCAGAACGAAACACTGCCTGGTCCTGTGCCAGCTTCACAATCTTTGCTATATCTGAGCCCACTGTTGCAGTCACTGTGTCAATCCATTTTGTTGAGAGCCTTCCCCTTTTTCGTTGACCCTCCACTTTACCAAGCATGATATCCTTCTCCAGGAAATGGTTCCTTCTGACAACATGACCAAAGTAGGTGAGACAAAGTCTGGCCATTCTCACTTCCAAGGAGAATTCTGGCTGCATTTCTTCCAGGATGGATTTGCTAGTTCTTTTAGCAGTCCGTGATGGTAATTCTAGTATTCTTCGCCAACACCACAACTCAAAAGCATCAACTCTTCTTTGGCCTTCCTTATTCATTGTCCAGCTCTCACATGTATATGAAAAGTTGTAGCATCTGCATATCGCAGGTTGTTAATGAGTTTTCCTCCAATTCTGATACCACGTTCTTCTTCATATAATCCAGCTTCTTGGATTATTTGCTCAGCATACAAGTTGAATAAGAATGGTGAAAGGACAGAACCTTGATGCACTCCCTTCTTGATTTTGAACCATGCAGTATCCCCTGGTTCTGTCTGAATGACAGCCTTCTGATCTATGTACAGATTCCTCATGAGTATAATCACATGTTCTGGAATTCCCATTCTTCTCAATGTTATCCATAATTTGTTATGATCCACACAATAGAATGCTTTTACATAGTCAATAAAACATAAGTAAACATCTTTCTGGTATTTTTTGCTTTCAGCTAAGATCCATGTGTTATCAGCAATGATATCCCTCATTCCACGTCCTCTTCTGAATCCACCCTGCACCCCTGGATGTTCTCTGTCAATATACTGCTGCAACCATTTTTGAATTATCTTCAGTAGGATTTTACTTGCATGCGATATTAATGATATTGTTAAATAATTTCAACATTCTGTGGGATCACCTTTCTTTGGAATGGGTACGAATACATATCTCTTTCAGTCAGTTGGCCAGGTAGCTGTCTTCCAAATCTCTTGGCATAACTGAGTGAGTGCCTTCAGCACGGCATCTGTTTGTAGAAACATCTCAATGGGTATTCTGTCAATTCCTGGTGCCTTGTTCTTTGCCAATTCCTTCAGCGTAGCTTCAACTTCTTCCTTCAATACTATTGGTTCTTGATCATATGCCACGTCCTGAAATGGATCAACATCGACCAATTCTTTTTGGTACAGTGACTCTGTGTATTCCTTCCATCTTGTATTTGATGTTTCCTGCATCATTCAATATTTTGACCATAGAATCTTTCAATATTGCAACTCAAGGCTTAAATATTTTCCTCAGTTCTTTTAGCTTGAGAAATGCTGAGCGTGTTCTTCCCTTTTGGTTTTCTAACTCCAGGTCTCTGTACATTTCATTATAGTAATTAGCTTTGTCTTCTTGAGCTGCTCTTTGAAATCTCTGTTCAGCTCTTTTATCTTGTCATTTCTTCCATTTGCTTTAGCTACCCTCTGCTCAAGGGCAAGTTTCAGAGTTTCTTCTGACATCCATTTTGTCCTTTTCTTCCTTTCTTGTCTTTTTAATGACTTCTTGCTTTCTTCCTGGATGATGTTCTTGATCTCATCCCATACAGGGGTAAGCGGGCGGGGGCTTGGGGGCTGCTTTTCACTTGGAGGGGTTTCTATTTTAAGGCCAGGGCCTGAAGTAGGTGGGCCTGGGGCTCAGGGGCTGCCTGCCTACTTTGGGCCCTTGCCTTAAAATAAAGCCACCCCCAAGCAAAAAGCAGGCCCCGAGCCCTACGCCAACCTACCTCGGACCCAGCCTTAAAACAGAGCCACCCCCAAATGAAAAGCAGCCCCTGAGCCCTACGCCTGCCTACCTTGGGCACCGGCCTTATAACAGAGCCACCCCCAAGTGAAAAGCAGCTTCTGACCCCTGCACTTACCTACCTCAGGCCCTGGCCTTAATACAGAGGCACCCTCAAGTGAAAAGCAACCCCTGAGCCCTAGGCCTGCCTACCTCGGCCCCCAGCCTTTATATAGAGCTACCCCCAAGTGAAAAGCAGTCTCCGAACCTTTGGTCTGTGAGTAGATACACAGGTAAATACATATGCTAAATAGGTGAGGGAGATCATACAGGAGTACACCATGTACATATATAGCTATGTTGTTGTTGTTGTTATGTGCCGTCGAGTCAAACCCGACTCATAGCGACCCCTCCTTGGGTTTCCGAGGCAGTATCACTACGGAAGTAGGATTGCCCAACCTTCCTTCCGAGGAGTGGCTGGTGGGTTTGAACCGCCAGCCGTCTGGTTAGCAGGCAAGTGTCTTAGCCACTATGCTACCAGAGCTCCCATATATAGCTATAGTGGTAGATATTTTTACACACATATTTGTAAATGGTGCACATATACCCATATATATAATAGAGCACATAAGGGCACAGTTACAGAAACTACTCAGACATCTGGAATAAATGACTGGGCTTGAAGGTCAAGGGCCATAGTCTTAAGGGAACATCTAGGTCAACTAGAAAAACACAGTTGATAAGTTAACGTTCTACATCCTAGTGTGGTGAATAGCACCTATGGTCTTAATTGCTTATGAGTGGCCAGGTAAGCAGCAATTATTGGTCTCTTCTTGCCTAGAGTAAAAGAAAACTAAGAAAAACAAAGACTTAAGGAAGTAGTTGTCCAAAAGACTGTTGGACATGAACTACAACTCCTTTAATCTGAGACCACAAAAACTGGACAGTACCTGGCTACAACTACCAACCACTCTGAACAAGATCACAACAGGAGGTCCTGGTTAGAATGGGCAAAAAATGTAGAACAAAATCCAAATTTTTTTTTTTTTTTTAAAAGATCAGCCTTAGGGCCTGAGAGACTAGAGGAACCCCTGAGGCTATTTTCCTGAGATAACATTCTAACTTTAAACTGAAGATGCTTCCAAAGGCCACCTGTTAGCCAAATAATAGGTGAGACCCATCAAGCAAACAATAACTCCTGTGAAGAATGTGTTCCTTAGATCAATCAACTATATGAGACAAAAAATGCAACATTTACCCAAAACCAAAAGATTATAGAGGGCAGGGAATGAGAGGCAAACTGGACGAATGAAAATAGAGAGAACCCCAGGTGAAAATAGGGAGAGTGCTGGTATACTGCAGGGATTGCAATCAACCTGTTTTAAGAAGCCTTCCAGGTAATTCTTATACACACTACACACTCAAATTTGAGAACCACTGCCCTAAGTTCGCTAACTTTGTGACTTCTAGCACCAGTTTGCATAGTTTTTGCTTTCCTCTTTCAAGTACACCAGCCTACCTTGGGCACTGGCCTTAAAATAGAGCCACCCCCAAGTGAAAAGCAGCTCCCAAGCCCTGCACCTACCTACCTTTTACTCAGTAAAACTAGTACTGAAAAGGAGTACAGCTTTTCAGTACTCCTCGGAAGGCAGGTTGGGCAATGTACTTCCATAGCGATACTGCCTCAGAAACCCAAGGAGGGATTACTATGAGTCAGATCTGACTCCACGGCAATGTGGTGTTGTTGTTGTTGTTGTTGTCTTTCATGAAGCCACTTGAACCTTTGACTCCCTAGTGAAAACAGATCCACTGCCCTGCCTTTCTTAGTTTTCACATCTTGCCTTGGGCATTCTTTTTGCTTTAACAACTCCATGACCCATTATTAGCCACTTCTCAGAACTAACTGAATTCTGAGATCAAGGTCTGAGTCTCAATCAGGAGACAATATAGGTCTATTATTGTCTTCACCTTACCCACTTACACTTGTGCAACTATTGACTGGAACACTAATTTGCTATGCAAACTTTCATTTAACCAAAACCCAAACTCAATGTTATCGAATCACTTCCAACCCATAGTGACCCCCATTGGGTTTCCAAGGCTGTAAATCTTTACAGAAGTAGATTGCCTTGTATTCCTTCTGCAAAGCAGCTGGTGGGTTTAAACTGCTAACCTCCTGGTTAGCAGTCAAGTACCTTATCCACTATGCCACCAGAGCTCCTTAACTTTTTTTTTGCTATGTAAACTTTCACTTAAAGCAGAATAAAGTGTTAAAAATCAAAATGGTATATATACTTAAAACACTTCAATAAAGTTGATTTAAGAAAAAAAGACTAATGGATAAGGATGTTGTTGTTGTTATGTGCTGTCGAGTTGGCCCCAATTCATAGTGACTCCTCCTTAGGTTTCCAAGGCAGTATCACTATGGGAAGTAGATTGCCCAACCTTCCTTCCGAGGAGCAGCTGGTAGGTTCGAACCGCCAGTCTTCTGGTTAGCAGTCAAGTGCCTTGTTGTTATTGTTGTTATTTGCCATCGAGTCGGCCCCGACTCATAGCGACCCCTCCTTGGGTTTCTGAGGCAGTATCACTACGGAAGTAGGATTGCCCAACCTTCCTTCCGAGGAGTGGCTGGTGGGTTTGAACCGCCAGCCTTCTGGTGAGCAGTCAAGTGCCTTAGCCACTATGCTACCAGAGCTCCCTCAAGTGCCTTAGGCACTAGGAAAATAACTTTATTTTGTGTTACTGCTATATAAATACCATTTGGGTTGTAGCTCCCTCTACTGTTGAAAAAAAATTGCATTCAAACAGAAAAAAAAAAAAAAGGCTCCATACTACAAGCAAAAATCAGTGTGTTTGTGTATAAGTGCATGTGCCACTGCACACCCCAGTGTCTATATTTGGATTGCACTGTGACAGGACTGTTAAGAGGGATTTTAAAAATGGGTAGACCATGGTTCTGGTCCTCTAGTGCATCTATCTGCAGAGACTATACTACACAAATACAGCAGTTAAGCAATGCTTTGCCTACCTCACTCTATGGTGTGCTAGCTTCCATGTCAATAGAGGTAATTTATTTCCAATTGCTTTACTGAATCATAAGCATCAGTGGTTCTCAAAGTGTGGTTCCTCTGGCCAGCAGCACCAGTAACTCCTGGGAACTCATTAGAAATCCAAATTCTCAGGTCCTACTTTAGACTTCCCGATCAGAAACTGTGGATGGTATCCAACAGCCTTTTTTAAGAAGCCTTCCAGATGATTCTTTACAAGTTCAATTTTGAGAACCACTGCCCTAAGTTCACCAACTACATGCAACTTCTAGCACCAGTTTGCATAATTTTTGCTTTCTTCTTTCATGTGGTCATCTGAACCTTTGACTCCCTAGTGAAAACAGATCCACTGTCCTGCCTCTTTGTTTTCACATCTTGCCTTGGGTGTTGTTCTTGCTTTAACAACCCCATGACCCATTATTAGCCACTTCCTAGGACTAACTGAATTCTGAGATCAAGGTCTTAGTTTCAATCTGGAGATAAAAACAGGTTTATTATTGTCTCCATCCTACCTACTCCGACTTTTGCAAGATATTATAAAATAAAAACCACTGTTTTCCAGCTATCTTAGTATCAAATGTTTCAATACTTTGTTCAACAAATATTTAATACTGAAAACCTACTTTATGCCTGTATGCCTGGCCCCAATAACCAAAACATACAAAATTCACCTTCCTCATGGAGTTTATATTCTAGATGGGGAATGACTAAGTAAATTATATGAAATTAGAAGATACATGCTATAAAGAAAAGTAATGCTGGGAAAAGTGATAGGGAGGAAGGAATTTTTATACAGAATAATCAGAGTCTTAAAAAATTCAACTGGATATGATAAAGTGATATAATTAAAAACTACTTAAGAATGATCAGGTAGGGATTCAAAATTGAGTCTCGCCAGTGAGCAGCACACTTTTTTCCCTCTGGCTTCTAAGGACTTTGAAAATGAGGTACAACAGTTTGAATTAGGAACTTTGGTGCTCTGAACAGATCACTGAATCAGAGTGCACCAAACATAGAAGAGCAGAATTAGAGGAAAGGCACAGGGAGATTATTTAGGAAAGAGCTACTGGTGGAGGACAGACGGGAACCCAAGAGAGACCACTGGAAACATTCCTGGGGCAGTCACTGTCTGCCGGGCGATGGTGGCCACCTGAGATCAGTGAGCCAAGAAGGAAGTCACCTTATAGCAGCATACCTGCAACCACTGCAGTATTCCAGTGGGCAGTGGCAGAGACCTGCCTCCAGCAGCTGATTTTGTCGATAATTTGGGTCCTCTGGGTGCAGGCTGATATGGGCACCACTGCTGAGATTCGGGGGGAGATCTCACTGTTGCGCCAGAAAGGCTAGCTCCCTCCCCTCCCAGTGGATCACAGAACAGGCTTGGGTCAGACTAGGAGACACCATGCTTTTCTTTGCCACAGATAATCGGGACCACAGGCCACTAGCAGGTACTCCCCTGACTCCAACACAGGTGAAATTCTGCGCATCTTTGGTGCCGCAGGTGGGCGGTATCACAGACAAACTCCAGAGCCGGCCATCAGCTGTCTGGCGGGATTGCTTAAGCACCTTGGTCAGACAGGGCACGGAGAGCAAAGAAACCGCAGCTGAGTGCGGTCCCGCAAATTTTGCCTGGGAGCTGTGCTTTGGCGCTGTGGGGCCGCAGAGGTGGGATCTTTGAGTGTGCCTGAAATTGGTGGAATTTTGTGATCCTCTAACAATGGGAATCTTTCCTGAGGTTGAGCTGTGGTCTTGGCAAATAAATATGTCATCAATAATAGCCTGCTCAAAGCCCTAGAAACTGACCCTAGCAACACCAAGCTTTCCTTCTTCTGCTCCCACCTTCTCTGCCAATAACTTCACTCATTCAATACAAGAAACCATATTCAGCCAATTACCATAAAACCTCCCGCTTCGAACTCTAAACCCTCTTTACGAAAAACCAAAACACATATCCACACTACACACAGTGATTCCACCATCACAAAGAAAACAGCAGAGTGACTCAACACACCTGAATTAATAATAAAGTAAAACACACCAGCTTCACCTTTTCAAAATATTAAACCATAAAACCAAGACAAAACAAATCAACACGTAACCAGCAACCAGAGACAACCTAAAGAGACAGCGCTCTACAAGATTTCAAGGGATTAAGAAGAGGTTCTGCTTTCCAGTAACCCCAAAAACTCTCCAGACCTGTACTACATGACTGACAAGGTCCTACTTTCTACCTTCTTTTTTTTTTTTTTCCTCTCATGGTTAACCCCGTTCCTTGTTGGTTTTATTTATTTATTTATTTATTTTTGCCTGTTTGTTAGTTTGTTTTATTTCTTCATTATTCTCCTTCTCTACCTTTTTTCTCTTAGTGACCTATCCCCAGATACTGCATATTTACCTGTTTTCTTCTTCTTTTCTTCACTTTTTCTTTTTTGGGTTACTGTTCCTGTGTGATTTCAGGGTGTATTTTTTGTCCATGTGCTCTTAGTTTCTTCAATGGTTATTCAATTGTAATTTTTGCCTAACTCAGTGGGGACAGCAACAGTCCTCCGTAAGATACAAGTACACCCACACCTCCTGCAACTTCACTTACTGAGCAAGAGCCAGCACCTCCTTTTCCACCAAAGGGCCAACAATAAAAAAACCACCAGGAAGAGCCTGAATCACCCTCGGCTGCTCTTCACAAACAATTAACAGAGATCTTAATACAATACCATGATGCCTTGGAGACAAAAGACCATCACAGTCCACACAAAGAAGCAAGATAAAGTGGTAGAAACAAGGGAACAAGTTACAGACCCAGAACACATCCCTGAGGAAGAAGCAGAATTGGAACTCTCTGATAAGGAATTCAAAAGAATTATCTTTAGGTATCTTCAAAGGATTGAGAGGCAGACCTAAGAAAACACAGAAAAAACCTTACAAGAATTTTGGAAGAAAATACATGAACAAAATGACAAAATAAGTGAAAAATTGGAAATGATTCTAAATCTACAGATAGAAATCCAGAAGATTAATACTAAATTGTTAGAAATACATAACATATTGGAAGGGCAAAGGGGTAGAATTGATGCAATGGAAGACAGAATTAATGAGATTGAAGACAAACACCTGGATACTTCTTTGGAAAGGGATCAATCAGAAAAAAAATGAAGAGAGGCTAAGGTTCATGTGTGATACCATCAAAAGAAATAATCTACGTGTCATTGGAATTCCAAAACAGGAAGAGAAAAATAAAACCACTGAGAAAATTGTCCAAGATTTGCCGGAGGAGAACTTCCCTGATATGATGAAAGAGGAGAACATATCCATTCAGGAAGTCCAACGAACCCCAAACAGTATAGACCCCAAAAGAAAATCACTGAGACATATCATCATCAAACTCACCAATACCAAGGAAAAAGACAGAATCCTAATGGCAGCACGGGAAAAACAAAAAGTTACATACAAAGGTCAGCCAGTAAGAATAAGCTCTGATTTCTCAG
>NW_006921597.1:7026205-7040434 GCF_000298275.1 Orycteropus afer afer
TGCACTAGGTGTCCATCAACTGAGGAATGGATATCCAAACTATGGTACATACACACAATGGAATACTATGCAACCCTAAAGAATAATGTAGAATCTACAAAACACCGCATAACATGGATGAACTTGGAGGACATTATGCTGAGGGAAATAAGTCAATCACAAAAGGACAAATATGGTATTAGTCCATTATTGTAATAGTCAAGGAAATGTTTATCTATGGAAGACCATTTTCTTTGCTGGTTACCAGGGGTGGGAGGGTAGGGTAGGGAATACTGTTAGATAGATAGAGATAAGTTTTGATTTGGGTGAAGAAAAGGGCAATGTACCAAATGTGAGTGATCAATATAGTGGCACCGAGGAAGAGAAAGACATAGAGAGGTACATGGGAAGTACAGACAACAAAGATGAACACTTCTGTGCATATAGTAAGGCGTGGTCAATGAAGGCAAACACGGGTATATGGGTGGATAGATGGGTGGACAGGCTGAAATATTAGGTATGTATATGAAGTGGAGAGTGCACCCAAGAACATGTATAGTGTTGGCAGAAAGTGGTCCAATAACTTTATGTGTGTGATCTGAATTCCCAGGTGTATAATGGAGCTGACAAGGGGCAAGGTTGTAGTCACTGCTTGGTCACAGCAAGTTTACCAGAGGAACTGAGTAGTTGAACCTGTGGGCTCGGGACCATAGTCACAGAGGACATCAAGCTCAATTGGCATAACATACTACACAAAACATTGTTCCACCTCCTACTTTGGCGAGTAGCGACTGGGATCTTAAAAGCTAGCAAGCTGCCATCTAGATGCAACAATGGGTCTCTCCTCATCCAGAGCCAAAGAAGAATGAAGAAAACCAAAAATTAATGGAAAAAATTAGTCCTAGCGACTGGTACACCGTCAGATCTGCAGCCTATATATGAGACCAGAAGAAATAGATGGTGCTTGGCTACTACTGTCAACCACTTGGAAGAGGAACTTTGTAGGAGATCCTGGGTAAACAAGGGAGAACAATGTGGAGAAAACTCAAAATCATTTGGAAAAGAAAAAAAAGTGGGGAACAGGTTTGTTGGCTCAATGGAGCCTGGTGGAACCACTGAGACTATGGCCCCTAGCTGCCCTTCAGGTCTGGAATTGAATGCACCTTTGTGGCTTCCAGCCAAACAATAGACAGGCATATCAGTTGAGCATTTACCTGATATAGATACACTCCTTGGAGAGAATAAGCATGGGAGAAAGAAGGGCTGCTCAGGCACAGGGAGACAGCTTGGGGGTAGGAGTGCATGGAGAGATGGACACAAGGAAGAGGTAAATTGGGAGGAAGTGGGAGGGGAGATGTTGCATTGTGCTAAATTGTGGTCTACGTCATGAGACAAATTGTTATGTGAACTGCTGTATGGAAAGTGTATTTGCTCTGTAAATTTTCACCCAAATCACAATTTAAAAAAAAAAAAAAAAAGAATGATCAGGTAAAGACAGTCATTTCTTTTTTCTTCTCTACTAACAGGCTAAAGATTTACTCAACAAATAAACATATTTGAGTTCCTCATATGCCATGTGTTAGGAGCTGAGGAGACAAAAGCAGTTCAAAGGAGAAGTTCTTGCCTTTGCGAAGATGTATGCAAAATGGTATGCTGTAAAGAGAATTTAAGCATTAGAACTGCTGGGGGAGAGGGTGGTTTATGGTGGTGTTTGCTGGACTGGATAACTTCTAAATTTTTTTGCAGCTCAAAAAAATTTCTTTTGATTCTAAGC
Organism: Orycteropus afer afer; assembly: GCF_000298275.1. Taxonomy (NCBI): domain Eukaryota; kingdom Metazoa; phylum Chordata; class Mammalia; order Tubulidentata; family Orycteropodidae; genus Orycteropus; species Orycteropus afer. The sequence continues at coordinate 7,027,959 of NW_006921597.1, forward strand.
AGCAACTCAGTTTGAGGCTAGAAAGTATGGTTGCAGCTTACTTTATTAATCTTTTTTCTGATTACAAAAATAAAAACAGAAAAGTATTAAAAAAAAAACCAAGTAACATCAATTAAGCTAAACCACGGTGCACATTTTGATGTTGTTAAAATATATATTAATACATTCATCAATGTTTTATTTATGCATGTGTACTTAATAGCTTACTTAGTAATATATTGTAAAAATTTTCTCATGTTATTTTTAAAAAATCTATTAAAATGCAATTCCTATTGGCTACATAATGCCCATTACATGGATGTACCAAGATTAATTTAACCACTCAACTATTATGGAACTTACAACAATTCTCATTATTACAAAAAAATAAAATAAAATAAACATGTTCACACAATAATTTTTTTCCTTGTGATTTTTTTTTTCAATTCTTAGTATACTCTTACAGTTATCCAAGATTTTAAATATTTGAATTATTTGAGTTTTAAAAGAGATTGGGGGAAGAAAGCACACAAGCAAGACATACACACACATGTGCAGTTTCTGCCCCGGAGATTTTGATACCACTAAAAGCAGACACACACTGTGCTTGATCTTGATTTTATGGTATTATCGCTTTCCTTTGACAACAAATTTATTGAAAAAGACTATGTTTCCAACTCACTTGCAATTTCTCTTAGGCAGTTTAATGTCTGATATATATGGACTCAGAAAAACTGGTTAAAATGTATCCTCAAAAGTAAACTTATCACAATTTATCAGACTTTCAAGTAAAGATGCAAAAGAATTCAGCTGAGATTCAGTGAAAGCCTAATTACACCTAGATGAATGAATGTAGACACTGAGATAAAGATACAAGAATACACTTCTCATTCTAAGTTTTGTTAAAAGGAATTTATGAGAGTAAAGGGTACAAAGTGATAGAACTATAGAGAATCCAAATGTGAGATACTCATTTAACAATTAAACAGCTGCTCTAGGGAAGCTGTAGCTCCTATCAGTCTTGGAGTTCTATCAGCTTGAATTCTTTTAGCCTAAGGGGCTTGTGATCAAATGTTATTTCACTATAACCAAAGAGTGGACAATTTTTGAAGGAAGCAAAGCCATTATCAAAGAATACATTTGTCTTTCTTGCAAAGGGAGAAATGTAGCAGAGTATTATTATTTATCTTTTCTTATAAAGCAATCTAGACTCCAAACAAAAATCTCACGTTAACTGTAAGCTATTCACAGCTTTTCCTTTCTTGCACAATTCCTCCCCCCACCTAAAAACTGGACTGACTTGTACTTAACACTAATAAAATACTTAAAATCTCTACCAACTGTCTAAATCGTCTCTCAAAATATTTAGATATAAACATTTTATAAATTTATCTTCAAGAAGCCTCTCCCAGATCTTTCTGTCCTTATTCAATCTGGACTAGTTATCCTCTCAATTATTCTCTTTCACTTGCTCTCTGTACGCCATTGTCTTTGTTTTTGGTTTATAACCATGTTTTGGAGTATTACATCGTCCAAAAGCTTAGCGAGAAAGAGCACATGGCAGTAGGTTCTTGAGATTTAACATAGATTTAAAAAAAAAAACAAACCCTCAAAATTCAAGGTTTGGAATTAATTTTCTCCTAATTTTGAAGGAACTGCTCCATTGTTTCTAGCTTTCACAGTTGCTCTTAAAATGTCCAAAGCCACTGTGATTCTTGATGGTTTTTACAAGACTTTTCTTCTCTTTGGAGGCTATCAGATCTTTACTTCAGGAGTTTTGACATTCCACAGTGAAGGGCCATGGTATATATGATTGTTTCCATCTGCTAGGACTTTGTTTCTTTTTTTTTAAACCAAACTGACTGTCATGGAGTCAATTCTGACTCATAGCCACCCCCACTGGGTCTCTGAGGTGGCAAATCTTTACAAAAGTAGACTGTGTCATCTTCCCTCCACAGAGTGGCTGGTGGGCTTGAACCTTCAACCTTCTCGTTAGCAGCAAATGCCTTAGGCACTATGCCACCAGAGCTCCTTGGGACTTTGTTTCTTTCACTTTAGAAACTCATGTCCTTCGGTTCTGGGACATTAATTACTTTGATGATTCTTTCTCCTATGTTTTCTTTTTTCTGGAACTCCTTTTATTCAGATATTGGATTTTCTCCGTGATACTCTAATTTTACCTTCTTTACTTTATAACTATTTGTCTGATTTGCTCTCCTTTCTATATTTTATCAACTTATATTTCCAATCCTTCTACTTTTAAAAATTACTCTGCTACTTTAATTTTAATTCCAGGAATTCCAGGACCTCTTTTTCTCTTACTGTTCCCCCTTTTTTTTAGTATTTGTGCCTTATGTTTACTCTGTCTTTTCTTATATGAAAATGTTAATTTCAGTTTTCTTTCACTCCCTGTGTAGCTTCTGCTTCTGAGTTCCTTCCTCACCTCCTTCTCTCTGGATTATGTTGCTATTAGAGCTTGGGAACTGTGGTGTAGTAAATTACCTGGTATGGCTTTTCTAGTCATAAGTCTTTGTAAACTCCATGGTGGAATCTGCTGTGAGAAACTGAGTAGCTCCTGATTGTTAAAATCATCCACCTGGGGTATTTCTGTTGGAAGCAGCACAAAATCATTTTCTGGGAAGTTTGCTCTCTCTCAGGGGTATAAAATTCTGATGTTGGGATTGGTTTGGCCTCAAAAAGAAGGGCTCCTAGAGGCAGAAGAAGTCTCTCTGACTCCTGGCTGAGAAAGACAAGCTGCTGAGAGAAACGCACTCCTGAGAGACACGTGCTGCTGAGAGAGGGACATGTGTTGCTGAGAGAGAGACTGAGAGAGACTGCTGGCTGAGAGATGGTAGACTGAGAGTCACTGAGCATTTTTCCTGAACTTGAATTATAGCCTGGTGCTTCCCTAATAAACCCCACAGTCTGAGTTCTGTCTGGCCACTGCAGTGAATTATTGAACCCAGCAAAGAGGTGGTGGGTGCTGTGGGAGGAACGGTTGGTGTCAGGGTTGGTGAAAGGGCTGGAGGGAGGCAACATGTCTGGCCTCACAGGGATAGGCCTTGGGCTACTGACGGTGATTCTGTCTTCCTCTTGTGTGGTTACAGGAGGTCGGAAGATGCAGCCTCCCTGCCCCTTTGGCAGGAACTTACCTCAAAATGTACAGTGAACTTCAGTCACCTCTTCATATTTATTTTTCACATAAACTTTAAAAAATCAAAGTACAATACATATATATAAATATACACAAATTTTATGTAATTACAGCTTGATAAACACTTTCAAGTCCATAATATTAATATTTGAAAGTGAAGCGCTAAAATGCTGATTAAAATCTCTATAGGCAGGATGGTGCTTGCTGTTGAGCTTATTCACCATTGGCAAATGGATAAGTACATGACCATTCGTTGAAGGAATACTACATATCATTATCTATAGCTCTTTTGTCATGGGCCAATGGTGGTGTGCTGCCTAAGGCATTTGACTGCTAACCAGAAGGCTGAAGGTTCAAACCCAGCAGCCACTCCTCTGAAGGAAGACTGGGCAATCTATTTACACAGTGATACTGCCTCAAAAACCCAAGGAGGGGTTGCTATGAGTCAGATCCGACTTGATGGCACTGAGTTTGGTTTTTTGGAATCAATTTTCCTAGAAAGGAACTGTCAAATCTCGTGTCTACTTTCAGTTGTGCCTAGTATCATTAAGTCCAAAGCCTCTATCATTCAACCTCTTAATATAGCTAATCTTTAAATTTTTTTCATGGTAGAGATGGGGCAGGGGTTAATTAGGAATCTAATTACTCCTTACACAAACGTTCGAAAACATTTCTTGTTTTCAATCTTAGCTTGCACCTGGCCTTGGATCCCTCCAAGGTTTTGAAGTACTTTGCTTACTTTAAATTAACTTCTCTTGATACAGATACTTGGTTTTCTCTGATCTGTTACTATCTTCTAAAAATTTGCTAACATATGTCTGCTGTTGATTCCTTTCTCATTCTCTTTGCCCTTGCCCTTTCTATCTTCTTAGCCCTCTATTGTCATTTTAAGGAGTCCTGACAGTGTAGCATAGTGGCTAAGGCACTTGACTGCTCACCAGAAGGCTGGCGGTTCAAACCCACCAGCCACTCCTCGGAAGGAAGGTTGGGCAATCCTACTTCCGTAGGAAGTAGTGATACTGCTGTGAGAAACTGAGTAGCTCCTGATTGTTAAAAGAAGAGAGACTTTTAACAGTCAGAGTCTTATTTGCTTTTTTAAAACTCAGTAGAAGGATTGGAAATATAAGTTGATAAAATATAGAAAGGAGAGCAAATAAGACAAATAGTTATAAAGTAAAGAAGGTGAAATTAGAGTATCACGGAGAAAATCCAGTATCTGAATAAAAGGAGTTCCAGAAAAAAGAAAACATAGGAGAAAGAATCATCAAAGAAGAGCAGTCAGAGAGACTTCAGTAGTGATACTGCCTCGGAAACCCAAGGAGGGGTCGCTATGAGTTGGGGCCGACTCGACGGCAAACAACAACAACGACGACGACAGTATAGTGGTTAAAGAATTCGGTTGTTAACCAAAAGGTCCACGGTTTGAACCCGCCAGCCACTCTGTGAAAGAAAGATGAGGCAGTCTACTACTGTAAAGATTTACAGCCTTGGAAACCCAATATGGTGTTGCTGTGAGTTGTAATGGACTCGATGGCAATGAGTTCGGTTTTTTTTTTTTACAGTCATTTTAATGGGTTTCAAGAGACAGTGGAGGATAAATGCATGTGTTCATTCTGGCAAGCTAAACTAGAACTCCCTCTCTCATTTATTAATGAAGGTATTTTCAAAGGGTCAGAACTACATCTTTTCTCTTCACATTTCAAAATCTATAAAGCAATCTAGACTCCAAACAAAAATCTGAACTTATCTTTTGAGCTAAGAGATCTGTATTGCAAGTGACTCTTGTAACTGACCTTTTCTGAAAACTTGTTTCTTCTTTTCAATGGGCTTATTTTCACTCATTGGTATCATAATCCTTACAGTTAACTACACTGGAAACTTTAAAATCATGTCTGATTCTTACATCTTCTTGAAATCTCCCCAAGTCTAATAAGATATCAAGGATTTGCTGTCAATTCTGCTTTTGAGATCTCTGTATTTTACCCTTAATATTCCATTGCCTACTGTCTTAGTGTTCCAGAGCTGCTAAAACAAAGTATCACAAAGTGAGGGTGAGGGGCCTTAAAGAATACAAAGCTATTTTCATATAGTTCTGGGGACCAAAAATCCAAACCAGGGTATTGGCTATATTGGTTCCCTCTGAGGGCTGTGAAAAGGAACTGTTTCATGCCTCTCTCCTAGCTTCTGGAGGCTCCTGGCATCCTCGGTGTTCCTTGGCTAGTAGATGCATCTTCACGTTCTGTCTTCCCTCTGTGTCTGTCTGTCTCCCTGCCCATTCTCCTCTTTTATAAGACACTACTCAGATGGGATTAGGATCTACCCTATTATAGTATGACCTCATGTTAACTTGATAGCATTTACAAACATCCTATTTCCAAATAAGGTCATTCTCAGGTTGTGGGGATTAGGACTTCAACATATCTTTTTGGGGGAACACAATTTAATCCATAACATCTACCTGTAACCACTTCTCTGAGTATCAATCCATCCTATTTTGCACATATGTCATGTTACTCTTATCTTGCCTTCAAATCCAGCTAAATGACACCAATTCCATGGAGTCTTCCTTTAGGCAAACTTTTCCTCCTCTAAAACCCTTTTACATTTTGTTTACATTTCTCTTATGACATTTAACACATTTAAAATGTCTTACAGATACTGCATATGCTTTATTTCCCCTACTACTGTGTAAGAGTTTTGAGGAAAGAGGTTTTGAAGGAATCTCTCTCAGATCTTCCTCATTAGTTTGCTATTTTTCCAGTATGTATGGTAAATAAACAAATTAGGAATTATAAAAGGAAACAAACAAACAAACAAAAAAGCAGAGGACACAGTCCTTTGTCTTCTGGGATATAAAGTGTGTCTATACTTATAGCTAGTTTTGGTTATAGTGTAACTATAGTCCACAGTTGTGTAACGTCAGGTGATTCCGATTCATACCAATCCTATATGACAGAGCAGAACTACAGTACAGCACTCAAGGAAATAGGTAGAAATTCCAATGGCCCTTCATTTAGGTCAAGAACACAAGCTTTTCATTTAACTGCCTCTGCATACTAATCAGTTGCTATGTCTAGTAACTAAAACACATGGGTTTTCACCCTTCAATGAATTCACAATACATTTCAGCCACTTGATAGGACATACAATCTTAAATTAATCTTTATTCAGCTTTTAACAAAAGCCAAGTTGGATTAACTGATACTTGAGAAAATTTAAGGGGTCAAACAACCCTTCATTCTCCTAGGATTTTAAGCTCTATTTTTATCATAAGAAAGCTATAAATCTACAACAACATTCATTTAGATTTGCACAGAGATATCTTGATTCAATAGCATTTTATTTTTATGCTCTTAGGTTTTATAAACAGTAAGTTATATTAAGAATGTTTCTACATTTTCTATAACATCAGTATTAGAAGATATTTACCATTAAATAGTATGTTGAACTATATGAAATTGCCAATATTCAATTGCTTTCGACTCTTAAAAGGGTAATTTCATATGGTTCACCTTACATTCAATGTTTCTTTATAACGAGCTATATAATTAAAGTCACCTTATAATTTAGCAGAACATTCCTGAATGATGCAAATAGTTTGTGCTCAACTGCTAACCTAACGGTTATCAGTTCTAACACATCCAGCAGTATGGCAGAAGATAGGCCTAGCAATCTGCTTCCATTAAGGTTACAGCCAAGAAAACCCCAAGGAACAGTTCTACTCTGTAACACATGGAAATGCCATCAGTTGGAATTGACTCAACAGCAACTAACAACAACAACAACGTAATTTAGCCGCAAGAAAAATTTTATCTCGTATGAAAGTAATAATGGCTCCCCTCACTGCCAAAGATAAGAATGAGACTGTGCTGGAGGCTTTCCTTTTATTTTAGCTGTCAAGAAACTCAGTGCTGCCATGCTCAACTGTGATACTTCTCTTAAGCTAGATTTTGTTATAATTATCTGTGTGTTTCCTCTTTGATCTTTTTACTTGTATCGATGTAATATATGTTTTCCTGAAAGTGAGCACTGTATCAATAATAAATAACATATAAATAACTGGTTACCTATAGTACTATTCTGCTTGAATTTTGTAGAGGAAAAATACCAAGATCAACCCATAATATTTTATATGGATACAGGGAGAGGAAAAGGTTATATACTACATATTTCTAGGCCTATACAATGTCTAAAGTGCTCAAGGTTTGTTTTAATGATGGAGTTGAAGATTAGTTATGAAAGTCACTCTCTAAGAGATGCGATCCAAACTGAATTTAGAAATGAGAGGCATTAATTTATAGAAAGGGTAAAGGTACTCCTTCCAGAGGCAGTGAAAATAGAAAATAGACAATGAGATAAAAAAGAAAACATTTATTTATTTGTAAATATTTGAATGCACATTAGATTAGTTTAAGGTTAAATGAAAAAAGAAGGTAGAGAGATGAGTGAACCATGGCAGTTTTTGAGCAGGAGAGTGAAATGATGAAGACGGTGTATAAATGATGAAAATGAATGGAATCAAGTAATTTTTTTAAGACTAGAAGAGACCTAAAAATTAGTCTTGAACCACTACTGTAGTAATAATTTGTTCAGGCAAGAAGCAATGGTGAAAGCTAATAACACTGGGTAAAAAGATTACTGGTCAAAAAGCTATTCACATGGTCTCAAAGATAATATTCCACAGACTACTTATCAGTTACAAAAAGAAAAACGTTATCTTCTCATGACCTTATAATCAAATTTAATCTTATGATCAAACTTAAAATCACCAATAATGGTCTAAACTGTTATCATGTGATTCCTTACATCATGTACTTGCATAGTAAAGAATTTGGATTTGCTCAGAGAGATTTGGCTTTGTCTCTGGCTTCTAGGAGGTAATCTATATCATATCTGATAGGAGTCTCTCTGTGGCTGGCCACAGTGGATCACAGGGCACTCTTAGGGCGGAGGCTAGCCATGTCAGAAAAACCAACCACATGATTTAAGATGGGAGCTCTGAGTCACATGGAACCAGGTGAACTGGAGATTGAGTTCAACCACATGAGCAATTAACCAATCAGTCATGTCTACCTAATGAAGCCCCAATAACAACTCTGGACACAGAAGCTCAAGAAGCTTCCTTGGTTGACAATATTCTGTGTTTACTGTGACACACTGATTCCATCAGAGTAACGCAACTTGAGGAAAATATAACCATCATGTTTGAAACCCTCCCAGACTCTGTTCTAAGAATTTTTTCCTTTGGTTTATTTTGATTTGTATCCTTCCCCATAACAATGATTGTGAGTATAATAGCTATCAGTGAGTCCTTCTAGAGAATTACTGAACCTGAGATTGGTTTTGGGGACCCCCAAACTTGCAGTTAGTGTCAGAAATTCAGTCATATAGTTATATACTTGTGGACTGTGCCTTCAAACTTCAGAGTCTGGCTAATCCCAGGTTGATGCAAGGAGGACATACCACCTGTGTAATATTAACACTAAAAAATGTTTTACCTAAATCTGATCATGAGGAAACAACCAGAAATATTCAATTAAGGGACAATCTTCTAAACAACTGGCCTTAATTCTCTCTCTTTTTTTTAAAAAAAAAATTTTATTGTGATGTGGGTGAGTTTACAGAGCAAATTCATTTTCCATACAGCAGTCCATACACATTTTGTCTCATGACATTGACTTTTGCAAAAAAATATGGAACACTTTATGAATTTGTGTGTCATCCTTACGCAGGGGCCATGTTAATCTTCTCTGTATCGTTCCAATTTTAGTATATGTGCTATTGAAGTAAACACTGACCTTAATTCTTTAAAAATTTCAACGTCATAAAAGAAAAACAGGGAAACTTTGTTCTACATTAAATGAGCCATAACAACCATATGTAACAAATGATGCTTTATTGGATCCTGGTTTGGCATAAAAGACAGCTTTAAAGTATACTGGAACAAGTGGAAAAATTTGAAAATGGCTGCATTTTAGCTAACAGTACTGTTGTATCAATGTTAGGTTTCCCAGGTGTGATAACTATATTATGATTATGGAGGAGAATGCCCTTTCCTTGAAAGCTATATGCTGAAGTATCAAGATGCTGATGAATAACTTCCAAATTGTTTAGCAGAAAAATGAATTAAAAATAAAATAGTAAACCTATGTGCATGTGTGTGTGTGTTGTGTGTGTGTAGTGAGAAAGAGATAAAGGAAATGAGGCAAAAAGTAACAACTGATAAATCCAGGGGAAGATTATACAAATATTAATTGTACTCTCCTTACATATTTTCTTAAATTTTGAAATTAAAAATAAAAAAAGAATGTATCTTGCATAATTTGGGTCAAATTTCACAGTTTATAGGTATGCAAACTGAAAAGTTTTTCTGACATGTCCATCAGCTAGGTTGTATGTAGCAAGTGTATAACTTCAAGTTCAGTGCTTACTCAACTACCTTACACAGTCTCTGAGAAATAATCACACAAGATAAATAAGAACAAGGAATGACTAGAATGAGGGAACTGGCTATCAAGCATATGTTCTAAACCATCCTAGTAATAATAAAGGTCTGGATTAGGGTCAAATGTAGATATAGAAATGAGGGGAAAAATAAACAATATAATAAAAGATTCAGCAATATGTTACTAGGAGAAAATAGTATGATGTACAAGGAAAATGGATAAGCTGAAAAGATGAGAAATAATAAATAATACCAAAGATAATAATTTAAAAAAACAGAATAAAGTGGCCATTTAGAATAAGAGTGAATTTGAGGTATATATTTTAATTGTAATATATTAGAATGCAAACTAGAAGTATATTAGAAGGTAAACTCTAAGAGCATAGGAGTGTTTGTCTTTTTTGCCTACTGATACATCCCAAGTACCCTGAACAGTGCATGGCACTTAGTACATATTCAATAAATATTTGTTGAACAATAAACTGTTTATAAGAAATTTAGGTGCAGAGATAGAGGAAATATAAATATGAAATTTACAGAAGGTAGAGAGAGATATGTACTTTTTAGATATTTAGGGAAGTAGATATATTCAAGCCTAGTCTAGAGACCTCTGCCTAAGGTCTTGAGTATAAGCTCAAAATATAAAGTTTTCTTTTCTTTTCCATTGTTCCCTTTATATATATCTCTATGGGAAACCTCACTGGGAAGATAGTGGTCATATACCATCTAGCATCCCATGACAACTAGATTATTCCAAAGAGATTTTACTACATAGGGCACAGTGCTCAAGATTTGGTCCCAGGATCAGCATCATCAGCATCACCTAGGAGCTTGTCAGAAATGCAAATTCTCAGGCTTTATCTCAGACCTGTTGAGTCCAAAAATTTGGGGATATAGCCCAGTAATTTGTGTTTTAAAAAAGCTGATGCATGCTGAAGAGCTAATAAGGACAAAATAATTTAAAGGTACTAAATTTTTATTAGGAGCTCTGGTAGCGTAGTACCTAAGGCACTTGACTGCTAACCAGAAGGCTGGCGGTTCAAACCCACCAGCCACTCCTCGGAAGGAAGGTGGGGCAATCCTACTTCCGTAGTGATACTGCCTTGGAAACCCAAGGAGGGGTCGCTATGAGTAGGTTCTGACTCCACGGCATATAACAACAACAACAAATTTTTATTTGATAAAATACCTACCTCATATTCTAAGTTATTCCTCTTTAAGTGTAGTTAAAAATTTAAGACTCAAATACATGAAAAGATATTTGAAATAAAACTTAATGTATCAAATAGTAATTTATCATGTAGTGATAATATAGCAAAACTAGCCTACAATAAAAAATAAATTAAAATGGCATATACTTACTTTAATGTTTCAGCAAGAAAGAAGCTCTGCTGTACATCATCATGGGTGGGAGTGGAGGAATATACATCCTTGACCCCAGAAAATCCACCACTCACTCGGCAATACTTTTCAATAGCCTGTGAAAGAGATCAAATAAAAAAATCAATTCCACAGAATTTCAAGATTTGGAGAATATCATTATTTTTCACCTATAACACACCCACCTAAATGATGCACATATACATTTAACACACATACAATGCAAACAGCACACATAGGAAGCTAATGCACAAGGGGTTGCACACCTTGCAAAAAAAAAATCTGTATAACATATGCATTGTTTGTGTAAAAACACTGAGTTAAGAAAGCACAGTCAAAACTTCACAGAGATCTGTATGAGAATCTATGTTTTAAGAATAAGATTTACTATCATATGGAAATATACTCCTACTGGAAAAGTTAACTGAAGCATCCTGATTCCTGTGGAATGTCTCCCTCTCCCAAACTCTAATCTTTTAAAGACAACTCTATTTTCCTAACTTAGAAGTCAAACTCAGGCTATACTCACTGAATTACACAGACCTTTAGGGTACAGTCAAGCCTCACAATCTAAAAAATCAAGATGAAGGTCAGTTTGAATTAAAAATTAAAAACTCAACTTCATAAATTCCAAGGGCAAGCAATAATGCAAACATGCTAAAAACATATTACTTAGTAGCTCTCCATAGTAATAACAATAAAAGATAATATTTACTGTAAATAAGCTGAATGTCAGACGTTGTGTTATCAGAATTCTATGAACTAGGCCTTACAGGTGTTATCAATTGAGAGGAAGCGTCCACTCATACATCTCTATAATAATAATTACAATATTAAGAGCTAACAATTATGAAGTGCTTACTATGTGCTGAAGGCTGTTTCCAGGAGCTTTAAATGCATTAAGTCATTTAAATTTCACAACTACTTTATGAGGTAAATACTCTTCATATTTTCACTTTACATATGAGAAAGCTGAGGCATAGAATAATTTGCTCTATATTATTACCTACTATGTTCTACTGATGGAGCTCCGGTGGCCGTAGTGACTAAGGCACTTGACTGCTAACCAGAAAGCTGGTGGTTCAAACCCACCAGCCACTCCTCAGAAGGAAGGTTGGACAATCTACTTCCATTGTGATACCACCTTGGAAACCCAAGGAGGGGTCGCTATGAGTCAGGTGCGACTCAACGGTACATAACAACAACAACAACAACATGTTATACTGATACATTAATTTGTTATCTCTTTTTGCATCTTTGAACAAACTTAAATGAAATAAAATACATTCAATTAAATGGCATCTATTCATAATCCTACGGTTCAAAACAACCAATATACTGCTTACACAGGTATATCATGCTCCAGAATTAAGCCATTAATGAAAAGTTGAAAGCACATGTGTTCTCTACCCAATCCTGAGATGTTGTTGTTGTTGTTGTTGTTAAGTGCCGTCGAGTCGTTTCCGACTCATAGCGACCCCATGCACAGCAGAACGAAACACTGCCCGATCCCGCGCC
>NW_006921597.1:7043499-7062881 GCF_000298275.1 Orycteropus afer afer
CCCCTTTCTCCTGCTCTTCCGGCCTGTTACTCTGTGCTACGTCCGTGCTTACCTTGCTCCCGGAGACCCGGTCCCTCTCAGAGGGTAACAAGGGAAAGTGTTCAGTACAGATCAGTGAGTAAGCACCAGCCCGCCCGTGTTTACCTTGCTCCCGGAGACCCGGTCCCTCTCCAATCCTGAGATAGCATCCAATAAATTTATAGTTATTTAACTTATCTTACTAGTGTGGCTTGTTATTGCTATCTTGCTACTTTTATTACTCCTGAGAATAAGACATACTTTGATAAAAAGACTAATGCTTTTTTCCTCCCCAAGTATTGAGAGCCATGAGAAATACAGGCTAGTATTTTAAATGAAGCACCTGTTTGCTTTACTTTCTAACTATTAAAATTCCTTCCTTTCAAATATACATATATTTTGTCTTTTAATATAGAAAAATTTTAATGATTCCCTTATTCTACTTCTGATGATCCATTAAGGAATTATTCAGAACATAAACTGAAATAAACAGGGGCAATCTAATGTCCAGGCTTATGAACCTGGGCAGTTATAATGATTTTTGCTGTTAGAGGTTAAGTATTAAAGGAGAGTATGGAAAATTAAACTGCTTATTTCATAATCATAGTAAAAATTGCCTTTTAAAAGACTCCATATACTTATTCAGTGAAATAATTAGTGAATACTAATAGGAAAATACTTAAATAGAGAATAAAACCGGATTTTAAGGTTTACTCCTATTGCTCAAGTAATTTAAATTGATGAACAAAGTTTCTTCATCACACAAAAAAGAAAAATCCTATATTAACTGAACATGAGGTAAAGGAGACAGTAATAAATGGCATTACAGGTTGGCCACATTTCAACATTTTTGTAGGTAAATGAAATATTGGCTTATTTACCAGTGCTGCCTCCCAGCCCCACTGTCTGTATCTTGGATCATGAGTGAATCGCCAGAGGTACCAATAGGTTTCAATCACTTCTGGACGGAGGATGTAATACTTTTCAGCCTGCCGGACTGCCACAGCCTCTACTGCTCCATCAAACTTGAATGATTCAGGACCTAGCTTTAATGCTGTAACATGATAAGAAGAAATAAATGAGCAAAATAAAATTATCTTTGTTGTTTGATAGAGCATCTTCCTCCTTTGAAAAAATTGGGTATGCAATTAAGTTATTTTTGCTGTTATTTTTTAAATTTTTATTGTTCCTGTTTTGTAAAATGTGTTACTTTAAAAGATCCACATTTGGATCTCTTATAATAGACTTATAAATATTGCCTATTATTCAGATGTGCAACATTACTTCTGAATAATGTACCATCAGCATATTGCTAAATCTAACAATACAGACAAAAGTCCAGTAACTTTAAGGAAACAAACATAAAACTAGACATAAGCATATTACATATTCTATTTCAGTCCAAAATGAAACAGATTATATTGTGCAGAATTTTTAAATTCAAGATAAATGTAAACTCCTTTTGATATAATACACACATAGAAAACATTTCAGAACTCAGATCTTAACTTCAGTTATAGATATACTTTTCCTTCAAAACAAACTATATAGCAGCTAAGAAATAATACTTTTTAAACCTTAAGCCAGTTTCAAAAATAAAATCTATTATCCTATAGCCTCTGTAATATACAGCAAGGAAGAAGTTCATATTCTCCATCAATAACAATTTCATCTTTCAAACCAAACTCACTGCTGTTGAATCGATTCTGACTCACAGTGACCCCTCCTTGGGTTTCTGGGGTGGTATCTCTACAGAAGTACATTGCCCAGTCTTCCTTCCAAGGAGTGGCTGGTGCGTTTGAACCGCCAGCCTTCTGTAATCTGTCCATTTATCAGTTTGAATAAAACGTGGCCATTACACATATGGAGCTCTGGTGGCACAGTGCCTAAGGCACTTGACTGCTAACCAGAAGGCTGGCGGTTCAAACCCACCAGCCACTCCTCGGAAGGAAGGTTGGGCAATCTACTTCCGTAGTGATGTTTTGTTTGTTTTTTTTGTTATGTGCCTTCGAGTCAGCCCTGACTCATAGCGACCCCTCCTTGGGTTTCCGAGGCAGTATCACTACGGAAGTAGGATTGCCCAACCTTCCTTCCGAGGAGTGGCTGGTGGGTTTGAACCACCAGCCTTCTGGTTAGCAGTCAAGTGCTTTAGCCACTATGCTACCAGAGCTCCTAACGTAGTGATACTGCCTCAGAAACCCAAGGAGGGGTCGCTATGAGTCGGGTCCGACTCGACAGCACCTAACAACAACAACATCATTACACATATACTTCAATATTCCATGCTATTTCTTGAATGATATGATTTACATTTAGGCTGGAGTACAGCAATACATGAAAGATTTTTCAAGAACCCACTCTAATCACACCTGCACCTAAATTTGGGCAATTTAGTCATCTTCCATTGGTACACTGGAGTCACATGCAATTACCATTCTCTGGTGGCAAAGGTCAAAATAGTTCAAGACCTCTCCTCTCTTTTGAGAAACAATGGATGCTTTTACATTTTTTCAGAAAAGAAAAGGTGGTACAAGAACTATAATCATGCCACAGTTGTTGCCATGACATATGTTGGTGTGGACAAATTCCAGCATTACAAGAGTGACACTTAAATTTCAAATAATCACAAACAAAGCAAGTGAAAATAAAGCCTTTCTCACCCCTTCTACAGCCAAAAACCAACCAAACAAACAAAAAAGGACAGAACAAACCACACATACACACACATACACACACAATCGGCAACTGCAGACGGTTCTATTAAAAGCAAAACATGTAATCCAAGAGTTAATAATTGCAGTTGTTTACTGTTGAGTCTTGGATGTTACTAGAAAACTTTATGAATAGCCCTGAAACATTGTATGATACATTGCCAGAAGATGAGCCTTTAGGTTGGAAATGACTCAAAATCCAACTGGGGAAAAGCTGCCTTCTCAAAGTAGTCAACCTTAATGATGTTGGTGGAGTACAACTTTCAGGACCTTCATTTGCTGATAATGCACAACTCAAAATGGGAAAAAACACCTGCAAACATTCATTAATCAGAACATGAAATATACAAAGTACACTTTGGAAGCAGTCAACAATGCAATGGAATACATAAAAATCAATATCCTAGGCATTATTTTTGTTGTTGTTAGGTGCTGTCAAGTTGTCATAGCAACCTTATGCAAAACAGAACACAACACTGCTCAGTCCTGCACCATCCTCACTATATCTGAGCTCACTGTACAGCCACTGCTGTCAATCCATCTTGTTGAGGGCCTTCCTCTTTTTCATTGACAATGAGCTGAAATGTACTGGGATTGGTCATTTTGAATCACACAATCATATGGTTTACTATGCTGGGAAGGACAAATTGAAGAGGAATGGTGTCGCATTTATCATCAAAAAGAACATTTCAAGATCTATCGTGAAGTACAATGTGGTCATTGGATAATATCCATATGCCTATAAGGAAGACCAGTTAATACGTCTATTACTCAAATTTATGCACCAACCACCAAAGCCAAAGATGAAGAAATTGAAGATTTTTACCAGCTTCTGCAGTCTGAAATAGATTAAAAAAAAAATGCTATCAAGATATACTAATAATTACTGGTGACTGGAATGCACAAGCTGGAAACAAAGAAGCATCAGCAGTTGGAAAATATGGCCTTGGTGACAGAAATGATGTTGGGGATTATATGACACAATTTTGCAAGACCAATGACTTATTCATTGCAAATACCTTTTTTCCAACAACATAAACCATGATACACATAACATACACATGGACCTCACCAAATGGAATACAGAGAAATCAAATTGACTGTATCAGTGGAAAGAGGTGATGGAGAAGCTCAATATCATCGATTAAAACAAGGCCAGGAGGTGGCTGTGGAACAGACCATCAAATACACATATGGAAGCTGAAGTTGAAGCTGAAGAAAATTCAAAGAAGCCTATGAGAGGCAAAATATGGTACATCATACCTGAATTTAGAGACCATGTGAAGAACATATTAGACAAACTGAACACCAGTGACTGAATACCACATGAGTTGTGGAATGACATCAAGATCATCATGCATGAAGAAAACAAAAGTTCATTCAAAAGACAGAAAAGGAAGAAAAGATGAAAATGGATGCCAGAAAAGACTCTGAAACTTGCTCTTGAACAGAGTAGCTAAAGTGAAAAGAAAAATGCTGATATAAAAGAGCTGGACAGAAGATTTCAAAGGGTTGCTTGTGAAGACAAAGTCAATTATTATAATGAAATGTGCAAAGACCTAGAATTAGAAAACCCAAAGGGAAGAACACGCTCGGCATTTCTCAAGCTGAAAGAACTGAAGAAAAAAATTCAAGCCTTGAATTACAATACTGAAGGATTCTATGGGCAAAATAATGAACAATGCAGGATGCATCAAAAGATAGAAGGGATGCACAGAGTAACAGTATCAAAAAGAACTGGCTGATGTTCAATCATTTCAGGAGGTAGCATATGAATGAGAACCAATGGTATTGAAGGAAGAAGTCCAAGCTGCACAGAAGGCATTAGCAAAAGAACAAGGCTTCAGGAATTAAGAGAATATCCACTGAGATGTTTCAACAGACAGGTGTAGTGCTAGAGGCACTTACTCATTTATGCCAGTAAATTTGGAAGTTATCTGGTCAACCAACTGGAAGAGATCCATATTTGTGCCCATTCCAAAGAACAGTGATCCATCAGAATGTGGAAATTATTGTATAATAACATTAATAGTACACACAAGTAAAATTTTGCTAAAGGTAATTCAAAAACAGTTGCAGCAGTATACTGACAGAGAACTTCCAGAAATTAAAGCTGGAGTCAGAAGAGAACGTGGAACGAGGGATATCATTGCTGATGTCAGATGTATCTTCAAACCAAACCAAACTCACTGCCACTGAGTCAATTCCAACTCATAGTGAAATTCCACTGGGTTTCTGAGGCTGTAAATCTTTACAGAAGTAGAGCACTCCATTTCCTTCTGTGGAGTGGCTGGTGGTTTGAACTGATGACCTTCTGGTTAGCAGCCAAATGTCTTAGCCACTATGCCACCAGAGCTCCTTTAGATGTATCTCAGCTGAGAGTAAAGAATATCAGAAAGATGTTTACAAGTGTTTTACTGATTATGCAAAGGTTGTGTCTATCATAACAAATTATGGGTAACATTTGAAGAACGGGAATTCCAGAACACTTAATTATGTTTACGAGGAATCTGTAAATACACCAAAAGACTGCTGGTTGAACAGAACAAGAAGATACTGCATGGTTTAAAATCAAGAAGGGTGTACATCAAGGTTGTATCCTTTCACCATACTTATTCAATCTGTATGCTGAGCAAATAATCAGAAAAATGGACTATATAAAGAACATGGCATCAGGATTGAAGAAAGTCTCATTAACAACCTATGATATGCACAGTACACAACCTTGCTTGCTGAAAGTGAAGAAGATTTAAAGCACCTACTGATGAAGATCAAAGACTACAGTCTTCAGTATGGATTATATCTCAACATAAGGAAAACAAAAATCCTCACAACTGGACCAATAATCAACATCACAATAAATGGAGAAAAGACTGAAGTTATCAAGGATTTCATTTTACTCGGATCTACAATCAATACTCATGGAAGCAACAGTCAAGCAATCAGACACTGCAAATACGCTGCAAACAACCTCTTTAAAGTATTGAAGAGCAAAGATGTCACTTTGAAGATTAAGGTGCACCTAACCCAAGCCATGGTATTTTCGATAGCCTCACATGCATGTGAAAGCTGGACAATGTATAAGGAAGACTGAAGAAGAACTGATATCCTTGAACT
Source organism: Orycteropus afer afer (assembly GCF_000298275.1). NCBI lineage: Eukaryota > Metazoa > Chordata > Mammalia > Tubulidentata > Orycteropodidae > Orycteropus > Orycteropus afer. The sequence continues at coordinate 7,049,346 of NW_006921597.1, forward strand.
GTGGTGTTGGTGAAGAATACTGAACATATACGATGGACTGCCAGAAGATCGAACAAGTCTATCATGAAAGAAGTGCAGCTGCAATGCTCCTTAGAAGTAAGAACGGCCAGACTTCATCTCACCTACTTTGGTCACATAGTTAGAAGAGATCAGTCCCTGGAGGAGGCTATCATGCTTGGTAAAGTGGAGGGCCAAGGTAAAAATGGAAGAGCCTTAATGAGACAGTTTGACACAGTGGCTATGATGACAGGCTCAAGTGTAGCAGGAATTCTGAGGAAAGCACAGGACTGGACAACGTCTCATTCTGTTGCACACAGAGTTGCCATGAGTCGGAATGGACTCAACAAGACCTAATAACATTAACAAGTCTTGGAAAACTCAAGTGAAATTCAAGCAAGGTCCTTACCTGAACAGAATGAACTCTTGGTAGACCTTGGAAGAGGGAGACAGCATTGTGTGCAAGAAACCTCTGAAACTGAATGCAAAGCTTTATGTGTGCACATAAAGCTTTAACCATATCCTCCAAGGCATCTGAGATAGGTATAACAATCATATCGTCAATTAATATTTTGTAAGAAAATTTCTATTCAGTTTATTGACAAAGTCAGCCACAGGTAAAATATGATTTGGCATTTATTATAAAAGCTTTTAAAATCATGATAAAAGTCAAACATCATAAGCACTGAGATAATAATCCAATAAAAATATTGTAAGACAGGCCACTTTGTCTGGATTTCTTATGTTTTCATCTCTCAAAACCTATCAGTAGGAAGAAGTGATCAGAGGGAGTCTTCAATGTTAATATTAAGGCTAATGTAGTTTAGATACTAACTAGATTAGATACTAATTAGATACTAACTTCTTTAATTAGAATGATAAACCCCACTGCCTTTGAGTCTATTCTAATTCACAGCAATCGCCAGAGGGTTTCCAAAGCTGTAAATCTTTATGGAAGCAGATTGTCTTATCTTTTTCAGGTGGAGTGGCTGGTGTGTTTGAACCACTGACCTTGTGGTTAGCAGCCCAATGCCTTAACCACAGCACCACTAGAGCTCTTTTCTTAGAATGGTAAGAGCACCTGAACTGGATTAAGTAGGAATTGCTTGCATGGAACTAATTATTTCAAATTTTGGCACTCTGTTGGCATAGTGTCTAAGGCATTTGACTGCTAACCAGAAGGCTGGCAGTTCAAACCCAAAAGCTACTCCTTGGAAGGAAGAGTGGGTAATCCACTTCTGTAGAGATAATAGCCTTGGAAACCCAAGGAGGGGTCCCTATGAGGTGAAGTCTACTCAACAGCAGTGAGTTTGGTTTTTTTGTTTAGGGCAGGGTAGAAATGTCCTACAGGGTTTCCAAGGCTATAAATCTTTATGGAAGCAGATTGCTTCATCTTTTTTCTCACAGAGTGACTGGTGAGTTCAAACTGCCGACCCTTTTTGATTAGCAGCCAAGCATTTAACCACTGTGCCACCAGAGTTGCTAACGGAGGTTTCATTCAGAAACTCACTGCCTGTTGAGTCAGATGCAACTCATAGCGACCCCTCCTTGGGTTTCCAAGAAGTGTTATCACTACGGAAGTAGATTGGCCAACCTTCCTTCCAAGGAGTGGCTGGTGGGTGTGAACCACCAGCTTTTTTGTTAGCAGTCAAATGCCTTAAGCACTATACCACCAGAGCTCTGCCCAAGCCTCATGGATAGTAAATGGTTATTGTTAGTTGACAAAAAAAAAAATCCACTAAACTAGGATTCTGTACCCAGTGAAATTATCCTTCAAAAGTGAAGAAAAAAATGAAGGTTTTCTCAGAGAAAGAAAAATTGACAAGATATGTCACCAGAAAGCCTGTCTTGCAAGACACATTTTGAAAAGTTCTTCAGAGGACGCAAAATTATACAGGTAAGAAACACTGATCTACAAAAAGAAAGGAAGAGTGTTAAGAGAAGGAATAAATGGAAATATATTAATTATTAATTAATATTAATTGTCTAATACACAAGTTTGTTAAAAATAATAATAGCAATAATGTATCAAGTGTAACAGAAGAAGGAATAAGGAATACTCTGTAGCTTTGCCACATACCAGCAATGAACAACTGGAATTTGAAATAAAAAAATACAACACCATTTATCATATCAACTCTCAAAAATTATACATTTAGACATAAATTTAACAAAATATGTACCAGATCTATGTAAGAAAAACTATAAAATTCTGATGAAATAAATCAAAGATGATCAAAAGAAATATATAGTCCATGTTTATGGATAAGACTAAATTTTGTTAAGATATCAGTTCCAACTTCATCTATAAATTCAATGCAATTCCAATAAAAAATCCCAGTAAGTTATTTTATAGGTATCTGCAAACTAATTCTAAAGTATATATGAAAAGGCAAAAGTCACAAAATAGCCAATACAACACTGCAAAAGAACGAAGCTGGAGAACTGACAATAGCCAACTTCAAGAAGTATCATAAAAACTAGTCATCAAGACAATGTGGTATTGGTGAAAGAACAGAGAAACATATTGTGGAACAGACTATAATGCTCAGAAATAAGACCACAAAATATAGTCAACTGATCTCTGACAAAGTACCAAGGCAATCCAATGGACAAAAGATTGTTTTTTCAATAAATGATGCAGGAACAACTAGGCATCCATAAATTGAAAACCTTACACATTTTACAAAAATTATCTCAAAATAAATTACAGGCCTAAATATAAAACACAAAACTAAAAACTTCTAAAAGATAATATAGAATAACTAGGTGATGCTAGGTTTGGCAATGAGTTTTAAAGAACAACATCAAAAGCATAATCCATGGAAAAACTGATGATGTACTCATATAAATTAATAACTTCAGCTGTGGTAGGAAAGGAGCTCTGGTGGCACAGTGCCTAAGGCATCTGACTACTAACCAGAAGGTTGGCAGTTCAAACCCACCAGCCATTCAGTGGAAGGAAGTTGGGCCAGTCTACTTCGATAAAGATTTACTGCCTTGGAAACCCAACCAGGGTCGCTGTGAGTCAGAATCAACTTGATGCCAGTGAATTTTTTTTTTTTTTCCCTTTGATTTTGTTCTGTTAAGAGAATAAAAAGACAAGCCACAGAAAATATGCACAAAACACATATTGAAAAGAACTTACACCTAAAATATATAGAAAACTCTTAAAACTCAATAAGAAAATAAGTCAATAAAAAAGTAGGCAAAAGATCTGAACAAACACCTCCTCAAAGAAGATACACAGATGGCAAATAAACATATGAAAAGATCCTCAGCATTATATGTCATTAGGGAATTGAAAATTAAAACAACAATGAGATATCACTGCACACCTATTAGCATGGCTATAATCCCAAACGCTGACAACACCAGATGCTGGTGAGGATATGGAGCAATAGGAACTCACATTCATTGTTGTTGGGAATGCAAAATGGTATAGTCATTTTGTAAGATAGTTTGGCAGCTCTGTACAAAGTTAATCACAGTTTTACCATATGATCCAACAATCACCCTCCTAGGTATTTAAATGAGTGGAAAACTTACATTCACACAAAAACCTGCAGCTTTATTTATAATCACCAAAAACTGGGGGAAAAAAAACCAAAAAACAAGGTGTCCTGTAACAGGCAAATGGATATGCAAACAGTGATATATCCATATAACAGAATATTATTCAACTATCAAGCCACAAAAAGGCATAAAGGAACCTTAAATCCACACGTTAAGTTAAAGAAGCCAGTCCAAAAAGACTACATACTTTGTGATTCCAACTATACAACATTCTGAATAGGGAAGAACAATAGAGAAAGTTAAAAAGATCAGTGGTTGTCAGGGAATGAGGGCAGGATGAAGTTTCGGAGGTATAAACAGATAAAGCACAGGAAATTTCTAAGACAGTGAAACTATTCTGTATGATACTGTAATGGTGGATATATGACATACATTTGTCAAAAAAAACCAAAGCAAAAACCCACACAGCTATACAACACAGAGTAAATCTCAGTATATATTTTGTACTTTAGTTAATAATAATCTATCAATACTGGTTCATCAATTGTAATACGTATCTATTACTGCATTATGTTAATAATAGGGGAAAACTGTGGGCTGGAGAATAAAGAGTGTTTGTGAACTCTCTGTACTTTCTGCTCAATATTTCTGTAAGCCTAAAACCACTCTAAAAATAAAGTTTATTTCTTATTTTTTAAAAAACGTATGTGACAATAAGCTTTATCACCACAGCCATTCATATACAACACTGAACCTTCATTCTGGCCCTCAATGTTTTACTTATTTTAGCTATATTTTAAATGCATATTTAACATTGTATATCATCATCTTAATACAAATTTTGGTGAACTATATGAAGACGAAAACAGGATCAGGATTGCAGAGAGACTAACAACTTGTGATATACAGGTGACACAACTTTGCTTGTTGAGAGCGAAGAGGACTGGAAGCATTTACTGATAAAGATGAAAGACTAAAGACTTCAGTATGGATTACACTTTAACACAAAGAAACAAAAATCCTCACAAGTAGACCAATAAGCAACATCATAATAGAGAGAGAGAAGATTGTCAAGGATTTCATTTTACTTGGATTCACAATCAACACCCGTGGAAGCAGCAATCAAAAAATCAAGTGACGTAGTACATTAGGTAAATCTGCGGCAAAAGACCTCTTTAAAATGTTTAAAAGCAAAGATGTCACTTTGAAGACTAAGATGAGCCTGACCCAAGCCACAGTATTTTTAATAACTTCATATGCATGTGAGAGCTGGACAATGAATAAGGAAAACTGTAGAAGAATTGATGCCTTTGAATTGTGATGTTGGCAAAGAATACTGAAGGTACCATGGACTTCTAGAAGAATGAACAAATCTGTCTTGGAGAAAGTATAGCCAGAATGTTTTCTAGAAGCAAGAATGGCCAGACATCGTCTCTCATATTTTGGTCATGTTGTCAGAAGGGACTAGCGCCTGGAGAAGGATTATCATGCTGGGTAAAGAAAAGGGTCAACAAAGTGGATTAAAACAGTGGGCTCAAACATAGCAATGATTGAGAAAATGGTACAGGACAGGGCAGTGTTTTGTTCTGTTGTTCACAGGGTTGCCATGAGTTGGAATAGCCTCAAAGGCATCTAACAACAACAGTAATGATCTGTCATTTTATATAGAAATGCCATTATTAGAGCCAGAGACTGCTACAGAAAATCTAGCCCAGTGTTTTTTAACCCTTTTTTCATTACTGTCCTCCTAAGGAAAGGACCTCTGATGGCATAGGGCCCTAATGTGTATGACTGCTAACCAGAAGGTTGTCAGTTCAAACCCACCAGCCACTCTGTGGAAGGAAGTCTGGGCAATCTACTTCTGTACATATTTACTGCCTTGGAAACCCAAAAGGGGTCACTATGAGTAGGAATCGACTAGATGGCAGTTGAGTTTGTTTTTTTATTTTTGAAGGAAACGTCTTAGACATTTTTAACTAATTATTCCTTCTTCCATGAAATTTTAATACCAAATATACACTGTATCTGTTTATAACTGTGCTTTATATATAAAAGAGTAAGACCATTTTTGCCCCCAAGAATTAAGTTTTGCAGCCACTGAAAATCATCTCATTTTCCATATAAGGACACTAAAGTTAAAATATATTAATTATTTGCACAAAGCATCATCAGGGGATTCTTTCATTTAAAGGCACAGCAACCTCAAAAATTACTGAAATGACTTAATAGGTAAACTACTAGTAATACTGATACCAATTAAACATTCAAGATAAATACAGGTAACTCCTGGGTTATAGGTTATGAACAAGATCTGATCCTAACTATGTCTTTAAGAATTTGTAGCAAGATGGCAAAATAGGAGCTACATACCTCCTCTGTAACAAAGCAATAAGAAATCAATTGAAACTGATACAGAAGATGATCCTGGAACCCTGAGCTTTGAAGGGAAGGATAAAGAAGTGGATTAAATACCAACTAGTAAAAGTACTTGAATGAAACAGTAAGTAAGGAAGACAAGTGGCGCTGCAGACTGCTGGCTGCCCTGAGGGCACAGTCATTTTAAATATTTCCCTATAGCAACCTAAGAATTGCCTCTGCTCACCAATGCTGCATAGGCAAGGGAATGTATTGGTGGCTAATGACCAGAAGGGAGAACAGTGAGGAAGTGGACAAGCGGACCTGTGGACTGCCAGCAGCTGTCCTGAGGGTGCAGCCATTTTGGATATTGGAAGGGGCTGTTGCAGCCATTTTGAGTGTGCACAGGTGGCATTCTTGTTTATACTGTGACCTAAGAGAGGGCTCCACCTGCAGAGGACAGCATGGGCAACTGCACTGGAGACTGATGACTAGAGAGGTGTGACATTCCCCTTGTTACTCTTGTGCCCCATGTTCTTGGTAAACAGGAGTGTGTGGCCATCTTTCAACATCTACCCACCTTCTTGACCTGTGGGGGTTCCATCCCGGTCTGTGCCCTGGCAGAGCCTGGGTGCCATGCCTCATTTCCCATAGTTTTGCTTTTGTTTGTTTGTTTTTAAATTATTCTATTTATCTTCCTTTCTTCCCTTTTTTAATTTTCTCTTTCACGTCTCTGTTTTTTTTTTCTTTATTTCTCTTCCCTTTATCCAATCAATGGAAGACAGAATTAATGACATTGACTGAAGACAAATACCTCAATACTACTTTTTTTCCCCCCACAGTAATAGTTGTTGTTGTTATGTGCCATCGAGTCAGATAGCGACCCCCTCCTGAGCATCCAAGGCAGTATCACTATGGAAGTAGATTGCCCAACCTTCCTTCTAAGGAGTGGCTGGTGGGTATGAACTGCCAGCCTTCTGGTTAGCAGTCAAGTGCCCCAGGCACTCACACTACCAGAGCTCCTACAGTAATAGTAGGAGAATGTAATACACCACTTTTAGTAAGAAATAGAACAACTGGAAAAAAACTCAACAAAGATGCAGAAGAACTAAACAATACGATCAACCAACTTGACCTTAAAGACATCTATTGAACACTTCACCCAACAACAGTAAAACACACATTCTTTTCCAGCACACATGGAACATTCTCCAGGATTGACCATATGTTAAGCCAAAAAGCAAGCCTTAATAAATTTAAAAACACTGAGAGGCTGCAAAACATCTTCTCAGATTACAATGCTCTAAAATTAGAAATCAACACTAGAAAGGACCAACAGAAAAAGGCAAATGCATGGAAACTGAAAAACATCCTCCTCAAAAACAACTGGATACAAACAAAACAAAACAAACACTGCCATCAAGTCAGATCCAACTCATAGCGACCCCTCCTTGGGTTTCTGAGGCAGTATCACTATGGAAGTAGATTGCCCAACCTTCCTTCCGAGGATTGGCTAGTGGGTTTGAACATAAAATGAAAAAAATGAGAATGAAAACACAACATAACCAAAATCTTTGGCATACACCAAAGCAGTGATCAGAGGCAATTTACAGCAATAGATATATATAAGCCAAAAGTCAACACCTTAGCCTAACATCTCTAACAATTAAAAAAAGAAGAGCAAAAAAAAAAGGCCTATAGTCACTAGAAGAAAAGAAATAATGATTTGAACAGAAATAAATGAAACAGAAAATAGACAATGGAAAAAATCAGTAAGACTAGAAGTTGGTTCTTTGAAAAAATTTACAGACTCAACAAACCACTGGCAAATTTAACAAAGGAAAGGAAGGAGAAGATGCAAATAACATGAATAAGAAATGAAAGGGTGACATCACAACAGAACCAACAGAAATAAAAAGAATAGTATCAGGATACTATTAAGAACTATACTCCAACAAATTTGGAAACCTACAAGAAATGGAGAGGTTTCTAGAAACACACTAACGCTAAACTTACACAGACTGAGGTAGAAAACTTGAACAGACCCATAACAAAAGAAGAAACTGACCAGGTCATAAAAAAAAATTACCAACAAAAAAAAGTCCTGGCCCACATAGTTTCACTGGAGAATTCTACCAACTATTCAGAGAAGAGATGACACCAATCCTATTCAAACCAATCCAGAACATAGAAGAATATGTAATACTCCAAAATTCATTTTATGAAGCAAGCATAACCCTGATACCAGAACTAGGCAAAGACAACACCAGAAAGGGAAAGTACAGACCTATACCTCTCATGAATATAGATGCAAAACTTATCAACAAAATCTTAGCCAATAGACTCTAACAACATATTAAAAAAATAACACATCATAACCAAGTGGGATTCACAGCAGGTGTGATAGTTGGAGTTGTGTGTCAACTTGGCTGGACCAAAATTCTGAGTGGTTTAAGCAGTTGTGATACGGGTTATTCCCATGATAAGATCTGATGCATATGTTCTGAGCGGCTAATCCACTGAAAGGGAGTTTCCCAAGGGGTGTGGCCTGCTTCCAATATATTTATGAACATCCTGGGAAAAAGAGACACTCTTCTGTGGCTAGGGATCCTGTTGTGTTGCCCATAACTATCCATGAGTGAACAATCCACCACTTGGCATGGAGATCTTGGATTTGTCATTCGCTGGAGTCAACAGCTACTAGACTACCTGCCAACCTTGAGCTCATCAGCCCCTGCAGCTGTGTGAGTTGGGAAAAGCCCCCAGCTTGACATGTGATCCAAGAACTTGGGACTTGTCAGCTTCTGTAAGTGTGTGAGCCATTTTCCTAAGATAAATTTCTCTCTCTAAGAGCTATACTGGTTTTGCTTCTCTAGAGAACCCAGCCTAACACAGCAGGTATGCAAGGATTTCAACATTTGAAAAACAATCAACATAATCCATTACGTAAGTAAAAGAAAAAGAATCACATGATCATATCAATAGATGCAGAAAAGGCTTTTGATAAAATCTAATTTACCATTCTTGATAAAAACTCTCAGAAAAATAAGAATAAAAGGGACATTCCTCAACATAATAAAGGGCATATATACAAAACCAACAGCCAACATTAATCTCAATGGAGAGAGACTGAAACCATTCCCTTTGTGAACAGGAACCAGACAAGGATGTCCTCTATCTCCACTTCCATTCAACACTATATTGGAAGTCCTACACAACAACATCCAGGGCAATAAGGCAAGAAAGGGAAATCAAAGGCATCCAAATTGGTAAGGAAGAAATAAAACTATCCCTGTTTGTTGATGATATGATCCTATACATACAATACCCAAGAGACTCAGCAATGAATCTACTGGAACTAATTGAGAAATTTAGCATAGTGGCAGGATACAAGATCAACATATAAAAATCAGTTGGATTCCGACACCAGCAAAGAAGTCTCTGACAGGAAATAAGGATATCAATACCCTTTACAATAGCTACCAAAAAGATAAAATACTTGGGAATAAATATTAAGAGGAACATAAAAGACCTATACAAAGAAAACTACAAAATGCTACCACATAACTATCAGAGATCTACATTAATGGAAGAATATACCATGCTCAGTGATAGGAAGACTGAATTGTGAAAATGTCAATACTACCCAAAGCAATCTATACATTCAATGCAATCCTGATCCAGATCCCATCAACATTCTTTAAAGACTTGGAAAAACCAATCACTAATTTTATATGGAAAGGAAAGAGACCTTGGACATGCTAAGCACTACTAAAGAGGAAGAACAAAAGTAGGAGGTCTCACACTCCCAGATCACAAAACCTTCTCACAGCCACAGTTGTCAAAACAGCCTAGTATTGGTACAACAATAGACACACAGACCAATGGAGCAGAATTGAGAACTCATGACCTACGGTCACCTGATCTTTTATAAAGGGCTGAAATCCATTAAATGGAGAAGAGACAGTCTCTTTCACAAATGGTGCTGGCAAAACTGGATATCCATTTGCAGAAAACTGAAACAAGATTCATACCTTGCACCATAAACAAAAACTAACTCCAGATGGATCAAAGACTTACACGTGAAACCTAAAACGATAAAGTTCATCAAAGAAAAAATAAGGGAAAATTTAGGGGCCCTAATTTATGACATAAATAGACTATCAAGCATAACCCAGAATGTACAAACAGCAGAAGATGAACTAGACGATTGGGACCTTCTAAAAGTTAAATTCTTATGTGCATCAAAAGACTTCTCCAAAAGAGTAAAGAGAATCCACAGAATGGGGAAAAAAATATTTGGCAATGACATACTTGACAAGCGACTTCTCTCTAAAATTTATAGAAGACTCTAACACCTCAACTTCGAAAAGACAAACAATCCAACTAAAAAATGTGCATAAGACATGCACAGATACTTCACCAAAGAAGATATTCAGGCAGCCAACAAACATACGAAGAAATGTTTGCAATCATTTGCCATTAGAGAGATATAAATCAAAATAACCATGAGATACCATCTCACCTCAGCAGTAATTGCAAAGTTCAAGACAGAAAATAACAAATGCTGGTGAGGATGTGGAGAGATTGGACTCTCATACACTGCTGGTGGGAATGTAAAATGATACAATCACTGTGGAAATCAGTATGGTAACTCCTTAAAAAGCTGGAAATAGAAATACCATTTGATTCAGCAATCCTATTACTAGGTATATCCCCTAAAGAAGTGAGAGCCAGAACATGAACAGATATACGCACACCCATGTTCGTCGCAGCACTATTCACCATAGCAAAGAGATGGAAATAACCTTAAGTGTCCATCAGCTGAGGAATGGATAAACAAACTGTGGTACATCACACAATGGAATACTATGTAATCCTAAAGAACAACGCAGAATCTGCAAAACAGCACACAATGTGGATGAACTTGGAGGACATTATGTTGTGTGAAATAAGTCTACCACAGAAGACAAGTATTATATTAGTCAACTATTGTAAAAAGTCAAGGAAAAGTTTATACATGGAAGGAAACGTTCTTTCTTCATTACCAGGGAGGGGACAGGAGAGGAGGGTAAATTCCTAGATAGGTTAAAAAAAGAAAGAAAAACAAAATAAAACATACATATAAAAACATAGAAACCAAGATTATTACTGGTAACCGAGAATAGAAGGGAGGGGGACAAGGAAAGATTTTGTTTGCAGGGCACTGACTTTATGCTAAATGATGGTGGAATATTTTGGAAAAGGATAGCAATAGTGGTGGCACAACATGAAAAATGTCATCCATGTCCCTGAGCTGTAAACGGGGAAGTTGTTATATTGGTGAATGTCTTGTGTATGTTTTCACCACAATAAAAATAAAAGAGAGAAAGAACCTGTAGGTCAGTCAGAACAAGTGCATATATCGTTTCTTATTCAGCCTTACTTTAGTGCAAGAAAGGATACACACATTTTCAATGATTTAGAAGCTGCATGTGAGGGTGACTTTGATGAAGAACTGCAAGTAGGGGTTGGTTCAATTGTTTCAAAGTAAGGGCAAATTTACATAACATTAAAAGGCAAGTATGAGCTGTCCATAAATGAAAACACATTTTAAGCCAAACTACCTCTGCCCTGCTCAGAGATGGTGGCCGACTGCACAGCTTTGAAAGTGTGTGGTTCTCGGCAGTCCTGCCAATAATCCAATCTCATGCATCAGGCTCCTGAAAGTACTCACTAGCCCCTTCTGATTCCCTCATTCCAGGGCTTGAATTGTAATTTTTCCCATTCTGGTTATGGTGACAAATCACTCAAACTATAAAAATTCAGGTGTCTTCCTATTTATCGGCCATGACAGAACTGGTTCCAATGGGTTGAAAGCTCTGCTCAAAGGGCACGTAGGAGTTGTTTGTAAGTCAGATGTTTGTAACCTGGGGATTGCCTGTACTGTTATCTTTTGGATATTTTTATTTTTACAAGAGAAAAGGCAAGGAAATATAACCTAAATCAGTTGATTTTGTATTCTTCCAAGTAACTGGTTCAATGGAAGCTGAAATGAATGGCTAAAATGGATTCTTATTATTTTAAAATAATGTTATGTCACATACAGCCCCCCAAGCACTCTATCTCTTTAAAACAACTATTTCAAAATCTTTATTAACAAAAAACAGCAGCTGAATTCAGAACATAACAAACAAAAAAGAAACAAACAACAAAATCTAGTGTAAGAACACATTTCCAGAATTGAAATTCAAGTTTTTAATAAATTGAAAAATGATATACTGTGTTGAAACTATTTGAAGTGAAAAATGCTTATATATTTTCCTTCTAATTCCTGGTCACATTTTTAACTCTGGCGTTATTTTAGATTAAGTAATTGGTTTTATCAACATTCTTACCAGTTCTGTCATATGACTCATGACATGTACGTGCAATTTCTGCTCCAAGTTCTAAATAATGACCAGCTTTATCTGTTCTGGAACCATCTGCTCCTAGTGCAAACATGCCCCCTGCAAAGCAGGCCAGATGCCCCATCTTCTTTTCCAAGTGCCCATTCTTCCATTCTCCAATAAAGATGAGACCTCCACGGGACTTCTTGATAAGATGTTTTTCTATAGCCTGTAGGAAGACAGAGTACCTTCAAAAGTTTAGAAGCAGTTGGTAGTTAGTCTGCAAAGAAACTATCCCAAGCTGGGGACTCATAGTTTATTAAATCCTTGTAGATGTCAATAAGTAAATTTCAGAGTGTGTACCTAAAATGCAAATAACCTGGAATGAGTACACTAATCTCTATTATCACAACATAGGATAAAAAAGGGAGCCTTGGCCTAAGATTACCTAACACTACCCATTACAAGTTGTATCTTCTTGAGCTAGATAAAATTCATAAAAGTCCGTTGAAATCATAATGGTAAGTTATACACTAAAAGGCTCTACCAATTTATTTTCTATTACATATAACAAAATCTGACTAGGAAGAATATCTAAATTAATCAGAAAAATACAATTTTAAGAATTAGTAAAAATAGTCAATGTGATTATACCACCCAACAAAATAATTTCCAAAAGTACCATGAGGTGAGCCACCTTATGTATCATAAGGTTTATTTACACAGCTAGGTGAAAGTGATCCTTACCTCTCAAATTGAGGAACTTGTTTTGGATTTGCCATGGAAAAGACAAGACACATGATAAATACAGCCTATACTCCTGGAATGTCAAATTTACTCAAAGGGTGTGGGAATGGCAAAGGAAATATTCTATATTAAAATAAATTCGAATAGAACATTAAGTTAGACTAACAATCATCTTTAATTTTAAAGATGACATTGTTTTAGGGCTCTACTGCTCCTTTGGACTATGTTCCCAGATTTACTGACAGGGGCTATGTCTGCATTAATTCTACCTTCAGAGATACAGTACACTTGCATGTAAAAGTGTTAAGAACTTACAATAATTGACTATTCTTTGGTAGAAATTATTGCATATGATTAGAAGATGCTTTAACTTCAGAATATGAAAAAGGATTATTTCCTTCAAGAATTTTCTACACTTTCGTTGTGGGTTATTTTCTCTAACAAGCACCATGATAACCAGCTTCAGAAAAATGTATTCTACATAGTAATAAAGGAGCTCTGGTAGTGTAGTGCCTAAGGCACTTGACTGCTAACCAGAAGGCTGGTGGTTCAA
>NW_006921597.1:7062981-7074533 GCF_000298275.1 Orycteropus afer afer
CACTCCTCGGAAGGAAGGAAGGTTGGGCAATCTACTTCCATAGTGATACTGCCTCAGAAACCCAAGGAGGGGTTGCTATGAGTCGGGGGTAGCTATGAGTCAGGTCCAACTGGATGGCACGTAACAACAACATAGAGTGATAATGTAGGCTTTTAAGAGCTGTAGGAATTATGCCTTAAGTCATCATCTTACGTTTCACAAGGTCTATAATGTAGCTAAGTAATAAATAAATGTTTAATTAATAAGTACATACAAATAAATAAATGGTGCTCTTAGATACTAGTATTTAACCTATAACGGGACTGAAGGGTTGATAACCAAAATGAGAAGTGATTACCAATGGATCATAAGTTGTCTTTTAAGCATAGTACCCTGAAGCACAAATGAAAAGATCCATTTGTTGAGTATAGGCAATGTTCTTCATTTTGTGGTTCTCATGGCATCTAGCATGTTTTCCACATGTCAGGCAGTCAATAAATGTCAATAAATGCCTAAAGAATGGCATCTGTATTTTAGTTCTATATTTTATACAATATTTTTATTCATTATAAAATTTGTTTTATTCATTATAAAATAATGTCATTATAACTAGCTTCAGAAAAATGTATTCTACATAGTAATAAAGGAGCTCTGATAGTGTAGTGCCCAAGGCACTTGACTGCTAACCAGAAGTTATAATTAAAAGCTATACAAACAAGGTCCCATGAACCTAATAGGACTAAAGTAAAAGAGGGGAAAAGATAGGGCTTTTTACTGCTTATAGACTCTTATAATTGTCTTATATAAATATGACAAATTCTAACAATTCAACTTGTATGAAATGACAAACTGCTGAAAGGCAGTTTAAAGAAGTATTGTTACATTTCAAATAAAAGATGTTAAACAAATTTTCACTATCACTGGTATTACTTTCCTGCTCCTAAATTACCTTTAAAAAGTATATTTTTTCTTCACAATTAAAAAAATTAAAGACTAAACATAAACTAGATCAGAACACAAAACCTGTAACTGTATATAATTTTTGAAAAGAAAAACTAGGATAGAAGAACCAGGATGCAGGTATCTATCTGTATGTATAGAGGAGGATAGTTTTGAGTAGAATAATTTACATGGAATAAGGCAATTTAAAATACGGTTTACTTCCAATTACAATGGATCTCAAAATAAGTAATCATTCCTACCTCTCCCAAGATTCCATATCACTTAGGTATAATGTGTACATATTCTATTTACAAAACTAATGTTTACTGAAGATAATTAAACTACCATAACAAAAACTGCATACTTAAGATTATGCTTCAAAATGAAAAATAACTAAACTGGTCATTAAAATACATTTATTACATGTTCATTCTAAGAGTTCTCTAAAAACTAATGAAAACAAGTAACTTGTATAGCAGATATTTTGTGGAAAATAATTTTAATCTAATGAGGTTATTAACTTTCATATAGATATATCTTTCCAAATATATATAATTATTTACTTCTATCAAGAATTAAGTATAAGAAAACATGGTTTTAGATTCAGAGTATTACAAGAAAACAGCAAGCTATGAAGGAAAAAATAATAATGACATGGTATATGGCATGTTATATTTCCAATTATCCAATACCTACTGAAGACCTATTATGTTTCAAGTATTGCAGTAGGTGCTGAGACAAATATAAACAAATTAGCTTTTGCCCTCAAGAAGCCCACAGTCTAGTGGGAATGACTAAGGGATCTCTTCAACACTATGATTCTAAAAATATTAAATTCTTCCTACTTAATGACTTCCTTAGATGAAAAAATATTTGGTCTAAATTTTAATAAAAGAAATGAAACTTCCAAATTTTTCAAAGTTTAAGACTTCATAAAGAATTTTAGAAGTCCTACTAAAATTTTAATTCTTGGTTATATATCAATTAGTTAAATTTATTTACTCAGTGCTTTAGCAAACACTGAGTGCCTACAATGGGCAAAGATAAAATCAAATACCCACTGCCACCAACTTGATTCCAACTCATAGCGACACAACAGGACAGAGTAGAAATGCCTCATAGGGTTTTCCATTTTTAATTTCCAAGGCTGAAACTCTTTATAGGTGTAGACTGCCTCATTTTTCTCCTGCAAAGCAGCTGGTAGGTTTGAACCACTGACCTTATGGTTAGCAGCCAAATGCCTTATCTACTATGCCACCAGAGCTCCTTTAAAGAAATGTATACTATGTATTAAATTCAACATCTGTGCATTTTTAAAAGCAACTGTAAGGAATCAGGTCTCTGTAAGGAATCAGGTCTCTAAAAAGTAAGACTATAAAATGGGTCATAATACTCTTGGTTCAATTAAAAATAAAAACAAAACTGTATGTCTGAAAACAGATACTAACTACAGCCAGAATGGTGTTTTTATATGTAAAATCATTAATTTGTAATGGATGATAAATAAAATTACTTACTAAACTGTTCATACCCACTACCGAGTTGATTCCGACTAACAGCGACCCTAAAGAACAGAGTACAACTGCCCCGTAAGTTTCCAAAGCTATAAATCTTTACAGAAGCAGACTATCTCATCTTTCTCCCACACAGCAGCTGTTGGGTTCAAACAGCTGACCTTCAGGTTAGTAGATCAATGCCTTAACCATGATGCCACCAGAGCTCCTAAATTACTCATACACTTTTTAATTTCAGTTGTTGTTTGGAAATATCCTATCTAAATGTTTCCAAGAATGAGTCTTACTTGGATTTTAAAATTTCACAGTGTCACAGTATGACATTATACGATTGTGAAACAATATGGTACAGAGATTACAAGCACAGGCTGTGGGGCCAGAATGTTTTGTTCCAGGCTTCATCACTTACCAGCTATATGACCTTCACTAAGCTACTTAACCTCTCTGTGCCTTAAGGTCCTTGTGTGTAAAATGGTAGTAATGGTTAAATGATGTCATATATGAAAAAGGAGTTAGAACAGTGCCTAGTGCATGGAAAACACTATATAACTCTGCTGGCATTATAACTGAGTGCCTACAATGGGTAATCATTTGAAAGAAGAAATATTTAAGGAAATGTATTTTAAGTTAGAAATTTTCTGTCTTTGTAGAAAACAACCAAAAGCAATTAAAATAACTATACCAAATTCTTTCTTCAATAATTTTTTTCAAAATGCTACAATACAGAAAAAGTAATATATGCCTTTTATATTATAATGCTAACAAACTATACAATAAATGCATATGACAAATGATTATATGCATTGTATGCATTTCCTGGATACATATAATAAATGGTAATATTTGTCTAGTCACTATCAAATATTCACACTGTATATTCAATATATTAAGCATTAAAATGTTCTGATAATAATTACCTCAATAGCATCATCATACATTTTTCTTGCTTCATGGTCTGTTTTATCTGACATCAACCATGCTTTCAGTAAGTATTCATAAAAACTATCTCCCAGTCCACCAACTGAAGTATGATCTGTAACAAGAGAAAAAAATGGAGGTAGAATAAAGAGAAGACTTAAAGTAATATTTTTCAATTATCTTACAGGTCAATAATTTAAAACTTATATTAATACAGTCCTACTTCCAACATCAGACAGTCCTTCAATGCTATTCATAAGGTTGTCAGTGACCAATATTTTCAGAAGGGGATGGCTCCATTCTTTTTCCCAGTCTGTCTGAGGCTAGAAGCTCCATGGAAACCTGTCCACCATGGGTGACCCTGCTGGTATTTGAAACTCAGGAGGAGGCATAGTTTCCAGCATTTCAGCAACATACAAGCCACCACAGGATGACAAACTGACAGACAAGTGGTGGACACTTCCAACACACTTCAAATTTAGTCCAATAAGAGTTTACCACAGAAACTGTCCTCTGTATATGCACCTGATTGTTTAGAACATCTTTTTCCTCTGGATGTGGACTTTCAGTAGTCATAGTCTTAAATCACATAGTTTCTACATTGTTACAAATCCAAACTTTCCAGAATTGAAAATAATTATCTTTCATATATTAATAGCTCTGAATATATAAACTATAATTAAATATGCAAAACACACATAGATATGTTAAACTAAAAGAGCTCACTCTTATTTTTCCCTACAGCACAGTTAATGGTAACACCTATTACACAGCAAATAAAATTATTCCACAAAGAAAAAAAAAAAAGCCCAAGAATTCCTTTGTAATGCAACCTTACATGAGTTGCTCAATTGCTATCCTTGGTTACTATATAGCTATATTAGTACATATTTGTTTGCCCTAGGTATATTCTTTCTCTATCCTACCTGTATTTTTAATCCTATACAGTTTAGTGCTATAAATTCTAAAACAGTCCCTTAATTTACTCCTGACTTCCTACAGATCTACCCTACTGTCTTTGAACTTTGTTTCAAAACTTAAATCTTCCTTGTATGAAAGAAAAAATATCACATTTCTTATAACTCTTTAATCATCCACAAAATACTGTAATTGGTCTTTCAAACTGGTGAGGAAAAGAGACTATTCAGTGCCCTATGGAATTGGCTATCCATAGGGACCCCTTCTTGGGTTTCCAAGGCAGTATCACTATGGAAGTAGATTGCCTAACCTTCCTTCCAAGGAGTGACTGGTGGGTTTGAACCACCAGCCTTCTGGTTTCAGTCAAGTGCCTTAGGCACTACACTACCAGAGCTCCTTTTGGGGGCATATACATGTTAATATTTATATCTTTAGCTCAGAAAACAAAATTTGTGACAGATAAGTAATTTAAAAGTAAAACATAAAACTATAAATATATCAGAAGAAAAAATAAGAAATGTCTGATCTTCCCAAGCAAATGATCTTCTTAGTCAAAATATAAATTGAAAGAGACTTTAGGAAAAGATTTATAGCTCCATATGGAATCCAACTCGATGGCAATCAATTTGGATTTTCTGGTTTTATGGTATAAGGTACCATAAATATATCAACAGACAAAAACTGAACAGGAGAAAGTATTTACAGCATAAGAAAAAAGGATCAATATCCTGAACAAAGAATTCTGACAAATAAAGACAAACGGCCCAACAGAAAAATTGACATAGGACACACACAAATAATTCACAAGGGAGGAGGGGGAAAAAAAAACTACCACAAATTGATAATATTAACACAGGTAAAGATGCTCAATTGTTGCTGTAAGGTGCCACTGAGTTGGTTCCAATTCATAACAATCCTATATACGAATCACTGCCTGGTCCTGCATTGCTCTGCTTGAGCCCACTGCTGCAGCCACTGTGTCAATCCATCTCACTGAGGATCTGCCCCTTTTTCGCCGATCCTCTACTTTACCAAGCATGGTATCTTTTTCCAGGGACTGGTCCCTCCTGATAACATGACCAAAGTATGAAAGATGAAGTTTCACCTTCCTTGCTTCTAAAGAGCATTGCAGTACTTCTTCTAACACAGATTTGTTTGTTCTTCTGGCAGTCCACGATATATTCATCATTCTCTGTCAACACAGTAATTCAAAGACATCAATTCTTCTGTAGTATTCCTTATTTACTGCCCAGCTTTCACATGCATATGAGGCTACTGAAAATACCATGGCTTGTGTCAGGCACACTTTAGTCTTCAAAGTGACATCTTTACTATTTAACAACTTAAAGAGGTCTTTTGCAGCAGATTTGCCAAATGCACTACATTGTTTGATTTTGTAACTGCTGTTTCCATGGCCGTTGACTATGGATCCAAATAAATGAAATCCTTGACCAATTCAATCTTTTCTCCATGTATCATGATGTTGCTTATTGGCCCAGTTGTGAGGATTTTTGTTTTATGTTGAGGTTTAATCCATATTGAAGGCTGTAGTCTTTAAACTTCATCAGTAAGTGCTTCAAGTCTTCTGCACTTTCAGCAAGCAAGGTTGTGTTATCTGCATATCTCAGGTTATTAACGAGTCTTTCTCCAATCCTGATGCCACACTCTTCTTCATATAGTCCAGCTTCTCAGATTATCTGCTCAGCATACAGACTGAATAAGTATGGTGAAAGGATACAACCCTAAAACATGGTCATCCTGATTTTAAACCATGCAGCATCCTCTTGTTCTACTGGAACAACTGCCTCTTGGTCTCTGTAGAGGTTCCTCATGAGCATAATTAAGTATTCCAGAATTCCTGCCCATAATGGGTGACCAGTGGCATAGCTTCCAGCATGACAGCAACACTCAAGCCACCAGAGTACAACAAACTGACAGATGAGTGGTGGAAAGGTGATCAGAAAAGAACAAATTAAAACAATCAGAGTGTATTTTTACCTATTAGATTGGCAAAAATTTTTAAAGGCTGATAATATCCAATATTGACATGGTTATGCTTTATGGTTGCTGAGATTTAGGGGTGACTTGGTAGTTACTAATGAATTCTGAATCTAGTAGGAGTTATAGTTTTGAAATTCTATGTTATCCAGGCCCTAATACACAAATAGAGATAACTGATTATCTACTGACTAGATGCTTTTTGTGTAGGCTAAGTTGGAGAAGGATGGGTTAACTGACAGACTTTTTGTTTTAGAATGAAGGGAGTTTCAGTATGAAAGTCTTCTCTCAATGAAATTGTTCATGCCTGGTAGTAAGTGCCAAGGATGGAGGTGGCAGATAAGGAATTCAAGCGGAGCCCATGTTCCATATATCAACCTTGAATAAATTCCTGTGTTTTGCTCTATTTTTCACTTATGTCTTAAATTAATTTTACATATTGCCTATGAGCCCAAAAATCTCTCTGGGATTCCATCAGCCACCTTTTCATAGTTCCCTTTTCACACAGTCTATGTTGTAGCTTTGTCATTTCTATTTACCCCCTCCCAGCCACATTCTGTGTTCTGGAAATTTGTTGAAATATATTAGTCATAATCAATCCTCCTTCCCTTGCCTCCAAATCTCTTAATTATCATGGATTTTCCATTTTTACGTTTGTATATCTTCATTTCATTTTGATCTCAAGAAGTGATGAATTTATAGTTCAATCATCTACAATGAACTAAAAAGAAACTCAATGCTGTAGAGTCAATTCAACTCATAGCGACCCCTCCTTGGGTTTCTGAGGTGGTATCTCTAGAGAAGTCGATTGCCCAATCTTCCTTCCAAGGAGTGGCTGGTGGGTTTAAACTGCCAGCATCTGGTTACCTGTCAAATGCCTTAGGCACTACGCCACCAGAGCTCCCAGAATGAACTAGAAGTTCTAATGTAACTTACTCAGTAACTCTGCAATTAGTTAATGCTACTTATTTATTTTTATTATTCTCAATGTCATAAATTTTCTCCCACTGTTTGTCCTATCAAAAATAAAAATCAAAACATGTGAGAGCTAAAGGAATCCATTTACTCCATTATTTCCTGATGGTGTGGAACTTGTAAGCTTATAACCATTAAGATATTCAAAATGATTTTAGGTGGCATATAAACTTTTAAAAAATTTTAACAATTATATACTGAATCTTGTCAAGATGCTCTTATTTGTAGATGCAAAATCTGACCCCCTTCCAGAACAGTTAACAATGATAAAGAATTTTAGTTTGTTTAAAACTTTTAAAGTTTATTTAAAATGGCATAACCATGCTCAAATGAACGAAAAACTATAGTAGATGAGAAATACAAAGAGGAGGAGGAGGTCCAAGGTGGCGGCATGGTCAGACACCTCATAATGTTTTTTCACAGCAAAGACCCAAGAAAACAAGTAAATGGCTATAGATAACAACTTTGGAACCTAGAGCGTCGAAGGTAAGCTAAAGAGTTGGACCAAGTGCCAAGGTGAAGGAGAGAGTACAAAAACAGCAGATGTGGAGAATTATGGATAGCCAGTGGACTGCCAGCTGAACTTATACACCACAGCCATACTGAGACAAAGCAAGCAGCTTTTCTAGAAGAAGGCCCCATCACATTGTGCAACCAAGCAGGAGCAACTCTGCACCCACGTCCAGAGCCAGACTAGAGTGTGCCCCAACCTATGAAAGTTAAGTGCACTCTCCTTATACACTGCACCCACTCAGCCTCCTGACCCAGAGGTCCACAGACACTGCAGAAGTGCCCTTCTGCCTCATCATTCACCCCCCCACCCATATGATTATGATCTGACAGCACCAACCACCACCTCATCTCCAAAGCTTAGAGCCCATAAACCAGTGGCACTCACCCTTTTGTTCAGCCACTTGTACTAAAAACACATGCATCAATGGTGCTTGCCTCTCTGCCAGACCACCAGCACTGGGGACCCATGGGATGGTGCTCCCACTCCTATGCCCCAGCCACCTACACTGGGAGCCCTGAACCAATGTGTCTGCTGATCTGCACAGCTACTGGCACCAGGGGCCCACAAACAAGAGGTGCCTGCTTCTACTTCAGCCATCTGCACCAGGGGCCTGCAGACCAGTAGAACCTCCTATTTCCTCCAGCCACTTGCCTCAGGGCCCACAAGCCAAAATCACATGCCTTCCCCTCATGTAACACTCTAGCAGATAGGGGCACACTCTGCTAAAGGGCACCTGCGGACTGGTGGTATCTCCCCTACCTTGTCTCTTGCAGAGACTTGTACTCACTCTGAGAAATGCTGTGCAGCCGTGCCCCACCCAAGACCATCGGTAAGAGAATCTTTTCCATGCATCCAGTGATCATCAACCTGGTGCCCTCATGCTCACCACCTGGCAACCAGGAAGTGCACACACACAACACACAACACATCAATCAGTAAGAATGCTACCTGCACCCATGCCCAGGTGACTGGCCAGACAGACAAATCACCTCACCAGAAACACCAGCTATATCCTCAGTCACCTTGCAAGATCAGCAAACACTGACTCATGCTTACACACCCAGCTGCTGTTCCACCATCCCAGAGACAGGTAGTGAGAATGCCACTGTGGCCAGACTAGTGACTAGAGAAGCATGCATGCCCTGTCTACTCAGATGCATCAAACAAAATAAAAATTCAGGATGTAGCAAAGAAACATACAATAAATATAATAACATACTAATTCCTTGGAGATGACAAACAGTATCAAACCACATAAAAAAGCAGGACAAGATGGCTCCAGCAAGTGACTAAAATAAAGAAAAAGAAAGTCAGAGGAAAAAACTGTGATGGGGTTCTCAAAGATATCAAGGAAAGCACAGGCAAAGCAATAGAAGAATTCAAGAAAATAATACAAGAAGAAAATAACAAAATAATTAGAAACCATACAAAAACAGCAGCTAGAAATCCAAAATATTAACAATAAAATTTCAGAAATAGATTATCAGTAGAAGGACACAGGAGCAGAATTTCAAACAGAGAAAACAGAATCAACAAAAATAGAGGATAAATCCCTTGACACCAACTTGTTTGGGGAATAAAACAGAAAAAAGAATGAAGAAAAATGAAGAAAGCCTAAGAATTATGTGAGATGTTATCAAGAGGAAAAATTTGCACATGATTGAAATTCTAGAATAGAAAGAGGCAAAACAAACAAGCAAAAAGAACTGTTCAAAATATGCTGGCAGAAAACTTCTCTACTATCATGAAAGATCAGGAGATACCCATCCAAGAAGCTCCACTAACACCAGACAGGATAGATCCCAATAGAAAGTCACCAAGTCATACAATCAAATTTGTCAACACCGAAGACAAAGAAGAATCTTGAAAGCAGCTTGGGGGGGAAAAAAAAAGTCACATACAGAGGGGAACAAACAAGACTAAGCTCTGATTACTTGGCAAAAAGTGAACCCGAGTAAAGTTAAAACTCACTGGACTATTTCCCCCACCCTGGTTAAGACAGATAATTAGAACAGATAGGACCGATCCTGGGTAGGAATAAATAAGTACACTTAATTATCCTCAACTATTTCCCTACCCGGGTTAAGACAAATAGGACGCCGGCTGGAGACAGATGAGTAAACACATAGGACCCCAGTTGAAGACAGATGAGTAAACACAATAAGCTCAGTTCCTTAAGAACTGATTGGAACAAAAAACATTCTTTCCTGCTATTTCCTTAGGCACAGGTGATAAAAGTGTTAATGTGTCTCAGAAAACAACTTGAAAATTAACTCTGGTGTGCAGACATGTCCAGTGGGACAGAGAGGAACAAAGTTGCTGGGAACTAACACTCTCCTCCCTGTCTAAGCCCCAGATCAGCTGATGACAGGAAGCCGGTGTGACTCATCCAGTATGCAGGCGCACTAAATTAAAAACCTCTTATCCTTTTAAACAGAGGTGAAAGAAATTTCAGCTAATCGTCAACCATCTCATGCCCAAATTCCTGAAATTTTTAAGAACATGTATAAACTTCTCTTCTGAAAACTACAAAAACTGTAATTCGATGGGAGATTCAGGGAGTCAGATCTGGGTACAGACCCAACTCCTTGCATTGCTACTTTGCAATAAGTAATTTTCTCTCCTCTTAATCACTTGGTGTGCAAACCGTTTTTGGCCTGACTATTTACTGGGCAGGAACGTGCGTTTGGTACTATTTCGAAACCATACAGATAAGAAGGCAAATGGGATGACACATATAAAACCTTGAAAGAAAAAAATTGCCAACCAAGAATTCTATGCCCAGCAAAACTGTCGCTCAGATACGATGATGAAATTAGGACATTTCCAGACAAATTAAGGGGATCTGTAAAAACCAGATCAATTTTACAAGAGATATTAAAGGCAGTCCTTCAGATAGAGAATCAACAACATTAAATAACAATCTGAGCTTAGGCATAGGATAGGATCAGCTAGATGCCAAACCAGATAAAGAATTTTCAAAAACAAAAAGCTGACAACAGGGAACAAGACATCAATCTGTAAACAACAATGTCAAAACAAAGAAAATAAACAAGTGTAGATATAGAACTCTCATATGAAGAGGAAGTCAAGGTAATATTGAGAAATAAAAGACTACTTTAAACTTAGGAAAATAAAAAGCATATTTCAGGGTAACCACAAAGAAAGTTAATAACCTACTCATCAATTTTTTTAAAAAAAAATTAAAGAAAAGCATAAAGACTTTGAAAAAGCAAAACAAAACAAAAAAGAAAATCGACAAACAAAAGGAACTCAACACAGAAAATTAAACATGACAAAGAAACTCAGTACCACCAGAAAAAAAAAAAAGGCACAACAAAATGACTGCAGTATTTAGGACAGAACAACTAAAAAGAAACTCAACCGCCAGCCTTCTGGTTAGTAGTCAAATACCTTAGCACTACACCATCAGAGGACTTAACAAAGATATAGAAGATTTAAGTGCCATAATCAACGAGTTTGACTTCATATACATAACAGAACAGTCCACCCAAGAGCAGCAAAGTATACATTTTTTTCCTACTGTACACAGATCATTCTCCAGAATAATCACATTAGGCCACAAAGCAAGTCTCAATAAAATCCAAAACATCAAAATAATATAAAGCATTTTCTCTGATCACAATGCTATAAAAGAACAAGAAAAAAGAAAAATCAAATACATGGAAGCCAAGTAATGCCTTGCTTATACACCTCTGGGTAAAAGAAGAAATCAAAGATGAAATTAAAAAATTAAAAATCTTAAAATCAAACGAGAATGAAAACACAACATA
>NW_006921597.1:7077823-7084149 GCF_000298275.1 Orycteropus afer afer
GAGGACTGGGTAGGGAACCCAGGCTCTGTCTGAGCACACAGACTGTGATGGAGTTCCTGTGGGCCCAGAAGGTAGGTGGGAGTGGGGATGGCCACACCTCCGTTCACCAAGTGGGTGTAGGGTGTAGTAACAAGAAGAATGTCGTACCTTTTCAGTCTTGCAGGCCTCGAGTGTCCTTGGGGTTGCTGCAAAGCAGAACATGTTCTTAAGCCCCAGAAATCTGCCAGAGCGCTGTCACTTTGAATATCCAAAATAGTCAAGTCACTTTTTAAACCAACAAAATGGCGGCAGCCTCCAGACTGGCAAAAGTCTACAGCTCAGCCCACCTTTCTCTTCATGTTCTCTGTTTGTTCCACAGCCACCGTGCACAGTCCTTCATGCAGTCCCTGGCTAGCAGGGTGATTTTTAGGTTAATTCTAAAGTCCTACCACCACAGGACTCTGCGAGAGTGCTGTCTCTTTAAATATCCAAAATAGTAAGGCCGCTTTTTAAACCTACAAAATGGTGGTGCCCTCCGGACCGGCAAAAGTCCACAGCTCAGCCTACCTTTCTCTTCACCTTCTCTGTTTGTTCCCCAGCCACCGTGCACAGTCTTCCATGCAGTCCCTGGCTATCAGGGTGATTTTTGGGTTAATGCTTAGGTCCTACCACCACTTGGGAATCTCCAAGCCCTGTCGTCTGTGACAACAGCTTTGCTCAGGCCGCTGCCAGACTGCAGCTCTGTGTGTCTCATTTTGGTATTTTCATGCAAATTCTTCTGCTAATTGGGGTTTAGTCCACTTTTGTATCCTTCCCTTCAAGGCTCAGGGGTCCAAGATTATCTTCTGTGTCTGTGTTAATTGGTTTCCCTTTTCTTTGTTGAAGACGGTCTGTGCAGTCCTTCTGCCTAGTCCGCCATCTTGCCGGAACTCCTCAGAGATCAATTTATAACAATAAACACAAACACCAAAAAAGAAAAATGGGCCAAAATCAAAATATCAACCATACATCTGAGACAACTAAAAAGAGTTTTAGCAAAAGAGATCCACAGACACCATTAGAAATCATAAACATCAAAACAGAAATAAATGAAAGGGAGAACAGAAGAACAATAGAAAGAATCAGTAAGACCAGATGTTTGTTCTTTGAAAGAATCAATAAAAACAACAAATTGCTGACCAAAATTGACAAAAGAAAAGCAGGAAAAGAAGAAATCAATCTGTTTTAGTTACCCAGTGCCGCTCTGACAAGAATATATCACAAATGGGATGACATTAACAAAAAGGAGTTTATTCTCCTATAGTTTGGAGGCTGAAAGTCCAAGTTCAAAGTGCCAGACTCTAGGGGCTGGGGAAAAGGCCCTCAACCTTAGCTTCAGCTCTGCCTCTTGCTCCCAGCCCACTGAAGGCGGAGGCTTTTCTTGACTCAGGCAGCTGCTGGCTGCTGAGGCCAACAAGTGCTATGTCAACAAGTAAAAGGCACAGACAGTCCTGATGTTACCAAACCACATTTATTCAAGTCCACTGAAAGTCCCAAGATCGGCAGGGCATGGCAGGCTACTGAATGAAGACTCGGCTACATGCAGGGTTCAAGTGTGCCAAAAAGCTAGAGACTGCTCCCAAGGCTTCTTCTTATATACAGGAAGCAGACCACATCTGTAACGCTGTTTGCTACTCACCTGCTCACAGCAGATTCCACCATGGAGTTGATTACCAGTTTCATCATGGGGAATGGCTACATTGAACTGCCCAGACACTCCACCAGGTCCAGTCAAACTGACACACAACCTTAACTACCATATAATCCAACTAAGAAATGAGATAGGTGATACTACAAAAGAACCAATGGTGGTAGGGGTAGGGATCATAACAGAATACTTTGAAAAACTGTACTCCAACAAATTTGAAAACCTAGAGGAAATCAACAAATTTCTAGAAACACACTAAACTAATACTGAGATGGAAAAACTGGTCAGATTCAAAACAAAAGAAGAGATTGAAGAGGTAACAGTAATAAAGTAAAATAAAAAGTTAACAACAACAACAAAGCCTTGGCCTGAATGGCTTCAATGGAAAATTCTATTGAACATTCAGAGAAGAGTTCACACCACTACTATTCACATTATTTCTGAGCACAGAAAAGGAAGGAATACTTCCAAATTCATTAAACAAGCCAGCATAATCCTAGTAACAAAGACAGGTAAAGACACCACAAAAAAGAAAATTATAAACCAATATCCCACGTGAATACAGACATAAAGATTGGCAACTAAATTCTATCCAAAAGAATTCAACAGCATATTAAAAGAGTAATACATCATGACTAAGTGGGATTTATACCAGTATGCAGGGAGGTTCAAAACTAGAAAATAAATCAATTAATCCATCATATGAATAAAACAAAGGGAAAGATCCACATGATCATCTCAACTGATGCAGAAAAGGAATTTGATAAAGTACAACAGTTATAGATAAAAACTCTCAGCAAAATAGGAATAGAAGGAAAATTCTTCAACATACTAAGGGCATTTATACAAAATCAACAGCCAACATTATTCTCAACAGTGAAAAACCGAAAACATTCCCCCTTGAGAATGGAAGCAGACAATGATGTCCTTTATCACCATTTTTATTGAACATCGTACTAGAAACCTTAGCTAGAGCAACAAGGCAAGACAAGTAAACAGAAGGCATCCAAATTGGTAAAGAAGAAGTAACACAATACGGTTTGCAGATAATACAATCCTACACATAGTAGATCCCAAAGATTCCACAAGCAAGTTACCCAAATGAATAAAAGGATTCTGCAAAGTAGCAGGACACAAGATCAACATACAAAAATCAGTTGGATTCTACAGCAACCAAGAGAACTTCAAAAAGAAAACAATACCATTTATAAGAGCCCCACAAAAAATAAAATACTTAGGAGTAAATCTAAGCAGAGTGTAAAAGACCTATAGAAAGAGAACTAAAAAACACCACTGCAAGAAACCAAGAGAACTACATAAATGGAAGAACATACACATTGATGGATAGAAGACTTAAATTGTGAAAATATCAATACCACTCAAAGTGTTCTATAGTTACAATGTAATCCCAATCCAAGTTCCAATAGCATTCTTTAATGAGATGCAAAAACTAGTCACCAACTATATGTGTAAAGGAAAGAAGCCCTGGATAAGTAAAGCATTAGTGAAGAACAACAAAATAGGAAGCCTCACACTCCACGCTCTCAGAACCTAATATATAGCCATGGTAGTCAAAACAGCCTGGTACTGGTACAACAACAGACACATAGTTCAGTGGAACGGAAATGATAATCTGGATATAAATCCATTCACCTATAGATAGCTGGTCTTCAACAAAGGGTCAAAGTCCATTAAATGCAGAAGAC
The DNA here is from genome assembly GCF_000298275.1 of Orycteropus afer afer. Taxonomy (NCBI): domain Eukaryota; kingdom Metazoa; phylum Chordata; class Mammalia; order Tubulidentata; family Orycteropodidae; genus Orycteropus; species Orycteropus afer. The sequence goes on from NW_006921597.1 coordinate 7,081,196, forward strand.
AGTCTCTTTAACAAATGGAGCTAGCAAAACCAGATGTCTATCTGTAAAAAAAATGAAAAATGCCTTCATACTTTACATCATACACAAAACTCAATTCAAAATGGATCAAAGACATAAATATAAAATCTCAAACTATTAGGACTCTGGGGGGAAAAAAAACAACGAAACACTAAGGAACCTAATGTATGGCAGAAAATAGAATAACAAACATAACTAAAAACGTGCAAACAGTAGATGAATTAGATAAATGGGACTGTCTAACAAATTAAAAATACTTATGCTCATGAAAAGACTTCTCCAAAAGACTAAAAAGAGAACCTACAGATTCAGAAAACTTATTTGGCTATAACATATCTGACAAGGCTCTAATTGCTAAAATTTATGGAAAATTTCAACACCTCACCAACAAAAAGACAAAAAATTCAATTAAAAAATGGGCAAAGGATAGGAACAGACACTTCACCAAAAATGACATTCAAGCAGCTAACAAACACATGAAGAAATGCTCACAATCCTTAGCCCTTAGAAAGATGCAAATCAAAACTACAATGAGATATCATTTCACCCTGATAAAATGGAATTAATTAAAACGACAAAAAAAAAAAAAAACAGAAAATAACAAATGTTGGCAAGGTTGTGGTGAGATTGGAACTATTATTATTATTATTTTCTTTAAATTTGGTACATTGCCCTTCTCTTCGTGCAAATCAATGCTTGTCTTTACCTACCTAACAGTGTTCCCTCCTCTTCCCTCCCACTCCTAGTAACCAACAAAGAAAATTCCCTTCCATATATAAACCTTTCCTTATCTTTTTACAATCACGGGCTAATACAATATTTGTCCTTCTGTGATTGACTACGTCACTCAGCATAATGTCCTCCAAGTTCATCCACATTATGCAGTGTTTTGCAGATTCTACATTATTCTTTAGCATTGCATAGTATTCCATTATGTCTATGTACCATAGCTTGGTTATCCATTCTTCAGCTGATGGACACCTAGATTGTTTCCATCTTTTGGCTATTGTAAATAGTGCTGAGATGAACATGGGTGTGCATATGTCTGTTCCTGTCCTGGCTCTCACTTGTTTAGGATATATACCCAGTAATGGAATAGCTGGGTCAAATGGTATTTCTAATTCCAACTTTTTAAGGACTTGCCACACTGCTTGCCACAGTGACTGTACCATTTTACAGCAGTGTATGAGAGTCCCAAACTCTCCACATCCTCGCCAGCATTTATTAGTTTCTGTCTTATTGAACATTGCTACTAGTGCTAGGCCAAGATGGTATCTCACTGTTATTTTATTTGCATCTCTCTCATAGCTAATGATCGTGAGCATTTCTTCAAAAGGTTGTTGGCCACCTGAATATCCTCTTTGGTAAAGTGTCCATTCACATCTTCTGCCCATTTTTTAATTGGATTATTTGGCTTTTTGCTGTTGAGGTGTTGCAGTTTTCTATAAATTCTAGAGTCCCTTGTCAGATGTGTCACTGCCAAATACTTTTTCCCAATCTGTAGTTTCTCTTTTGACTCTTTTGGAGAAGCACATAAACATTTAATTTTTATAAGGTCCCATTCATTTAGTTTTTCTTTTGCTGTTTGTGCATTTTGGGTTATGCTTGATAGTCTATTTATGCCATGTATTAGGGCCCCTAAATTTGCCCCTAGTTTTTTGAGGAACTTTATACATTTTGGTGTCACATTTAAGTCTTTGATCCATCTGGAGTTAGTTTTTGTGTATGGTGTGAGGTACAGATCTTGTTTCATTTTTCTACAAATGGATATCCTGTTTTGCCAGCACCATTTATTAAACATTCTTTTCCCCACTGAATGGATTTCGGCCCTTTGTCAATGATCAGATGACCATAGGTCGATGGATCTGTTTCTAGGTCCTCAATTCTATTCCATTGGTCTAGGTGTCTGTCATTATACTAATACTAGGCAGTTTTGACTACTGTGGCTGTATAGTAGGTTTTGAGATCCAGCAGTGTGAGACCTCCTACTTTGTTCTTCTTCAATAGTGCTTTGCTTATCTGAGGTTTCTTTCCTTTCCATGTAAAGTTAGTGATTGGTTTTTCCATATCCTTAAAGAATGTTGATGGGATCTGGATTGGGATTGCATTGAATGTACAGATGCTTTGGGTAGAATTAACATTTTCACAATGTTCAGTCTTCGTATCCATGAACATGGTAGGTTCTTCCATTTATGTATATCTCTCATGCTTTCTTGAAGCAGTTTTTATAGTTTTCTTGGTTACAGGTCTTTTGTGTCCCTGGTAAGATTTATTCCCAAGAATTTTATTTTATTTTTTTGATAGCTATTATAAATGGTATTGATTTCCTTATTTCTCTTTGTTGGTGTGGAAGAATCGAACTGATTTTTGGATGTTGATTTTGTATCCTGCCACGATGCTAAATCTCTCAATTAGTTCCAGCAGAGTTTTGACTGAGTCTCTTGGGTTTTCTAGGTATAGGATCATATCATCAGCAAATAAGGGCAGTTTGACTTCTTCCTTATCAATTTGGATGCCCCTGATTTCCCTTTCTTTCCTTATTGCCTTGGCTAGGACTTCCAAAACAATGTTGAACAGAAGTGGTGATAGAGGGCATCCTTGTCTGGTTCAATAGTTTCAGTCTCTCTCCATCGAGAATAATGTTGGCTATTGGTTTTGCATCTATACCCCTTTTTATGTTGAGGAATGTTCCTTCTATTCCTATTTTGCTGAGAGTTTTGATCAGGAAAGGGTGTTGGATTTTAAGAAATGCCTTATCTACATGTGTTTCTTCTCCTTTGTTTTATTTCTGTGGCAGATGACGTTGATTATTTTCCTAATGTTGAAACATCCTTACAAACCTGATATGAACCCCACTTGGTCATAATGAATGATTTTCTTGATATGTTGTTGGAGTCTATTGGCTAGGATTTTGTTGAAGATTTTTGCATCTATAT
>NW_006921597.1:7085309-7086381 GCF_000298275.1 Orycteropus afer afer
CTTTCCACAGTGGTTGTGTCACTTCACAGTCACACAAGCAGTGTATGAGAGTCCCAATGTCTCCACATTCCCACCAGCATTTGTTATTTGCTGTCTTATTGAACCTTGCCATCAGTGCTGGGGTAAAACGGAATATCTCATTGTTGTTTTGATTTACATCTCTCTGATGGCCATTGATTGTGAGCATCTTTTCGTGTATTAGCTGACCACCTGAATATCTTCCTTGGTGAAATGTCTATTCATGTCTTCTGCCCATTTTTCAATTGGATTGTTCATTCCTTTGGTGTTGAGGTGTTGGAGTTTTCCATCAATCTTAGAGATAAGTCCCTTGCCAGATATGTAATTATCAGCAAATATGAATATGTTGTTGTCATTTTTGTCATGTGCTTTTTCATTGTGTTGATTTCTTTGTACCACATAATTTTCTATGCTGAGCTCGTTTTGTTTATGAATCATGTTATCATTTCCTTCATTGCTATTGTTTTAGTATTTGCTGAATTCTTATACTGGTCCTCTTTTTTGATGTAAAGGTTTATCATTTTTCTTTGAGTTTACCCTGTGATTTATAGTTTTCTTCCCAAATGTAGAACAGTCCGTTCTATCTTGTAGTTGTCTTGACTTCCCTACCATCTAGAAGTTCTCTAACGACACAGATTTTTCCCCTCTTTTTGGTTTGTAGTTGTCCTCATTTGTCGGTTGGTGTCTGTGATTCCCTGTTTACAATCTTGTGCGCTTATTTACTTTGGATATTTCCATAGCTGGGTTGGTTTCTGGGTTATATCATCATGTGTGTTAATGGTCCGTTGTTGGTTGCTGCTGCTTCTCTGACCAAAGGGCTCCCTTTAGCATCTCTTATAAGGTTGGTCTGGTTTTAACAAATTCCCTTAATTTCTGCTTATCTGAAAATGTCCTAATTTCACCATCATATCTGAGGGACAATTTTGTAATTCTTGGTTGGAAATTTTTCTCTTTCAGGGTTTTATATATACCATCCCACTGTCTTCTCGCCTGCATGGTTTCTGTCGAGAAATCCGAGCTTAGTCTTATTGGTTGCCCCTGGTAGGTAACTTTT
>NW_006921597.1:7087112-7091668 GCF_000298275.1 Orycteropus afer afer
TTTTGAATTCCTTATCAGGGAGTTCCAATGCTGCGTGTTCCTCAGGGATGTGTTTTGGGTCTGTATCCTAGTCCCTTGTTTCTCCTGCTTTTTCTTGCTTCTTTGTGTAGACTGTGATGCTCTGTTTAGTCTCCAAGGCATTGTGATGTTTTTGTGTTTATATTTAATTGGTGATTATATGTTGGAGTGATTTGCCCACAATTTTTGTTTTCTTCGTTTTGTTTGTATATTATTTATACAGACAGGATATTGTGCTGTGCTCCTCTATTCACTAGTTGATAGCACTTATGCACTCACCACCTGTCTCCTTTCCTTTGTCAGCCTCTTGTATGTCCTTGCCAACCCTGGCAAACAGAGCCTGTTCTTAGGTCCCTGGAATCTGAATGAGAATGCTATCACTTTAAAATCCAAAATGGTTGCCACTTGTAAACATTCAAAATGGCTAAGCCCTCTGTCACTTTTAATATCCAAAATGGCTGCCACGTGTAAATAATGAAAATGGTTGCACCCTCTGGACAGCTGACAGTCCACAGCTCAGGTTGTCTCCCTCCTTGCTGTTTCCCTTCCTACTCATAGGCCACCAGAACAGTTTTCTCTGCAGCCCTTGGTGACCGGGACTGATCTTTGGGTCAATTCTCGGGTCCCAATACCACTTGGAAATATTCAGGCTGTTGGTCTCATCATAGTAGCTGACAGTCCGCAGCTCCAACCATCTCTGTACTCATTGTTTTCGTGCAGGTTTCTCCACTAGTTGGTGCCTAATCCACTTCTGTATAGTTCCTTTCAAAGCTCAGGGTTCCAGGATTATCTTCTGTATCCCTGTCAATAGTTTTTCTTTTCTTTGTTGAAGCAGGTCTGTGTCGCTTGTCTGCCTATTCCTCCATCTTACAGGAAGTCAAACTTCTAATCTTGCTGATTTTTTCTATTGTCTATTTTCTGTTTCATTGATTTCTGCTCGAATCTTGATTATTTCCTTTCTTCTGGTGACTACAGGCTTTTCTTCCTGTTCTTTTGCTAATTGTTGCAGATGTTGGTTTAAAGTGTTGATTTTGGCTCTTTCTTCTTTTTTGATGTGTGCATTTATTGCTATAAACTGTCCTCCGACCACTGCTTTTGCTGTGTCCCAAAGATTTTGGTATGTTGTGTTTTCACATATTCTCATTTGATTCAAGGGATCTTTTAATTTCATTTTTTGTTTCTTCTCTTATCTTTTCTTAAGGAGGGTGTTGTTCAGTTTCCATGTTTTTGCTCTTTATCCACTGATCTTCCAATTGTTGATTTCTAATTTGATAGCACTGTAATCTGAGAAGATGCTTTGCAGTATTTCAATGTTTTTAAATTTATGAAGGCTTGCTTTATGGCCTAACATAGGGTCTATCTTGGAGAATGTTCCCTGTGCACTGGAAAAGATGTATATTGTGCTGTTGTTGGGTGAAGTGCTCTGTAGATGTCTAAAAGGTCAAGTTGGTGGACTGTACTGATTAGCTCTTCTGTATCTTCTTTGAGTTTCTTTCCAGTTGTTCTATCTTTCATTGAAAGTGGTGTATTAAAGTCTCCCACTATGACTGTGGAGTCATCTATTTGCCTTTTCAACTCTTTTAATGTCTGACTTATGTATTTTGGGGCTCTTTCATTGGGTCCATAGATATTTATTATGGTTATATCTTCTTGTTCAATTGATCCTTTAATCATTATATAATGTCCTTCCTTGTCTCTTATGGTGATTTTTATGGTAAAGTTGATTTTATCAGAAATTAATATCAACACTCCTGCTCTTTCTTAGTTGCCATTTGCTTGAAATATCTTTTTCCAATCTTTGATTTTTAATCTATTTTGGTCTTTGTCTCTAAGGTGTGTCTCTTGCAGACAGAATATTGATGGGTAACATTTCCTTACCCAGTCTTCAACTCTCCATCTCTTGAGTGGTGCATTTAATCCACTAAAATTCAGTATAATTATTGACAAGTATAAATTTGTTGTTGTTATTTTGTTATATGTTTTTCATGGTGCTCCTGGTTATTTTGTTCCATATAATTTTCTGTGCTGACCTAATTATGTTTATGGATTGTGTTATCATTTCCTTTGTTGCTATTGTTTTAATATCTCCTAAATATTTGTGCTTGTCCTCTTTTTTATTGTGATGTGAAGGTTTATCCTTTTTCTTCGAGGTTACCCTGGGATTTATAATTTTCTAACCAAGTTTAGAACAGTCTATTCTACCTTGCAACTCTCTTGTTTTCCTCACCATTTAGAAGTTCTGTAACTACACAATATTTTCCCTCTTTGTGGTTTGTAGTTGTCCTCATTTGCCAACTGATGTCTCTGGTTCCCTGTTTATAATCTTGTAAGCTCATTTTACTTTGGATTAGTCCATAGCCATGTCGGTTTCTGTGTTATGTCATCTTGTGTATTAATGGTCAGTTGTTGTTTGCTATTACTGGTTCTCTGTTCAAAGGACTCCCTTTAATATCTCTTGTAAGGTTGGTCTAGTTTTAACAAATTCCCTTAATTTCTGCTAATGTGGAAATCTCCTAATTTCACCATCATATTTGAGGGACTATTTTGCCAGCTAAATAATTCTTGGTTGGAAATTTTTCTCTTTCAGGGTTTTATACATACCATTCCACTGGCTTCTTTCTTGCATGGTTTCTGCTGAGAAATCAAAGCTTATTCTTATCGGTTGTCCTTTGTAACTTTTCATTTTTCCTGTGCTGCTTTTGAAACTTTTATATACTGCTACTGGGAACGTTAAACAGTATAACCACTATTGAAAACAGTATGGTTCTTCCTTAAAAACTAGAAATAAAAATGCCATATGATCCTGTAGTACCATTCCTAGGTATATGCCCTAAAGAAATAAGAACTGTGACACAAATAGACGTATGCACACCCATCTTCATTGGAGTACTATTCATAATAGCAAAAACAACCTCAGTGTCCATCAATGGATGAATGGATATACAAACTGTGGTACATACTATTATAAAAATAAAACAACAAAAAAGTTTATACGCAGAAAATAAACAAACAAATAAACATTCCTTGAGGGTTATCAGGCATGGGAGAGGGAGGGAGGGAGAATCACTCACTATATAGAAGATATGAGCTAATAATGGTAAAGAGAAAGGTAATATATAATATGGCAGAAGTCAGTACAACATAACCAAAGCAAAGGAAGACACAGGGAGGGATGAAAAAAAAAAGACAACCACAGTAATTATTATAACATAGACAATCTTGCAACAATAGTGTCAGCAAATAATAATTTACAATGGGATACACAGGTAGATAGGTATGCTATAAAGGTGTAGGAAGTTGTAAGGGAGAACATCCATATGCAGATAAAGGTTTGGTTTTGAATTTCTTTGCGTATAATTGTCAGTGTTGTGTGTATTTTAACAAAGACAATACAGCACACAAGGGGCACAATTATGGAAATCTTAGACATAAGCAAACACTTTGTGAAATAAAGTTCCTTGGCTTGAAGGTGAAGGACCGTAGACTTGGGGGACATCTATGTCAAACGGCACCACATAGGTCATAAAGACAGTGCTCTGAATCCTATTCTGATGAGCAACATCAGGGGTCTTAAAAGCTTGTGAGCGGCCGTCTACGATACAACTATTAGTCTCTTCTCATCCAGAGCAGAGGAGAGTTAAAAAAACCAAAGATTCATTGGAGTGTTTAGAATAAAATACTAACTGACCACATAAACCACAGATTGCATAACCCTGAGACCAGGTGAACTAAATGGTGCCTAGCTACTACTAATGAACACTGACTGGGATCTCAACAGAGGTTCCTAGACAGAGCAGGATAGAGATATAGAACAAAAAGTCAAATTCACATGAAAGATGAAACTTACTGATTTAACATCCAGTGGAGGAACCCCCATGACTATGGCCTAAAGACAGTCTTTGACCTAAGACTGAAACCATTCCTGAGATCACCTGTCAGCCAAACAACAGAGGCCCATAAAATAAGCAATAACATAAACAATCAATTATAGAAGAGCAAAAGGATAAAAATTGCCCAAAAGAAAGATGAGAAGGCAGGAAAAGGGTGGAAATCTTGGATGAAAGGAAACAAGAAACCCAGGGTGGAAATGGGAAGAGCCTAACATATTGTGCGGAATGATACCAATATCATGGAACACTTTATGAACAAATGATCAAATGAGAAACTAATCTGCTCTGTAAACTTTCACCTAAACCACAATGAAAAAGTAAAAAGAAAGAAAATTAACAAAGTTGCATTCATGACAGATGAGACCCAGAAAATTAGTCATGTGACTTTTTATTAAAAATAAAATGTCAGTTAAAAATTAGGTTTTAAAAAGAGAACAAAGAGGGCGGACTAGGCAGAAGGACTGCACAGACAGACACTCTTCAACTAAGAAAAGGGAAACCAATTAACACAGACACAGAAGATAATCTTGGACCCCTGAGCCCTGAAGGGAAGGATACAAAAGTGGACTAAACCCCAACTAGCAGAAGAATTTGTGTGAAAATACCAAAAAAAGGAGACACATGGAGCTGCAGTCTGGCAGTGGCCTG
>NW_006921597.1:7095098-7135756 GCF_000298275.1 Orycteropus afer afer
GATCTGCAACCTATACAACTATGAGACCAGGCGAACTAGATGGTGCTCGGCTACCACTGTCATCCACTTGGAAGGGATGTAGGAGATCTTGGATAGAGAGGGAGAACAATGTGAAACAAAACTCAAAATCATTTGGAGGCAAAAAAAAGAAGGTGGGGACCAGGATGGCTGGTCCAATAGAGCCTGGTGGAACCACTGAGACTATGGCCCCTAGCTGCCCATCAGGTCTGGCATTGAACACACACCTGTGGTTTCCAGCCAAACAAAGTACAGGCATGTGAGTTAAACATTTACTTCAAGTAGACACATGCCCTGGAGAGAAATATTATGGAAGAAAGAAGGGCTGCTTATGCACAAGGAGACAGCTCAGGGTGCAGGAGAGTATGGAGGGATGGTCACTGGGAAGAGGTAACTAAGGGGAGGTAGTGGGAGGGGAGCTGTTGCCTTGTGATAAACTGTGGTCAATGACATGAGACAAAGTATATGTGAACTGCTGTATGGAAAGTGAATTTGCTCTGTAAATCTTCACCCAAATCACAATAATAAACAAACAAACAAACAAAAAAGAAGAAAGAAATACAAAGAAACTCATTGTGTTAAAAGCACACAGAAATAAAGACATCTGACATTAACTTCCTACAAGCTATAGGGTTAAAATTGTGGTAGAACTCTGATTATAAAATTAGTTTCCTAGACTAGCAGAGGGAAGCAGTAACAGCTGCTCAGTTGAGACTGCTGTATATGTTGGGAGTTGAATATGTAATATCCTTAGAAGAAAGAGCTGTAATTCCTGTATGTATGTACTACAGGTGGCAAATGTTTACAGAAGCAGATTGCCCAGTCTTCCTTCTGCAGAGTGGCCGCTGGGTTTGAACTGCCAACCTTCTAGTTAGCAGTCAAATGCCTTAGGCACCATGCCACCAGAGCTCTTTATGTACACACACACACACATACACACATATGCATACACACAGGAGCTCTGGTAGCATAGTGCCTAAAGCACTTGACTGCTAACCAGAAGGCTGGCGGTTCAAACCCATCAGCCACTCCTCGGAAGGGAGATGGGGCAATCTACTTCCATAGTGATACTGCCTCGAAAACCCAAGGAGGGGTCGCTATGAGTTGGATCCGACTTGACAGCACATAACAACAACAACAATGCATACATACACACACGCACACATATACATATAGACATATATCACACACCCAGTTCTGAACAATGAGCTAGGGAGGGTAATAAGAACACTGTCAAGTATGGAAAAGTAAGTGAGAGTGAAAGAAAAACATGTATCATGAAGCTCTGATTCAAGATGAGCTTTCAAATGAAAATTACAATGCACATGAGATAAACTAAAATTACATAAGAAAGCTAACAGAATTCAACTCAGCAAATAAGAGAATTTACCAAGAAAAAGAAAATAAGGAGCAACTCTCTGAAAGGAAGTTTAAAATATGTATGTTTCAAGTATACTAAAAGGAAAAGTAAATATATAAAGGAAAAAACTGTAAAATTCCACTGCAAAATTGGCAAAAATATATTTTAGTACATCTATTTGAAAACTGATAGATCAATCAGAAAAGTATTAAAGAATCCAAAAACAGTTTTGTTCAATATGCTGAGAAGGATGAATTAATTTAAAGACAGTTAGATACTCTGTTAATCTATAAGCAACCTGACAGGTGGCTTATAATATTGGTTAAATATATTCTTTATATTCTCTACAGTACCTCACACAATTATTACTCATATGTGCTCACAAGAATTATCAAATGAATGGCTGAACTTCTGTTTTCAAGTGCAAATAACATGTCACAATTATAATAATTTGTCTCAAGGTGTTTTTTCTTTTTCTAATCAATTGGACTAACATAACAAAATAAATACATTTTCATAGTCTATTTTTTTAAGTTTAGAAAAACAAATGAATTATGGGATAAATATTAATGTCTACCATAGCACCTAACACTTGAAAGTTCAACAAAAATATTTGCTGAATGGTGCATGAAATACCTGAAGTATCATTCTTTCAAGTTTTAAAAAATTTTCATATGCACATTTTTATACACTTTCCTAATTCCTTCAATACTAAAATGATTCTAATAGTAGTATATATAATTATTTTCATGAACCAATCATTGTAAAGATAATGAATACAATTTACAATACATGTTATTAATGTACAATATCAGAAAATTGCATAAAAATCTTGATAATAACATTTTCCTTTTCGAAATTTTAAATTTTCCATACACATATATTTGTGCCTGTTATTGTTAGGTACCATCAAGTTAGTTTAACTCACAGCCTGGTCCTATATCATCCTCACAATCTTTGCCATACTTGAGCCCATCACGTTGCAGCCACTGTGTCAATGCACGTCATTGAGGGTATTCCTCTTTTTTGCTGATCCTCTACTTTACCCAGCCTGATATCCTTATTGAGGGACTTGTCCCTTCTGAAAACATGACCAAAGACAGATAGACAAAGTCTGGCCATTCTCACTTCTAGAGAGCATTCTGGCTAAGACACATTTTGTTCATTCTTTTAGCAGTCCAAGGTACATTCAATATTCTTCACCAATATCACAATCCAAATGCATCAATTCTTTTGTGGTCTTTTTTACATACTGTCCAACTCTTACATACAAGTGAGGCTACTGAAAATACCATGGCCTGGGTTAGGCCCATCTGAGTCTTCAAAGTGACACCTTTGCTCTCAAATACTTTAAGGGGGTCTCTTTTACAGCAGATTTGCCCAATGTTATATGTCACTTGATTTCTTGACTGTTGTTTCCATAAGTGTTGACTGTAGATCCAAGTAAAATGGACAACTTCTATCTTTTTTCCATTGGTCATAATGTTGCTTACTGGTCCAGTTGTTTTCTTAATCTTGAGGTGTCATCTATAGTGAAGGTTGTAATCTTTGGTTTTTATCAGTAAGTGCTCAAGTCTTCTTCACTTTCAGCAAGTAAGGTTCATCTGTGTATTGTATCACCTGACATTGCAGGTTGTTATTAAGTCTTCTTCTAATTCTGATGCCATGATGCCTGTGCCTAGAGTGTTTTAGTTTTCTCACAGCTCAATGTCCAGATAAAATAGTTCAAATTATTCAGTTGGGTATAATAAGAATACATTCTATAAACATACTCAGATACCTAACTTTCTACCCCCCATCTTAAGACTCTGAACTAAACGCTGTTTCTTTCTCAAAATCTCCTTGCTCTTCAGTCTCCCACATTTTGGCTTCAGACTACTCCACATAACCAAAATCGTCCTCTACAATTAATAATCATTTTTCAGTCTAAACACATCAAATAAATCTTAAGTGTGGGAATAAAATAATTAGATTATGTAAGGGGAATTGTAGACAAGCATTGGTAAGGGGTAATATTAAACTGAGGGCATAAAATAACTGAAGGGACTAAGAAATCGACTACAGAATAGATTCGAGAGTTATCAAGACAACAGAAATAATGGAACTACAGTCCAGCCAGACTGTAAGGTTTCCGATTTGGGCAAGACCATAGAGAATGTGGGTAGAATCGGAATCAGGAGGAAGAAATATTTTAAAGGGGAAAAAAAAAAAGTTTTATTCATGCTGAGTTTAAGGCACCTATAAAATACTTAGGAAAAAATATCCTGTACATGTAGAAATATTAAGTTCAAAGCCTAAGAAAGATAAGCAATGAGTTACTGATTTAGATCATGGGTAGTTGTGGGGGTAAAGAATTTAACCTTCTCCAAAATAATCTGGTCTTTGTTCATGCCTCCTGAAACATAACTCTAAAACCTTGTAATTTCTTAAGAAATTAAGGTGTCTTTGTTGGTCACCAGACCATACTTGAGGATTTGTGCTAAAGACTAGGGTGTTGACCAGGCCAGAGAGACCACCATGTGGCCTGATATTAACTAGGAGGGAGGTAGATTTATTCAATCAATCACGTGTACCTAGTAATGAGAGCAATAAAGGATCTCGATGGGGAAGCTCCATGGGGTCCCAGGTTGGTAAAGACATCAATACATGTAGTAGTGCAGCAAACCATTTGGGACATGAAAGCTGCGCTGGGAACCCTCCAAGACCTTAACCTACGTGTCTCTTCATTTCTATTGTTTTTTTGTCATAATAAAGCTGTGATCATAAGTATAGCGCTTTCTGTGATTCTATGAGTCATTATGTTGTTGTTGTTGTTGTTATGTGCCATTGAGTCGGACCCGACTCATAGTGACCCCTCCTTGGGTTGCCAAGGCGGTATCACTACGGAAGTAGATAGACCAACCTTCCTTCCGAGGAGTGGCTGGGGTTTGAACCGTCAACCTTCTGGTTAGCAGTCAAGTGCCTTAGGCACTATGCTACCAGAGTTCCCAAGAGTCATTATAGCAAATATTAGTACGTAAGGCACTTGACTCCTAACCAGAAGGCTGGCAGTTCAAACCCACCAGCCACTCCTTGGAAGGAAGATGGGGCAATCTACTTCCGTAGTGATAATGCCTCGGAAACCCAAGGAGGGGTCGCTATGAGTCGGGTCCGACGGCACATAACAACAACAACAAACCCAAAGGAGTAGCCAGAGCCAGCAGGTCAGAAGTGAGGGAGTTGCAGGTAGGAGGGGAATGGGGTGGGATTATGAACATATCCTGAGGGGACAGCAGGCAACCCTGAATTTGTACCCAGCAGGTGAGAAGCAAGGGGAGCCCTAGGGACACCCAAGCTGCAGCTAGCATCTGAAGTCTTGGACCGACTTGGCAGTCTGAAGATCAGTGTTCTTTGAATCTGTGAGATCTGATCTAGCGCCAGGTGACTAAGTCAGAGAATTACTGCATAGGCAGCTGGTGTCAGAAATGAGCAGAGTAGAAATAGAGATTTGTCATATCCTCATAGTTAGCGGCAAAAAAGTGGTTATTTTGATATTTGATTTGATACTTATTTCTATTCAGTGGGCAAACTTTGTCTGTAAGGGATCAGATAACATACATTTCTCATTGTTGTTGTTGATGCTGTTTGTTTGTTTAAAAGCCTTTAAAAATATAAGTATCATGTTAAGCTTACAGGCCACACAAAAACAGGCCACAGGCTGGCCTGTAGTAGTTTACCTAAAGCTGATCTGGCTACTCCACACACAAGACATAGTTCATGCCGTGAGAAGAGACGAAGTTGGTTAAAGTAGGAATCCTGGGAATATCAGTAATTCAAGAACCCACTGAAGAAGACGAAGGACAAAAAAAAAGAAAGCTCATACTAGGAAAGTTTATTGGCCTTGTGTCTTTCTTTGCCCTATTGAATGTGGTAAAAACAAATAACAATGTGCCAATTCCAAACCTAAGTCTCAAAGAAACCTTATATACTTACTTTTTTTTCTGAGAATCCTGTTAATGTCATGAATGGAAGCATGGTACAGACTGACAGAGAATGAGAGACTACATGGAGCACAGCTGAGTCACCCCAAATGGGGTCATCCTAGATCAGCAAGCCTCCAGCCAACTGGCTAACTGACTACAGAATAAGAGCAAGCCCCAGATAAGATCAGTGGAGAAAGAATAAGGTCAACAGAACTACTAAGCTAACCTGTAGATTATGGAAAAATAATAAATTAGTGTTGATTTAAGCCGTTAGGTTTTAGAGTAACTTGTTATACAGCAAATCTAATGAAAGGTATAAACCCACAGACCCTAGAAGCTCAATGAACAATACCAATAACAAAATATAAGAATAAAATTTCATCAAGATCCATCATAATGAAATTGCTCAAAACTCATGATAAACAGAAAATTTTAAATGCAGCCAGGAAAAAAAAATTGCTATAAATGGAGGAAAAGGATAAGAATTATATCAGATATTTCATCGGAAACAAACCAAAGACGATGACAGTAGAACACTACTTTTAACATATTGAAAGGAAACTCCATACTCAGAAAAAATGTCTTTCAAAGATGAGAATGAAATGATGTTTTTCAATACCCAGAAGCCGAAACAATCTATCATCACAAGACTTGTACTACAAGGCATGTGAAAGGACGTCCTTCAGGTAGAAGGAAAACATTAATAGAAATCTGTTGTTGTTGTTATGTGCTGTCAAGCCGGACCCGACTCATAACGACCCCTCCTTGGGTTTCTGAGGCAGTATCACTACGGAGTAGATTGCCCCATATTCCTTCCGAGGACTGGCTGGTGGATTTGAACTGCCAGCCTTCTGGTTAGCAGTCAAGTGCCTTTGGCACTATGCTACCAGAGCTCCCAAAAACAACAGTGCTGTTCTAACAGTTGTTGTTGTTACGTGCTGTCGAGTTAGACCTGACTCATAGTGACCCCTCCTTGGGTTTCTGAGGCTATCACTACGGAAGTAGATTGCCCAACCTTCCTTCCGAGGAGTGGCTGGTGGGCTTGAACCCCCAGCCTTCTGGTTAGCAGTCAAATGCCTTAGGCACTACACTACCAGAGCTCCTAAAAAAAAAAAAAATAGAAATCTAGATCTATATAATCCATAGGTTGGTGCATTATGGTGTGAGGGATCAAATTTATTACTCCTCTGCTTTTACATGTCCTGGGAACTAAGCATATGTCTTATCTAGTGCCACTACAACAGAAATATCAGAAGTGGATTGCTTTAACAAACAGAAATTTATTTTCTCACAGTTTGGAAAGATAGAAGTCTGAATTCAGGTTATCACCTCTACAGGAAGGCTTTTTCTGTTGGCTCTGGAGGAAGGCCCTTGTTTCTTTTCCCCTTCTGCTACTTAGCAATCTTCACATGGCTTGGCATCTCTCTTTCCCCATCTCTGCTTACTAGCGTGCTTTTTTAATCTCTTTTATATCATAAAACAGACTAACTCAAGATACATTTTACACTAATCCTGTCTCATTAACAAAGACAACCCATTCCCAAGTGGGATTATAACCACAGGAATAGAGGTTAGGATTTACAACACATATTCTGGGGAAAATAATTCAATCCACAAAAGAATATTTTTTATATTTTTAATGGTAAAAAAAAAATCAAATGAATTATTTTGTGAATGTGAAAACTATATGAAATGCAAGCTTCAATGTCAACAAAGTTTTATTGGAATATAAACGCAATTAAAATTATATGCTCAAGGATAGAGATCAGTATTTGGCAGTATTTATCTCTGTAAAACAACATTTTGAAAAATGAAAGACATAAAATTTCATTATAGATCAGTATTAATGGAAGAACATTTGATCATTTAGTTTTGATGATAGGGAACATTTGTTTTGAATGCCAAATTAAGAAAACTGTTATCAATGACATCCAATTCACAATAAAATTTTTTTTTTAAAAAATGTTATCACTGAAAAAATAATTCCATTTGTCTTCACTAAGGTAAATTTTGATACCAAGTAATTATACTTAATTTTTCATAATAAAAATAGATAGATAATTAAGGGACAGGTTTGATATGGGTGGAGGGAAAAGCAATTTAACAAAAGCATGTGAAGACCACAACATCAGTAAGGAAAGAGAAGACATGAAGAGGTGCACAAGATGTATGGACAATAAAGAAAAATACTATTGCATACACAATACTATATTATCAGTAACTGCAAAAAGGGCATGGAGGCGGCATCTTCTGACCTCCTCTAACTTCACAAGAGGAAGACAGAATCAGCAGCAGCAGCCCAAAACTTATTCCTGTAAGGCCAGGCATGCTGCTAACCCTCCAGCCTTTTACCAATTCTGACACCAACTGTCCCTCCCACAGCATGAACTACTTCTCTCTGAGATAATTCATTGCAATGGCCACACAGAACTCACAGACAAAGCTCACAATTATGGGGTTCATTAGGGAAGTAACAGGCTACAATTCAGGTTCAGGAACGCACTCAGCATACAATTCTTCAATCAGGACGATCTCCCCTGTCTGCTGTGCCCTCAGACACGCCTCCCTGACCTTTGGCTTCTTAGCCTGACCTCTGCCTAGCTCAAGTGTTACAAAGCTCTTTTACCTTTCCAATAGATGCACCTAGGTGCACCCGACTCCGTCTGTAAGCCTCCTGGCCAAGGACACTCAGCTTTCTCACTCTGTGGGCCAGGTAAGCCCACCACTCTGTCCTATGTCTCTTAGTTCCACTGCCACTGTCTCTCTGATGGGGCATCTCTGTCAAGGAGGTCCAAGGACATGCTCTACTTCACCTCCAACTCTTCTCTCTTGATGGCAGTGATATCTCCCCTTCTGCCTCTAGGAGGGCTCATTTTAAGCCTAGCAGAGTGTCAATAAAAACCAATTCCAACATCAGAGTTCTACAAACCTTATTTGCATGGTTCTACCCAGTAATCTGATGAGAGTTACAAAAACTATAGCTAGAAAAGCCATACCAAGTAATCACTGCAACACACACCCCCGACAAAACCCAACTGCCATCAAGTCAATTCTGACTCATACTGACCCCGATTGGGTTTCAGAAGTGGTAAATCTTTACAGAAGTAGATTGCCCCATTTTCCCTCTGTGGAGCAGCTGGTGGGTTTGAACCACCAACCTTCTGGTTAGCAGCCAAATGCCGCAGGCACAATGCCATAGGAGCTTTCATCAGTAACAGCAAACATTAATCTATGGGTGGATACACAGGTAGACAGGTATGGAAAGGCAAATAGTAATATACCCACAACTATACATAGGTTTGGCAGATGATATTCCTACATTATATATTTGTATGTGCTATGAAAATATCCATACGCAGTTTAAACATAACAGGAAATAAAGTTAGGATAACTTCTCAGCCATAAATAAGTACCTTGAGGGAGAGGGCTGCTGGGCCTGCAGGATGGGGAGCATGGTCACAGGGGACAACAAGCTCAATTGGCACAACATGGTATACAAAAATATTGTTCTACATCTTTCTTCAGTGAATAGAGACTGTGGTCTTAAAAGCTTGCAAGTGGCCATCTAGGTGGCAACTATTGGTATCCCTTCAGCCAAAGCAAAGTGAAGAAAATCAAAGACACATGGTAATAGTCTAAAGGACAAATACACCATGACAGCCTCAACCTATATGACCATGAGATTGAATGAACTAGATGGTGCCCCAGCTACCAATGCCAACTACTCAGAAAGGGATCAAAATTGGAGATCCCATACAAAATGGGAGAAAAATGTAAAACAAAACTCAAAATCATAAAACAGACCAGGCTTACTGATCTGATAGAGACTGGTGAAACTCTCGAGACTAAGGTCCCTAATCACCCTTCGGGTCTAGAATCAAACTCAATCCTATGGCTTTATTCTCAGCCAAACAACAGAAAGTCCTATGAGCTGACCATCTACATCAGAGAGATGCACTCCTTAAAAGAATCAACCATGGGAGATCAGAAGGGCAATATTTGTGCAGGGAGAAAGGTATGGAGGCAGGAATGCATAGGCAAGGAGGACACAGGGAAAGGGTGATCACAAGGAAGAAGCGGGAGGTAAGATGTTACACTGCAATGAATGTAATGAATGTACCCAATGTCATGAAACAAAATATGTATGAAATCCTGTATGGAAAATGAATTTTCTCTGTAAACTTTTACCCAAATCACAAGAAAAATTTAGGAAGAAAAATATGTATGAACTATTGAATGTAAACAAGTCTGCTTTGTATGTAAATGAATCTGCTTTGTAAAATTTCACCCAAACCAAAATAGTTAAAATAAATAAATAGAAAATAAATAAATAAAAAATAAATAAATAAGTACTTCTGGAAGAAATTAAAAGAAAAATTATTTTAAAAAATTTTATAGGAATTTTTCTCCTGTTATACAGTATTCTTCAATTAATATGATAACATCCTTGGGTTTACTTCTTAGCCTGCAAAATCTAAAATATTTATTATATTGACCTTTACAGAAGTAGTCTGCTAATCCTAACCTGATCTACACAAAGAGATAAAGAATATTAGAAATGGAGCTACATGGGTAAATAAATGAGGGTTTTTTCTTATTACTAAAATTGTCTTAAAAAGATAAATTGACTATTTAAAAACAAGAAATAACAATATACCATAGAGCTTATAACATATAAAAAGTAAAATGAATGACAACAATAGCATAAAGGCCAGGAGGAGAGAAATCAAAGTATGCTATTGTAATATGTTACATACGAAGTGGTAAAATATAAATTGAAAGTAGACTTTCATATATTAAAGATGTATACGGTAAAACCCAAAGCAACCACTAAATTACTAAAACAAAAAATTAAAGTTAATAACCCAACAAAGGAAATAAAAGGAATATTAAAACATACTTGATTATTCTAAAAGAGGGCATGAATAAAAGAAATAATGTTACAAGTAGAAAATAGCAAAATAATAGATTCAAATCAAACCTTATAATAATCATATTAAATGTAATTAGTCTAATACTCCAATTACAAGGTAAATTGTATTTTTTAAAAGAAGCAAAACCCAATTATATGCTTCCTAAAAGGCACAAATAGTTTAAAAGTAAAAGGACAGAAAAAGATATACCACCCTAAGTCTAGTCAAAAGGAAGCTGGAGTATCATATATTAATATCAGATAAAGTAGATTTCAGAGCAAACAATATTACCAAGAACAAAGAAAGTTATTTCATAAAGAGTTCAATTTCATAAAGGGGTCAATGTATCAAAAGAACACAACAATCTTAAACATCTATGCACCTAGTAACAGAGTTTTAAAATATTAAAAAAAAAAAAAAAAACTATAAGGGGACATAGACAAATCCACAATGATAGACTAAGTTATAGAATTATCACTCTTACAATCAATAGTACAAGTGAACAGAACACCATGAAGAATACATCAGACTTGAACACTATCAACCAAGTTGATCTGCCTGACACTTGACTAAACAAGAGCAGAATGCACACATTCTATTCAAGTGCACATGGAATGTTAATTAAAGTAGATCATATTCTGAGCCATAAAACAAGTATCGATAAATTCAAAGAATTCAAGTGACACAACGTTATGTTTTCTGAATGCAACGGAATTAACTTATTAATCAATACCAGAAAGATCCTGGTATGGATTGAACTGTGTCTACTGAAATCCTGGCCATATGCTCCTATGGCCATGACTAAATCAGTTACCCTTGGATGGTAGTTATTATTGTTGTCAGGTTCTACTGAGTTGGCTCCGACTCATAGTGACCCCATGTACAAAAGAATGAAACACTGCCCAGTCCTGTACCACTTTCATAATCCTTGCTATACTTGAGTCCACTGTTGCTGGCACTGTATCAATCCATCTTAGTTAAAGGTCTTCCCCTTTTTTGCTGACCCTCTACTTTATCAAGCATGATATCCTTCTCCAGGGAATGGTCTCATCTCACAACATGACCAAAGTAGCTGAGGCAAAGTTTGGTCATTCTCACTTCTAAGGAGCATTCCAGCTGTGCTACTTCCAGGGCATATTTGTTCATCCTTCCGGAAGTCCATGGTATTTTCACTAAAATTTCATCTTTCTTCAATGAATAGGGAATGGGGTCTTAAAAGCTTGCAAGTGGCCATCTAGGTGGCAACTATTAGTATCTCTTCAGCCAAAGCAAAGAAAAGTGAAGAAAATCAAAGACACATGGTAATAGTATTTTCACCAAAATTCAAAGGATCAACTCGTTATTACTTACTCACTGTCCAGCTTTCATGCATATGAGATGACTGAAAATACCACGGCTTGGATGGGGCACACCTTAGTCTTCAAAGTGACATCTTTGCTCCTTAACATTTTAAACATCTTTTGCGGCAGTGCAATATGGTGTCTGATTTCTTGACTGCTGCTTCCATGGGTGTTGATTTTGGATCCAAGTAAAATGAAATCTTTCATGACTTCAACCTTTTCTCCATTTATTGTGACGTTACTTGTTGATCCAGTTGCAAGAATTTTCTTTCTTTCTTTTTTTTTTTTTGTAGTATTTGATCTTCACCAGTAAGTGCTTCAAGTCATCTTCACTTTCAGCAAGCAAGGTTATGTCATCTGCATATCACAGGTTGTTAACGAATCTTCTTCCAATCCTGATGCCATGTTCTTCTTCATATAGTCCAGCTTCTCAGATTATCTGCTCAGCATACAAATTGATTAAGTATGGTAAAAGGAGACAACCCAGACACATATCCTTACTGATTTTAAACCATGTAGTATCCTCTTGTACTGTTCGAACAGCCTCTTGGTCTATGCACAGGTTGCTCATGAGTATAATTAAGTGTTCTGGAATTCCTATTCTTTGCAACGTTACCCTTAATTTGTTATGATCCACACAGTCAAATGCCTTTGCATAGCCAATAAAACACAGGTGAACATGTTTCTGGTATTCTTTGCTTTCAGCCAAGATCTTTCGGTCATCAGCAATTGATGTCCCTTGTTCCATATCCTCTTCTGAATCCATCTTGCCTTTCTGGAAGCTCCTTGTCAATACACTGCTGCAACCATTTTTTAATTATCTTCAGCAAAATTATACTTGTGTGTGATATTAATGATACTGTTCACTAATTTCCACATTCCGTCAGATAATGTTTCTTTGGGATGGGCACAAATATTGATCTCTTCTAGTCAACTAGCCAGGTAGATGTCTTCCGAATTTCTTGGCATAAGCAAGTGAGCAACTCCAGTGTTGCATCCATTTGTTGAAATATCTCAATGGGTATTCCCTTTATTCCTGGAGCCTTATTTAATGTCAATTCCTTCAATGCAATTTGGACTTTTTTCTTCAATACCACTGTTCTTGATCATATGCTACCTCCTGAAACAGTTGAACATCAGCCAATTCTTTTTGATACACTGACTCTGTATATTCCTTCCATCTTCTTTCGATGCTCCCTGCATCATTCAATATTCTTCTCATAGAATCTTTCAATATTGCACCTCAAGGTTTGAATTTTTTCTTCAGTTCTTTCAGTTTGAAAAATGTTTTTCCCTTTCGATCTTCGTACATTTTCTTACAATACTTTACTTTGTCTTCTCTAGCTGTCCCTTTGAAATCTTCTGTTCAGCTCTTTTATTTCAACACTTCTTCCATTCACTTTAGGTACTCTCCATTCAAGAGAAAGTTTCAGAGTCTCCTCTGACATCTGTTTTGGTCTTTTCTTCCTTTTCTTGCCTTTTTAATGATCTCTTGCTTTCTTCATGGATAATGTTCTTGATATCTTCCCACAATTCATCTGGCTTTCGGTCACAGGTGTTCAATGCATCAAATATATTCTTCAAATGGCATCTAAATTCAGGTGGGATATAATCAAAATTGTATTTTGGCTCTTGTGGACTTGTTTTAATTTTCCTCATTTTCAACTTGAACTTGCATATGAGCAATTGATGGTCTGTTCCACAATCATCTGGCCTTATTTTGATTGAAAACATTGAGCTTCTCCATAACTTCTTTCCACAGATATGGTCGATCTGATTCCTGTGTATTCTATCTGGCAAGATCCACATGTGTAGCCACCATTTATATTGTTGAAAAAAAGTATTTGCAATGAGTAAGTCATTGGTCTGGCAAAACTCTATCATGCAATCTCTGGCATCTATCAGCAAGGCCATATTTTCCAACTACCATTGCTTCTTATTTCCAACTTTCACATTCCAATCACCAATAATTATCAACACATCTTGATTGCATGTTTGGTCAATTTCAAACTACAAAAGTTGGTAAAAATCTTGAATTTCTTTGTACTTGGCTTTAGTAATTGATGCATAAATTTGAATGCCAGTAGCATTAACTGGTCTTCCTTGTAGGCATATGGACATTAACTTATCACTGACAGCACTGCACTTTAGGATAGATCTTGAAATGTTCTTTTCAATGACGAATGTGATGACATTCCTCTTCAGTTTGTCATTCCCGGCATACCAGACCACATGACTGTCTGGTTTGAAATGACCAGTACTCATCCATTTCATCCTAATGCCTAGGATGTTGATCTTTATGCATGCCATCCTTTTTTGGACAACTTCCAATTTTCCTAGCTTCATACGTCATACGTTCCATGCTCCAATTATTAATGGATATTTGCAGCTATTTCTTCACATTTTGAATTGTGCCCTATCAACAAATGAAGGTCCTGAAAGCTTTACTCCATCCACATCATTAAGGTTTACTACTTTGTGGAGCCAGGTCTTCCCCAGTCATATATAGAGTGTCTTCCAACTGAGGGGCTCATCCTCTGGCATTATATCAGACAATGTTTCTTGATTATTTATAAGGTTTGCCAGTAAAGTATCAGACAATGTTTCACTACTATTCCTAAGATTTTCACTGGCCAATTTTTTCTGTTTCACTACTATTCCTAAGGTTTTCAGTGGCCAATTTTTTCAGAAATGGATGGCCCCATCTTTCTTCTGAGTCTGTCTTAATTTAGAAGTGCCACTTAAATCTGTCCACCATTGGTGACCCTTGCAGGTATTTCTAATACTGGTGGCATAGCCTGCAGCCTCACGGTAACACACAAGCCACCACAGCAGGCAAACTAACAGATGAATGGTGGAACTCTTGGGTAATGAAATGTAAAGTAATACTTCCATAAGGGAACCTAGTGTAATAATATAATCAATCAGCCAATGGAAGTGAGGAATGGATTCTAACTCTAATCACTTCTGAGTTATAAAAAGAGTAGAATAGACAGACACAGGAGGAAGGCAGATGCTACCTAATGACAGGATAGATAAATCTATAAACCTAGGAATTACAAGAATTGTTGGTCATTAGAAGCTAAAATAGATGTTCTCTTAAAACCGCATCTGTAATTTGAACTTGTAATCTCCTGAACTGTAAAAAAGTAAATTTGTACTCTGAAACCACCTGCCTTTGATGTTTTCTGTTACAGCAGCATTAGGTACCTAAGACAGATGCTTAGAAGATCCTCCAAATTATTTAGAAACTTAATACTTCAAAATAACCCAGTTACCCATGAAAAATAAAATTATTTTGAACTGAATAAAAATGAAAACAGAACATATCAGAATTTATGGCATGCCACTAAAACAGTACTTGGGGTAAATTTATAGTACCACACACGTATTAATAGAAGAAAAAATGTCTCTTATCAATGACCTCAGCTTCAACCTTAAGAAACCAGGAAAAAAGCAAATTAAACCCCAAGTAAGTAGAAGAAAATCAATGAAAAAAATCAATGAAATAGAATCTAGAGCTACTAAAAAGGTAAGGGAAGATTATGAACAACTTTATAACAATACATTTAAAAAGTTGATGAAATAGACAAATTCTCTGAAAAACAGAAATTTCCAAAGCTCACTCAATGAGAAATAGACAGCTTCAGCCATCTATTAAGGAAACTGAAATTGTAGTTAAACACCTTCCCTCAGTTCCAGATAGTTGTATTAGTAATTCTACCAAACATTTAATGAAAAAACAATAGTAAACTTACACAACCTCTTGCAAAATACTGAGGAGGAAATAATACTTCAGAACTCATTTTATGAGGCTACATTACATTACACTGATACCAAAATCAGAAAAATATACAAAACAAAGTAATAAAGTAATACTTTTCAAGAACACAGATGTGAAAATCTAATAGAATTTTTAATCAGTCTAATCCAACAAAATATTAAAAGGATAATACAACATGAACAAGTGCGATCTATCCCAGGAATATAGGGCAAGTTTAACATTAAAAAAAAAAAAATCAATCAATATAACTGACTATGTTAATGAACTAAAAAAGAAAATAAATATACGGGAAAATCTGGCAAAATCTGACATCTATTCCTGGTAGAAATTCTTAGCAAACCAGGCAAGAAAAAGTAAACTCCGCAGGGGACATCAAGCTCAAATGGCAAAACATACTGCACAAAACATTGTTCCACCTCCTACTTTGGTGAGTAGCAACTGGGATCTTAAAAGCTTGCAAGCAGCTATCTAGATGCAACAATGGATCTCTCCTCATCCAGAGCACAGAAGAATGAAGAAAACCAAAGATTTCATGGAAACAATTAGTCCTCGTGACTGGTACACCATCCGATCTGCAGCCTATATGACTATGAGACCAGAAGAACTAGATGGTGCCTGGCTACCACTGTCAACCACTCAGAGGAGGATCTATGTAGAAGATCCTGGATAGAGAGGGAGAACAATGTAGAGCAAAACTCAAAATCATTTGGAAAAAAAAAGGAGACCAGGTTTGCTGGTCTGATAGAGCCTGGTGGAACCACTGAGACTATGGCCCCTAGCTGCCCTTCAGGTCTGAAACTGAACCCACATCTGTGCCTTCCAGCCAAACAAAACACAGGCATATGAGGTGAACATGTACCTGAGGTAGAGACACTCCTTGGAGAGAACAATCATGGGAGAAGAAGGGCTGTTTATGCACAGGGAGACAGCTCAGGGGACAAGAGTGCATGGAGGGATGGACACAGGGAAGAGGTATTTATCGGGAAGACACGGGGGGGGGGGGGTTGCATTGGATTAAATTACAGTCAATGTCATGAGACAACGTGTGTGTGTGAACTGCTGTATGAAAAGTGAGTTTGCTCTGTAAACTTTCACCCAAATCACAATTTAAAAAAAAAAAAAGAAAAAGGAAACTCTCTCAATCTGATAAAGGGTATCTACAAAAAATCTATAGTTAGCATTGTATTTAATGATTAAAGACTAAATGCTTTTTCTCTAAGATCAGAAAAAAAGACAGAGATGTATGCTTTCATTACTTCTCTTCAGTATTGGACTACAGATTCTTGTAAGCACAAAGAGGGAAGAAATAAAGACATAAAAGATGTCTACATTGGAAATAACAAAGCAAAACTTTTCTTCTTGAGACAACATGATTGTCCACGAAGAAAATTTACAAAACAGCTATTAGAACTAATATGTATGTTTAGCAAGATTACAGATGTAAAATTGATACATTAAAATGAATTTTATCTCTATAAATTAATAAAAAGGAGGGACAAAAAAACACCATTATGATAGCACCAAAAAATATTAAATATATATAAATAAATCACACAAAACCTGTTAGAAGATTTGAATAGGTAAACAACAGAATATTTTTGAGAGAAATTATAAAAAACACCTAAATAAATGGGGAGATTACATATATATATATATATATATATATATATATATATAAAATTGACCAGAAGACTCAATATTGTTAAAATGCCAATTTTCCCAAAATTGATTTATAGATGCAACACAATCTCAATAAAAAATCTAGCAAGATCTTCTATAGAAAATGACACGGTGATTCTAAACTTCAGATAAAAATGTTAAGGACCTAGAATATCCAAAAAATTTTAAAAAAACACAAAAATTTAGAGAGCTACTTAATTTCAATACTTAGAATAAAGCTCTACACCAAACAAAACAGCATGGTATTGACATAATGATAGATAAATAAATCAATGAAACAGACCATAGTGCAAATAAACATACACCTATATGGACAACTGATTTTTAACAAAGATGCAAAAGACAATGTAGTAGAGAAAGGATAGACTTTTCAACAAATCGTGCTGGAACAAGTGGATATCCATATGAAATAAATGAACTTTGATACCTATACAAAAGTTAGCCCAAAATGGACCATAGATCTAAATATAAAACCTATGTCACTGAACTATACATGTAGATATGGTTGAATCAGTGTAGGTTTTGCTGTATATATTCTCAACAACAACAAAATAAACAATAAAATAAAATGAAACCGAAAACTATAAAACTTTTATAAGAGAATACAGGAAAAAACTTATGACCATGAGTTATAGGCAAAAGTTTCTTAGATCTAACACCAAAAGAACAATCCATAAAATAAAAAGTTGGTAAAATGGTATGGTGCAATAGATTGCTTTCTCACCATGATCTTGTAACTTCCACCAAATGATTGGATAGAACTATGCAAATAAGGTATTTGTGGCCCCCAAGGGGATTAGACAGCTTGCTAACAATGCAATAAGGTGCATAGCACCCTGGTGGGAATGGAACCATGCAAACAAGGTGTATGGAACCCTAATGAGGTGTGGTGGTTAAGTCTGTGTGTCCACTGGGTTAGGCCTGGTTGAGCGGCTGGGCAGCTGGATGTAGTATTCCTCATGATGAGATTGGTAATCAACTCCATGGTGCAATCTACTGGGAGCAGCTGGGTAGCTGCCTTTGGATATGTAGTCTGCTTCTCATATATAAGAAACAGCTTTGGGAATGGTATCTAGCTTATGGCATGCTTGAACTCTGCATGAAGCCGTATCGTTGTTCAGCAGCCTACCATGCTCTGCCGACCTTGGGACTTTCAATGGACTTGAGTTAATGGCCTGCCATATGGTTTGGTAACATTGGGACTATGCCTTTTTACTTGTCAACCTCGGGCTTGTCAGTGTCAGCAGCCAGTAGCTGTCTAAGTGAAGAAAGGCCTCTAGCTCCAGTGGGCTGGGAGCAGGAGGCAGAGCTGGACCCCAATGTTGAGGGGCTTTTACCTAACCCCTAGAGCCTGGCACTTTGAACTCAGACTTAAAGCCTCCAAACTGTAAGAATAAACTCCTGTTTGTTTGAGCCATCCCATTTGTGGTATATTCTTGTCAGAGCAGCACTAGGTAACCCACACATGAGGGGATTGGTCAGTTTTGCCATCCTGTTAGGCTTAAAATGAGCCATCTCAATGGCAGACGGTGGGACTGCACTACTACCAAGAAGAGATGGAAGCCAAATGCATCCTTTAGACCTGAGCTCCCTGTACAGTCCCTAGACACAGAGAGACAAAGAGAGAGCTGTAACACTGAAGATGGTACAAAATGGTGAGAAGCAAAGGTAGAAAAACAGCAGCAGCAGAATGTGGAGATTGACACAAGATGGCTGGCCTGTGCAGCGAAGCAGTGACAGTGGGTGTGCTGACTCATGGAGTGAAAGAGCTGAGCACCTTCCAGCTGGAGGTTTCCTGGTAGAATGGGGTGCCTCTAGACACTTGCTGGCATAGCTAGGCTTGCTGACCCACTGAGCAATGCAGCTGAGCAACCTCCAGCAAAAGATTTTTGGCAAAGTGGGGTGTCTCCAGGCACTTACTGGTGGAGCTAAATAGCTTTGTAACACTTGTAGAGCAGGGTAGAAGCTAAGCTGAGGGGGCCAAGGGCCAGAGAGAGGCCTGCCTGTGGGCATGGCTGAGAAGCAGCTGTCTTGATTGAAGAACTGTATTCTGAGTCATTCTTGATCCTGAACAGTAGTAACCTGTGACCTCCCTAGTAAACCCCAGAACTGTGACATGCTCTGTGAGTTCTGTGGGACCACTGCAACAAATTACTGAACCCAGCAGAGAAGCACAGAGTGCTGTCAGAGGGACTGATGTCAAAACTGGTAAAAAGGTTGGAGGGTGGAGGTATCTCTGACTTCCATTTCATAGCAATCAGTTTTAAGCTGTTGCTGCTGATAATGATTCTCCTCCCGCCTTATGCAGTTAGAAGAGGCAGTCTGACACTATCATCATGCTATTTCTACAATGGATTTTGAAATTACAATCTTCTGCTCTACAAAAGACACTGTTTAAGGAAGGTAAGAAGCCACAGACCAGAGGAAAATATTCCCAAAATATATATCTGATAAAGGACTTGTATTCAGAATACATACAGAATTGTCAAAACTCAACAAGAAAAAAAAAAAAAAAAAAACCATTAAAAAACAAGGGGAATTGGGTAAGAGATCTGAACAGATAATTCATCAAGAAGATAAATGAATGGAAAATAGCATATGAAAAGATGTACAGCAGTCATTTGGTAAGTGCCAATTAAAACCACAGTGAGTTACCACTCCATACCTATTAAGGGCTTATCATATAAAGTGTTGGCCAGTATATGGAAGAACACTACTGACATCCACTTTGGAAAATACTTTAGCAGTTTATTAAAATGTTAAACTGAAGGCTGGCAGTTCAAACTCACCAGCCACTCCTCAGAAGAAGATTGTGCATCTACTTCCACAGAGATATCACCTTGGAAGCCCAAGGAGGGGTCGCTATGAGTCGGGATCAACTCAATGGCAGTGAGTGAGTAATGAATGATATGATACAAACATTCCAATCCTAGGTATTTATACTCAAAAAATGACAACATATGTCCAACGAAAGGTTTATACATGAATGTTGACAGTAACTTTATTTCATATAGCTTAAAACCAGAAACAAGCCAGATATCCCACAGATGAACAGATAAACACATTGAAGGAAGAAGTCAAAGTTGCACTGAAGGATTTTGGGAAAAACAAGTGTCCAGGAATTGACAGAATATCCACTGAGATGTTTCAATAAATGGATACTGCGCTGGAGGCACTTACTCATCTATGCCAAGAAATTTGGAAGACCAAATTTGGCCAATTGACTGGAAGAGATCCATATTTGTACTCATTCCAAAGAAAGGTGATCCTAGAGAATGTGGAAATTATTGTACAATATAATTAATACCACACACAAATAAAATCTTGCTGAAGATAATTCAAAAACAGTTGTAGCAATATATTGACAGGGAACTTCCAGAAAAGCAACCTGGATTCAGAAGAGGATGTGGAATGAGGGATATCATTGCCGATGTCAGATGGATCTTGGCTCAAAGCAAAGAATACCACAAAGATGTTTACTTTTATTTTATTGACTATGCAAAAGCATTTGACTGTGTGAATCATAACAAATTATGGATAACATTGAGAAGAATGGGGACTCTGGAACACTTACCTGTGCTCATGAGGAACTTGTACATAGGCCAGGAGGCTGTCATTTGAACACAACAAGGGGATACTGCATAGTTTAAAATCAGGAAGGGAGTATGTCAGGGTTGTATCCTTTCACCATACTTATTCAATATTTATGTTGAGCAAATAATCTGAGAAGCTGGAGTATATGAAGAAGAGTGTGGATCTGGATTGGAGGAAGACTCATTGACCACCTGCAATAAGCAAATGACAGTCTTGCTTGCTGAAAGTGAAGAAGACTTGAAACACTTACTGATGAAGATTAAAGATCTCAGTCTGCAGTATGGATTACACTCAACATAAAGAAAATGAAAATCTTCACAACTGGACCGATAAGCAGCATCAGGATAAATAGAGGAAAAAATTGAAGATGTCAAAGATTTCATATTACTTGGTTCCACAATCAACACCAGTGGAAGTAGCAGTCAAGAAATCAGACGATGTATTGCACTGGGCAAATCTGCTGCAAAAGACCACTTTAAAGTGCTGAAGAGCAAAGATATCTCTTTGAAGACTAAGCTGCACATAACCCAAACCATAGTGTTTTCTATCGACTCATATGCACGTGAGAACTGGACAATGAATAAAGAATGAAGAGTTGATGCTTTTGAGTTGTAGTGTTGGTGAAGAATACTGCAAGTATCATGGACTACCAGAAGAACTAACAAATCTGTCCTGGAAGAAATACAGCTGGAATGTTCCTTGGAAGCAAGAATGGCCAGACTTCATCTAACCTACTTTAGTCATGTTATCAGAAGGGATCGTTCCGTGGAGAAAGGTATCATGCTTGGTAAAGTGGAAGGTCAGCAAAAAAGGGGAAGATCCTCAATGAGATAGATTGACACAGTGGCTGCAACAATCGGCTCAGGGATAGGAAGGACTGTGAAGCTGGCCAAGGACCATGCATTGTTTCGTTCTGTTGTACATACAGGGTCGCTATGAGTCAGAGCTGAGTCAGTGACACCTAACAACAACGACATACATACACACATATATTAAAAATCCAAACTCACTGCCTTCAAGTTGGATCTGACTCATAGTGACCTCTCCTTGGGTTTCCGAGGTGGCATCACCATGGAAGTGGATTGCCCAACTTTCCTTCTGAGGAGTGGCTGGTGGGTTTGAACCACCAGCCTTCTGGTTAGCAGTCAAATGTCTTATGCACTACTCCACCAGCTCTCCTATGTCTCTATCTATCTATCAAATTTCTTCAGTGGAAAAAGACAGTTGAAGATGAATAGGAGGGTCAGATAGAAGGCTTAAGGAGAGTGTAAAATAGAAATGTAAGGAAAAAGGATCACCAAAGGGTATTACTGATCCAGTTAGAGTTGGAAATCATTAACCTGTACTACTGATGATTTTCATCAGCAATGCTCAGCTGATTCTGTGCATAAATGGGGACGTAGATAGCTGGGTTGATACAAGTTTTGGAATTCATATGACAGATAAAACGGAAAACTTAAGAAATATGAGTATTCTCATATTAGTTTGGATCCAATATAGTCTATGCTAGCTGGGAAGGAAGTAAACATTTTTGCTCTACTATTATCCCAAAGTAGGAGCTCAGGTGGTGTAGTGCCTAAGGCAATTGACTGCTAACCAGAAGGCTGGCGGTTCAAACCCACCAGTCACTCCTCAGAGGAAGATTGGGTAATCTACTTCTGTAGTGCTACCACCTCAGAAACCCAAGGAGGGGTCGCTATGAGTTGGGATCGACTCAACGGCAGTGAGAGTTTGGTTTTATTATCCCAAAGCACAATGGGGACCTCAAAACTACCTGTCAGTTTTTCTGACTCCTTGGTTAACACTCGTTCCCTAAAGCAGATACTTGAAATCTCTTCTTCATGAGTTGCTTACTGGTCTACATTCTTCCTCGCTCTCAGCAGATAACCATGCCTTCTAACTCAAGAGAAAATATAGGTCCCATCTATCCATTTACCTTTTCCTTTTGCTTGTTAGAGAGGAAGAAATGTCCTTTTTGCCCTCTATACACACCATCCAGTTCTGGGCTCTTACCATGTCTGCCTTCTCAGGAATCTCTCTCTTCTTGGTTCATCTACCATTTCTACCCTTCAACTGAATCTGCCTCTTAGCATTTAAATGCTTATCATTAACATCTTAAAATAATCATTCTTGAGTCTACTATTCTATTCTGACATTTATCAAATGTTAACTGAAAAAGTGAAGGAGAAATTACGGATGGTGCCTAGATTTCTGGCTGAGGTAAGTGGGTGAACAGTGATGTTATTCACTAAAATTGGGAGTACTGGAGAGGAAAATGGTTTAAAGTGGAAAATGTTTCAATTTGGGGTATGTTGAATTTTAGGAGTTAGCTGGGTATCTAAATGGAGATAACAAACAGGCAACTGGATATGTGAAAACCCAAAGAGAGAGCTAAGTCAGAGGCACACATTTGGGAGTTACCAGTATATAAAATGGATTTCAGACATAAGAGTTCACTCAGGGAGAATGCCTGTAATGAATTAGGAGGACACAAATCTCTGGAGAATGCCAATGTTTAAAGAATAAGCAGAAAAT
The DNA here is from genome assembly GCF_000298275.1 of Orycteropus afer afer. Classification (NCBI taxonomy): domain Eukaryota; kingdom Metazoa; phylum Chordata; class Mammalia; order Tubulidentata; family Orycteropodidae; genus Orycteropus; species Orycteropus afer. The sequence continues at coordinate 7,118,285 of NW_006921597.1, forward strand.
AAAAGAGGCCAGTGAGTGGAGACACTGAGGAACAGTCAGTGTAAGTGGAAAAGGAGGAGAGAGTGGTGATTTTGACTATAGGGAAGAAGTGGGAAGAGAGTTGTTATTGTGGAGACTGTAATCAGTGTTACAAAACAAATGTGTATGAACTGTTTAATGTAAAACGAATCTGCTTTGTAAAATTTCACCCAAAGCACAATAAAAAGTTGTTGTTGTTGTTGTTATGTGCCGTCGAGTCGGACCCGACTCATAGCAACCCCTCCTTGGGTTTCCGAGGCAGTATCACTACGGAAGTAGATTGCCCCATCTTCCTTCCGAGGAGTGGCTGGTGGGTTTGAACCACCAGACTTCTGGTTAGCAGTCAAGTGCCTTAGCCACTACGCTACCAGAGCTCCTAATAAAAAGTTAGGTGAAAAAATAGAGAGGGAGTCAAGTGAAGGAGTGCAGTGCATCAGGTAAAAGCATAAACTCTGGAGTCAGACTGCCTGGGTTTGATTTCTAGCTTTGCTCTGTTGCTTACTAGCTGTATAATCTCAGGCAAGTTATTTCACTTCTCTGTACATCAGTTTTCCCATCCATGAAAAGGAAATTATAATAGTACCTACCCTTCTAAGGCTGTTGTACAGATCCAATGAATGAGAACGTACAAAGCTCTGACTGGTACATAACAAGGGTGTATTAAATACATAAAAGGGAGAAGAAAGTTTCAAATTGACAGAATGATCAACATTTTAAATCTAAAGAAAGACCTAGTAACAGAAGGACTGAAAATATTCTTTTCTTAATTCACACAACATACACTGATTGAGTGCCTACAATGTGCCACAGACACTGTTCTAGGTGCTAGGGATACAGTAGTGAACAAAACTGACTGAACTCCCTGCCTTCATCCTGCATTCTGCTGAGAAAGATGAAAAATAAGATAGATTAAAATATATAGATATAAGTATAAAGTGTAATGATGAGCAAAACATATGGTTAATAAGTATTACTAACACTAACAAGGGCAAATATCATGTGGTACTATGTGCCAGATACTGTTTTAAGTATCTGGCACATAGTACCACATGATGTTTGTACCACTCTACACATATTAACTCATTTAATCCTTATAATAGCCTCATGCAGCAAGTTCTATTTTATTATCTCCATCGTACAAAATGGTTAAATAACCTGTAGTTCATACAGCCAGTATGTAGCAGATTCAGAATTCAAATCTAGATATGCTGGCTATAGAGTCTATGCTCTTCTTATGGAAGGTAGGGATATGTAAAGTATATATCTGGGCATTAGGATGGCAGTGAAAATTTTAGATAGAATGACCAGGGAAGATTATTTTGAGAAAGTAACTTTTGAATAAAATCCCGAAGAAAAGATGGAGAGGCAAGAGTAGGTGCAATGGCCCTATGGTAAAAGAAATATGTCCAGTGAATTCAAGACTTGAAAGGAAGCCAGTATAGCTAGAGCAGAATTATTGAGAGAAGAAGAGCTAATGGGAGCCAGATCACACAGGGCATTATTAGGACTTTGGCTTTTACTCTGAATTAGATGAAAAACCCTAGGAGACTTGTGCAGATTGGAAAAATCTGATTTATGTTTTAAAATATAACTAGCTGCTGTGTTAAGAATAGATTTAAGACTTCTGGTAAGATGGAGGAATAGGCAGACAAGTGACACATACCCTTTTCAACAAAGGAAAGGGAAACCAATTGACAGAGATACAGAAGATAATCCTGGAGCCCTGAGCTTTGGAAGGGAAGTATACAGAAGTAGATGAGGAACCAACTAGTGAAAAAACCCGAACGAAAACAGTGAGTATGGAGACAGTCGGAGCAGTGGACTGTCAGCTACTCTGATGGGACAACAGCCTGAATAATTCCAAGTGGTGTTGGGACCTGAGCATTGACCTAAAGATCAGCCCTGGTCAAGGGCTGCATGTACGACTACGCTGGTGGCCTATGACTAGGAAGGGAAACAGCAAGGAGGGAGACAACCTGAGCTATGGACTTTCTGCTGTCCGGACGGTATAGCCAGTTTGAATGTTTACAAGCGGTGGCCATTTTGGATATTTAAAATGACTGAGGGCATAGCTCTTTTGAATGTTTACAAGCAGTAGCCATTTTGGATATTTAAAGTGACCGAGGGTGCTGCCATTTTGAATGTTTACAAGCAGTGGCCATTTTGGATTTGAAAGTGACAGCATTCTCATTCAGATTCCAGGGACCTATGAATAGGCTCTGTTTTCCAAGGACAGCAGGGACATACAGGAGGCTGACAATGGGAAAGGAGACAGGTGGTGAGTGTACATATGCTGCCAACTAGTGAATGGAGGAGCACAGCACAGCACCTGCTTACATAGATAAAATCCAAACAAAACAAAGAAAACAAAAATCATGGGCAAGTCATTCCAATACATAATCATCAATTAAATATAAACACAAAAACATCACAATACTTTGGAGAAAACAGAGCATCACAGTCCACACAAAGAAGCAAGATAAAGCAGGAGAAACAAGGGACTAGAATACAGTCCCAAAACACATCCCTGAGGAAGACAAGCATTGGAACTCCCTGATAAGGAATTCAAAATAATTTTATTTAGGTACCTTCAACGAATTGAGGGACAGATCAAGGAAAACACTGACAAAATTTAGGAAAACACAGACAAAAATCCTAGAACAATTTCAAAAGACAATACTAGAACAAAATAACAACATAAATGAAAAGTTAGAAATGATACAAAATCTCCAGACAGAAATCCACAAGATTAAAACTAAAATTTTCAGTAACAGATAACACACTGAATAGGCAAAGGAATAGAATTGAATTGATAGAAGACAGAATTAGTGAGACTGAAGGTAAATACCTCAATACTTCTTTGGAAAGGGATCAATGAGAACAATGGTCAAAACAAAATGAAGAAAGCCTAGGGTTCAATTGGGATACCATCAAAAGGAATAACCTATGTGTAATCAGAATTTCAGAACAGGAAGGGACAAATAAACCCAAGAAAAAATTGTTGGAAGACAATTTCCCTGGTATGATGAAAGACGAGAAAATATCCATACAAGAAGTCCAATGAACCTCAAACAGAGAGACCCCAAAAGAAAATCACCAAGATATATCATCATCAAACTCACCAAAACCAAAGACAAAGAAAGAATTTTGAAAGCAGCACAGGAAAAACAAAAGATTACCTACAAGAGGCAACCAGTAAGACTAAACTCAGATTTCTCAACAGAAACTATGCATGTGAGAAGACAATGGGATGGTATATATAAAACCCTGAAAGAGAAAAATTTCCAAACAAAAATGATGTACCCAGCAAAACTGTCCCTCAAATATGATGGTGAAATTAGGACATTTCCAGATAAGCAAAAATTAAGGGAATTTGTTAAAACCACACCAACCTTACAAGAGATACTAAAGGGAGTCCTTTGGACAGAGAACCAACAATAGCAAATGATAACCAACCATTAATACACATGAAGACATAACCCAGACACCAACCCAGTTATAGAAGTATCCAAAGTAAATAAGGCTACAAGGGAACCAACAACATCAATTGACAAATGAGGGCAACTATAAACCAAAAAGAGGAAAAAAAATGTGTAATTACAGAACTTCTAAATGGTAGGGAGCAAGAAAACTACTAGATAGAATGGACTGTTCTAAACTTGGGAGGAAAACGATAAATCACAGGGTAAGCTCAAAGAAAAATGATAAACCTTCACATCAAAGTATAAAAGAGAACTAGCACAAATATTTAGCAAATACTAAAACAATAGCAATGAAGGAAGTGTTAACACGATTCATAATCAAATTGAGCTCAGCAGAGAAAATGATATGGAACAAAGAATTCAACACCATGAAAAAGCACGTAACAAAATGACAACAACAAATTCTTATTTGTTGATAATTACATATATGGCAAGGACTTATCTCTGATTCACAGAAAACTCCAATGCCTCAACACCAAAGGAATTAACAATCCAATTGAAAAATGAGAAAACATGTATAGACACTTCACTAAGGAGGTCAGGCAGCCAGTAAATACATGAAGAGATGCTCATGATCACTGGCTATCCGAGAGATGCAAACCGGAACAACAATGAGATACCACTGCACCTCAGCACTGATGGCAAGATTCACCAAGACAGAAAATAACAAATGCTGGAGGGGATGTGGGGAGATTGGGACTCTTATACACTGCTGGTGGGACTGTGAAGTGATACAACCACTGTGGAAAGCAGTATGCTGATTCCTTAGAAAGCTGGAATTGGAAATGCCATTTGAGCCAGTAGCATAGTGCCTAAAGCACTTGACTACTAACCAGAAGGCTGACAGTTCAAACTCACCAGCCACTCCTCAGGGGGAAGATGGGGCAATCTACTTCCGTAGTGATACTGCCTTGGAAACCCAAGGAGGGGTCGCTATGAGTCGGGTCCGACTCGACGGCACATAACAACAACAACAACAACATTTGATCCAGCAATCCCATTACTAGGTATATATCCTAGAGAGGTTGAGAGCTAGGATAGAAACAGATATATGCACATCCATCTTCATTCATCTCAGCACTATTTACAATAGCAAAAAGATGGAAACAAACTACATGCCCATCAACAGAAAAGTGGATGACCAAACTATGGTACATACACATAATGGAATGCTATGCAGCACTAAAGAATAATGTAGAGTCTGCAAAACACACATTAACATGGATGAACTTGGATAACATTATGTTGAGTGAAATAATTCAATCACAGGACAAATACAGTATTAGTTCATTGTTGTAGAGGGTCAAGGAAAGGTTTATATATAGAAGGAAACTTTCTTTGTTGGTTGCCAGGGGTGGGAGGGCAGAGGAGGGAACAGTGACCAAAAAAAAAAAAAAAAAGTATTGACCCATGTCACTTTAGTTTTGTGTATTTCACTGTACATAAATTATATTTCAATAAAATGCATTAAGAAAAGAAGAAAGAAAGAAAAAATAGATTTAAGGGGAGCAGAGGCAGAAACAGTAAGATCATTTACTATAATCCAGCAAGAGAGGGTGGCTTGACTCAGGGTGATAACAGTCGAATTCCAGATATATTTTAAAGGTCGTTGTTAGGTGCCATCAAGTCAGTTCCAACTCATAGCAATCTATGTACAACAGAACAAAACGCTTCCTGGGTCCTGTGCCATACCCACAATTTATTGCTATGTTTTGGCCCACTGCTGTAGCCACTGTGCTAATCCATCTTGTTGAGGGTCTTCCTCTTTTTCGTTGATCTTCTACTGGTTCCTCCTGATAATATGTCCATATAGTATGTGAAACAAAGTCTCGCCATTCTCCTTTCTAAGGAGCATTCTGGTTGTATTTCTTCCAAGAAAGATTTGTTCATTCTTCTGGAAGTCTATGGTATATTCAATACTTTCCACCAACACCGTAATTCTTCTAATGAATGCATCAATTCTTTGGTCTTCCTTAAAAACATCAATGTCTAAATAAATGTGCTAGTGACTGAATGAGAGAAAATGTATTAAATCTAATAATAACAACACTATGGAATGATAATGCGTAAGACCATGGCTAGAAATGTGTAAAAAAAAAAAAAAAAAAAAAAAGCATCCTTGTTGAGAGTTAAAAAAAAAAAAAAAAAAAATATTTTCGGCCCTCTGGCCTCATATATCTATTTCTGTATTTGTTGTTGTTGTTATGTGCTGTCGAGTCAGACCCAAATCATAGCGACCCCTCCTTGGGTTTTCGAGGCAGTATCACTACAGAAGTAGATTGCCCCATCTTCCTTCCGAGGAGTGGCTGGTGGGTTTGAACCGCCAGCCTTCCGGTTAGCAGTCAAGTGCCTTAGGCACTACGCTACCAGAGCTCCTCTATTTCTGTATACACTGTACAAACTCAAACTCACTGCCGTCGAATCAGATCCGACTCATAGTGAACCTCTCCTTGGGTTTCCAAGGCAGTATGGAAGCTCTGGTTGCCTAGTGCCTAAGGCACCTGACTGCTAATCAGAAGGTGGTGGTTCAAACTCTCCAGCCACTCCTAAGAAAGAAGGTGGGGCAATCTTATTTCCGTAGTGATACCGCCTCAGAAACACAAGGAGGGGTCTGAATCGACAGCAGTTTTTTTTTTCTTTCTTTCTTTTTTCTTTTAATAACTACGCAAGTAGATTGCCCAACCTTCCTTCCAAGGAATGGCTGGTGGGTCTGAACAGCCAGCCTTCTGGTTAGCAGTCAATGCCTTAGGCACTATGCCACCAGAGCTCCTGTATAGACTGTAGACCTATGGAAAAGATTAGAAAATGAGTAGAAAAGAAAACAAGTTAAAAAAAATGATAACAGAATTAAAGTAAATGAAACAAGGTGAGGAAAAGCAGGGAGAGGTATGATTTAGGAAAAATGTTTTCAATATCTGTGAATTACTGTCAGGGTTTACAGTCATAGCTATAGGCTACTTAGGTCAGAGGCTTTAGTCCCAGTTCTGCCTGTCAGGTTCCTGATGCAATTTTAACCTCCTTTGCAGCTCTTATAAGCAGCCATTCCAATAAAAGATTATGTGCTTAATAAATGAGTATATAGCAGAAGTCTGAGATCCATGGTAACTATGGAATTTATCACCTAGTAGTCGGACTTTCTTATTTGAACCTGTGAACCATGTCTGTCTGGGTGTCAAATTTGATAAACCACGTCACTTCAAGATCTTTTTGATATTCAGAAATTGATGACATGCTATAAAGTACTCCTAAATATCAATGATTCATATGACCTATCCGAGCATGTCATGCAGTTAATGGCAGGTTTCTAACAGAACTTATTCCTTAAATTATTCTTCAAGGGAATTCTTGAACAAAAGCCAGGGTTAGAACTTAAGGCTTCTAACTCAAGTATTACACTCATTCTCGTTTTCCCCACAATTTTAACTTCGAAGTATAAAATTTAATGTTATCAGTAGCAACTGATTTTCTACATTTTCTTTAATCATAAAATGGCATAAGCTAAGTGTTGTACTTAGAAAACTTAAAAAAAAAAAAAACAACTAAGGATGTTTCTTTAAATCTAAGTTCCTTAGAATAATCTTTCATATCTTTTGCCAAGTACTTTTCCTGAAGGTAATTACCAGTAATTATTCTCTGTGATTGCTATATGCATGTCATAGACATTATCATTATTCTAATTACAATACAGTTAGCCAAAGCTGAAATTGTTAAATTTCTGTTGAATTCACTGTTTGTTTTGCAGGCTTTTTATAGATATGGCAGATGTATAATGATCAAATATAATAAAGGAATTTGATATACTTTTCAGAAGCTGAAATAAAATGTACAAAAACATTAAAAGGAACAAAATGAACTATTTAGTAAGGACTGCAGCTGCTAAAGGGATATTAGAGCAGCTCCTCTAGGATTTTAAAGACCTCTTACCAAAGCAACTAGTGAATAGCTCTTTATATAATATACTCAAAGCCAGTAACTTCTGAGAGTGAATACATTATAAAGAAGTAACCTGAACTTATTTTGGGGTGGGGGAACAGGGGAGATTAGTAGAGTTGTCTTCTTAACAATTAAGTTGCCATCAATGTTATACTATTGATCATTTCAAAGCTTGCAAATTCTCAGTGACTTTTTTTTTTTGTATTATAAGATTTTGGTGTAGCAGATGTTACTGTCTTCTTTATTTAAAAATGCTTTTAATCTTACTTTAAAAGTAATACATGTTCATCATCAAATTTGAATAATAAAGGAAAATAATAAGAATATAAAAATACCACAAATCACAACTTTGGAAAACTACAGATAAACTCTGGTTGCTTGTTTTCTCTGTAAGTATCTTTCTACCAAACCCACCGCTGTTCAGTCGATCATGACTCAAAGTAACCCTACAGGTCAGAGTAGAACTGCCCTGTGTGGCTTCCAAGGCTGTAATCTTTATGGAAGCAAACTGCCACATTTTTCTTCTGTGGAGCAGCTTGTGGGTTTGAATTGTTGACCTTTTGGTTAGCAGCCATGTGCTTAACTACCGAACCATCAGGGTTCCTTAATATCTTTCCATATATATATTTGTCTGTATCAAGTATTCTATAGCATCACTTTTAATGACATTTGGAGGTAGCATTAAAATTTAACCAAATCTCTAGTATAATTCAAACTCACTGCTGTTAAGTAAATTTTGACTCACAGCAACCTCTCCTTGGGTTTCCAAGGTGGTATCTCTATGGAAGTAGATTACCCAGTCTTATGTTCAAAAACTGTGCTGTTTCATGCAATAGCCACTATTACAGGTAGCTATTTAAGTTTAATTAAAAGTAAATGAAATTTAAAATGCAGTTCCTAGCACATTTCAAGTACTCAGCAGTCATATATGGCTAGTGACTACTGTATGTGACAGTACAACTACAGACCATTTTTATCATAACAGAAATTGGACAGTACAGTTTTAGAATCCAAATAATTCCTATTAAAATAATTTAAAAGTTATTGTAAATAAACTTTTATATATAGCTCTGATGATATCTTTGGAATAAGTTCCCAATAACGAGTCACTGGTTCAAAGAGCATGCATTTTTTTTTTTTTTCTTCACTGAACCCCTATGACAAGCAAATTCACTGTTGGTGCCTGGATGGAGTGCAAAGCAAACATTGACTCTGAACTTGTTCTCATACAACATGGTCCTTGGGTGAGTAGGACATTAATTAAATAATCACCCAATAAATGTGAAATAAAGAGTAGCACATAGTCAGAAAGGTCAGAGATTACTTTCCTGAAGAAAAGGCTATTGTGGCTAAAATTAGGTCTCTTCAGTTTCTCAACAGAACTTTAAGTAAAACACATGGTGAAAGTTCAATCCTCAGAAAAGTTTTCTTTTCTCCTCTTTTCCCTGCCACTCTCTAGCATATTACCAGTTTCATTTTTCACAAAGCTTTTAACAGTCTCTCGAACTAGTCAATTTTCCCTTGTTTACATTTTTATTTTCTATCCCCTACTGGAATCTAAGCTCCAGACGGCAGAAGTTTTTCTGCCTTATTAACTACTATATATCCTCAACCACATGCATACTTTTGATGTTGAAGTACTGTCCAGTTGTCTGATTCATGTGGTTGTTGCTGAGTGAGTTCTGACTCACAGCTGTCCTGTGTGCAACAGAATGAAATCCTGCCTGATCCTGCACCATATTCACAACCATTGCTTTGCTTGAGTTGACTGTTGCAGCCACTGTGTCAATCCATCTCATTGAAGGTCTTCCCCTTTTTCGTTGACCCTCTACTTCACCAAGCATGATATCCTTCTTCAGGGACTGGTCTCTCCTGACAACATGATCAAAGTAAGAGAGGCAAAGTCTCACCACCATCTTTGCTTCTAAGAGGCATCCTGATTATACTTCATCCAAAGCAGATTTGTTCGTTCTTCTGGCAGTCCATGGCATAATCAATACTCTTTGTCAACACCATAATTCAAAGGCATCAACTCTTCCTCTGTCTTTCTTATTCATTGCCCAGCTTTCTCATGCATATGAAGTGACTGAAAACACCATAGTTTAGGTCAGGAGCACTTTAGTCTTCAGAGCGGCATCTTTGCTCTTCAGCACTTTAAAGAGGTCGTTTGCAACCAATTTGCCCAATGCAGTATGTCGCTGGATTTCTTGACCGCTGCTTCCATGGGTGTTGATTGTGGATCCAAGTAAAATGAAATCCTTGACAACATCAATCTTTTTTCCATTTATCATGGTGTTGCTTATTGGTCTAGTTGTGAGGATTGTAGTTTTCTTTATGTTGAGGTGTAATGAAGGCTATAGTTTTTGAGCTTCATCAATAAGTGTTTCAAGTTCTCTTTGCTTTCAGCAAACAACGTTGTGTCATCTGCATATCATGGGTTGTTAATGAGTCTTCCTCCAGTCTTGATGCCACATCCTTCTTCATATACTCCAGCTTCTCGGATTAACTGCTCAGCATACAGAATGAATAAGTATGATGAAAGGATACAACCCTGACACTCACCTTGCCTGATTTTAAACTTCTTGTTCTGTTCAAATCACTGCCTCTTGGTCTTTGTACAGGTTCCGCATGAGCACAATTAAGTGTTCTGGAATTCTTATTCTTCACAACATTATCCATAATTTGTTATGATCCACATGCTGAATTCCTTTGCATAGTCAATGAAATACAGGTAGACATCTTTCTGGTTCTCTCTGCCTTCAGCTAAGATCCATTTGACATCAGCAATGACATCCCTTGTTCAACATCCTCTTTTGAATCTGACTTGAATTACTGGCAATTCCCTGTCTATGTACTAATGTAACCATTTCTCAAGTATTTTGAGCAAAATTTTATGGTGTGGGCTATTAATTATATTGGTTCGGTAATTTCCATATTCTCTTGGATCACCCTCCTTTTTTTTTTTTTATATTTTATATTGTGATTTGGGTGAAAGTTTACAGAGAAAACTGGCTTTCCATTCAACAACCCACACACATTCTGTTTTGTGACATTTACTGCAATCCCCACACTGTAACAGCATTCTTCCCACTTCCTCCCTGTGCCCATCCCCTTTTTTTTTCCTTCCTTCTCATCCTCTCCCACCTTCCTAGCTCTATCCCTAGGCAAATGCTGTCCTTTTGATCTCATATGCTTGATTGTTCTAATGAACAATCAATATCCTCCTGCTATTACTGTTTACCTTACAGGCCTACCTATCATCTGGGTGACAGATGAGTCATGGGCATTAAGTTAGTTCCAGCTTGAAGTGTATCTAAGAGCCATAGCCTTGGAGGGGTCCTACCTGTATTCATCATACTAGTAAGCCTGGTCTTTTTTATGATTTTGAGTTTTATTCTACATGTTCCCCCACTCTGTCTGAGACCTCTTACTGTGATTCCTCTCAGAGGAGTCAACAGTGGTAGCCAGATACCATCTAGTTCTTCTGGTCTCAGGATTGTGTTGGCTGGGGTTCATGTGCTCCATTATTCCTTTGGACTAACTTTTTCCTGCATCTTTACTGTTCTTTGCTCTGGATGGGAAGAGATCAGTAGTTGCACCTTAGATGGCCACTCACAAACTTTAAGACCCCAACTGCTACTCACCAAAGTAAGATGTAGAATAGAGTCCTTATAAACTATGTTATGCCAATTGATCTTAGTGTCTCAACACTATGGTCCTGAGCCTCCATACCCAACCACTCATTCCCTCAAGGTATTTGGTATGACTTAGATGTTTTCATAACTTTGTCCTAAAGGGCATACAAATTTTCAAGCCTCTTTGAATCAGTTGGTACAAGGAAATGTCCCTATCCTTAGTCAATTTACTAGACAAAGAATAGTGTCTTCTGTTTAAAAGCTGCACTGATTTGACTACAGTTGGGGTCAAGTAGGAACAGAGAAGGAAAAGGGCTTCTGGGCACCAGTCTATGAAGGTACTATAAATATTATAGTCCTTGTAATCTCTAGTGCAGTCTGCATCAAACAATGCTCTTACTTACAGGATGATATGATTTATTAACAGGGATTTAAAGCACTACCTTTCCCAAATGCCATACTACATTTTTCTAAAGTACTTATTATACATATATGAAATAATACACTCTTGTGTAACAGATTATCAGTTTCCATCTTACAACTGGGAAAACTAAAGCTTCTAGAGATTAGAAATTTGTCAAAGGTAACAGCATCAGTAGATCACAGGATTTGACATAAACTGAAGGTTTATAATTCTATAAACAGTACACTTTTCACTACGTTAAGCAAGTAATTTCAGACAAAAAAATCTTTTAACAAAGCATCAGTGGTGCTAGAGATACTTACACTGACCCCAGCGCCCTGTTCTCGGGTTCAAATAATTTGGATAAAGACCATTTGGACGATCCATTTTCTGAAGCAGTTTCCGAATGTGCATGACCTAAACATAATAAAATTAAGAAAGCAATTAACAAAAATAAATGTTATCAAAGCTGGGTATTAATGTAGATTTTTGTTTCTTCTTCACTCAGAACCTACATCCCCCTTTTTTTTGATGGTGGTAGGAAAAGAGTTCTGATTTTTAAATAACTCAGCTGCAGACTTTACTTCTTTCATGGCTGCTGATGAATTTCTGGTTTTCACTACTTTTACTGTTATTGTTCATTTAGTTAGAGAAAGACAAATTCTAACAAATTCAAAGACCATTTGTTGTCGTTATCTGAAAATTCTTATTTTTCTACTTTGTTTTTAATAAAACGTCCTACACAGGAAGGAATATACATATACATTCTATTCACATCCCAATTTAAGAAATATAATACTACAAACACTTTTGAAACTTTACACAGATCACTGCCTAAATGTAGTCACAGTCTTCAATTCAGTGTTTGTCACTTTCTTGACTTTGTTAAAACCCCTTTGAATTCCTAAGTCATATAGTTTTCGGTACTGTTTGTTTTGTGCTTCATAAAAGTAATACAATTTTAACTCATGAATATAATCATAATTAATTAATTTTCACTGCTCTATTTAACTTTATGTGTATTTTTAACTTTACCAGACAATATTTTTCATTTCTGGTTTAAAAATCTTTCCGTACTCCAAGGGTATAAGTGTTTTGTTATTTTCTCTTTCTAAAAATGTCTAAGTTTTACCTTTTACGTTTAAGCCTTTAATGTTCCAGGAGTTATCTGTTGTAATCTATAATGCTATCTTTGTTATAACAAGTTTCTTAAAAATATATGGATCTTTTTATGGGCTATCTATTCTGTTAATCCATTTATTTGTCTCTATGTACCAATATCCCACTGTCAGTGTTGATAATTAGGTAGCACATATATAGCCATACTGTTTTTCTTCAGGAATATCTCAAATGTATCTTATCTATATAAATTTTATAAGTGTCTTGTTAAATTCCATTTTATAAAAAGTCTTTTAAGATCTGACTGGCATTTGATATAATGCTACAGACCAACCTGAGGATGACTGAAATTTTTACAATATTGTCTACCTATACATGATCATACACATTCCTATATTTATTTTGATCTTCTTTAGTGAAGTTTTTACTTTGATTCACCTTTTGTTAGATTTGTAGCAATCTTACACATTTGTTACCACTACATAAGGTATTTTTTTTTAAACATGGTAACTTTTTTGTCTTTTGTATTTGGTCCAGGAAAAAAAATGCTACTGATTTTTATTATTTATACTGACTTTTTTTTTTTCAAAAACCACATTAAACTCTTGTTATTTTTAGTAATTTAAATATAGGTATATTTTAGGTAATCATAAAATTGATAAAATATTTACTGTGTTTTTGCTTTCTTTCCAATGTTTAAATCTTTTTCATTTTTTTTTCTTGTATTACCATGCTGGCAAGGAACTTCAGGACAGTGCTTATAGAAATGACAATGGAATTTTTTAAAAACCTAATAGTGGTTTAAATTTGTCATATATTTTAAATAGGTTCTCAATAGAAAGAACTTTTTTGGGGATTAAAAACAAACATTCCTGATAAACCTATTTCCAAAAAGATAAATAATTTCTAAGCATTACTCAAGGCTTAGAAATTAAGATTTTAATAAATTTAAAAGGGCTCTTTAATAGCAAACAAAGAAAAGAAGAGGGGAACACTAACCTTTTTGAAGTAAACCGGATCCCCAGTCAAGTAGCTGAGGTGGACAAACTCCATATGTAGGGTACCAAATTCAGCCAGAATGCTGCTACCTGCAGATGCCCAGCCCCAGTTTCGCCCTACTCCACTGAATAAAAGTAAAGGTAAAAAAAAAGAAAGACAAGATTTGAAAAAGCCCAAAACATATTTTTAATCAATACATAAATTTTAAATGAATCTCAGAAATTATTACATTAACAAACAGAGTACTTATTTCTAAAATTCAATTTTATTTTTAAAATTTCTGAACAGGTATTATATTCACATTTTAAAAGTAAGAAAAAAAAGTTTAGCTGCTAAGACTATGTATGGACAACCAAAAACTTCCTGGGAGATTTAATTTCTTAGTTTGAGGTTTAGAACATATGGTTTCATGGGACATCCCAGTTAATTGGTCTAATAATATATTTCGTGCTTCTGTTCTACCTCCTGGATTAATGCTTAGTGCCTGGAGTCTTAAAAGTTTGAAATTGGCTGTCTAAGGCACAATAATTGGTCTCTATTCACCTGTAGCAAGAGAAGAAGAAGGAAAGTCAAGAATAGAAGGAAGATATGGCACTGTGTGGCTAATGACCTCCATGAACAACTTATTTCTTTGCCATGAGACCTGAAGAACTAGATGTGCCCAGCTACCATTGCTGACCATTTTGATCAAAGATCTACAGAAGAATCCAAAGGCAAAGAAGGAAAATGCAGAACACAATTGCAAACTCTGATGGACTCCCGACTTTCTGAAATCATTGCCCTGGTGTAAACTTTAAAACAAAAATTTAAATTTAAAAACCAAAGTTAACCCCTAAAGTCTTCTTAAAATCAAACAATAGTTCAGCTTAACTAATAAAAAAAGTCTGTCTTGAGCATTATGCTCTTTTAAGAACTATCTATATGGGATTAAAGTGACAACAGCAACTAGAAATATTAGACAGGAACCTTAAGGGGGAATGAGTATATGCTAATGGAGGAGGAACTCAGAAAAGAAGGGTAGGATTGGTTGCAAAACTCGAAGAATGTAATCAGTCACTGAATTGTACATGTAGAGATGGTTGAAATGGTATATAGTTTTGCTATATATATATTTCATCAACAATAAGAAAATAAATAAAACTTTTAAAATCAAAACAATATAAAAAGGTAAACAGTAAAAGTATTTCTTGCACCCCATTTCTCATTTCTCTTTGCCCACCAGACCCCACAGGTAATATAATTCCTTTCACTAGTTTCTTATGTAACAATACAGAATTTTATGTACATGTAAACAATTCAAATATCTATTTTTACTTTCCTCCTTTCTCACATAAATAGCAAACTATACTTACAGCTCTACCCTGCATTTTCCTTTTAACCGTATCAAATGACCTCAGGTATTTTCCTATCAATTTATAAATCAGCTTTCTTCTCACCTCCCACCCTGGTCTCTCTCTTTCCTTCTCTTTATAGCTGCACAAAATTCCATAATATCAATGATTTCCAACTGGAATGCCCCATCACAGATGTATATGAGAATGTGTAGGAGCATTTTTGGTTATCTCAAACCATGGAGGTATAACTTGTAGTTACTAGGCTGGTAAAAAGATATAAAATATCCTGTCAGGGCAGTATAAGACACACAGTTCCAAATGCCAATAATGCCTGTGTGAAAAATACTACATTACATGAAAACAGATAATTATTTAACCAATCCTCTATCAATGTCCTTGAATATTTCCAGTATTTTTGCTAATATGAAAACTTTTCTGATGAATAATTTTGTGCACATCTCATTATTTGGGAAGATACATATCTAGGATACATTCCTGTTATTTTTTTGTTTTTGTTTTTGTTTTTATTTTAGCATGCCTTGTAATTTATTATTAGAAGCCAAACTAAATAAATGAAAAATTGAGGCATTAGATCATGCTATCTTCTAAGAATATTAGGTTTCTTCTGGAAAAAGAGAGAGTACAGGAAGATTAGTCTGGGTTTAGGCTTTCCTGGAGATGATCTATTTCAGTTTTATCCTGTCTCCTAGGGAATGGTCCTTCTAAGATTTCAATTCAAAGCCTAGGGGTTTATCAAGGCTGTTCCATCTTTAAGCAATGATACATAATCCCCGTACTACATTAAATCTTCTTGGTACATGCATCTATTAGGTTAGAAACCACATCTGTTTTGTTCACCACTTTATTCTCATTACTTAATGTGGCAACTATATGCAGACACATGTAGATAAGCACTTATACAAGGCAAAAGTCCGACTGACAGATAGTGTGTGATTCTGACATGGCTGGCAAAAGCACAGGAATGAAATTAAATTCAGTATCAGAACAGAGGCCGAGCCTAACAGAAAACTATGTATAGAAAGCTTCATGAAGAGCTATTGCTCTGCTGAAAATGGTATGGTAGGGCATACCATTTTATTTCTTAAAAAGCTAGAAATAGAAATACTGTAAGATCCAGCAGGTATCTTTCCTAGAAAGGTAAGAACAGTGACACAAACAGTTATATGCACATCTACATTCATCACATTATTCAGAAAAGCAAAAAGATGGAAACAACCTAAACACCCATCAATGGATAAATGAATAAACAAACTATGGTACACACATACAATAGAATACCGTGGTACCAAAAAGAGTAATTACAAAATATCACATAACATGGATGAATATGGAGGACACCATGTTGAGTAAAATATGTCAAACACAAAAGGACAAACCAATGTCATGGAACAACGTATATATCAACTATTGACTGGGTAAACAAATTTGCTATGTAAACTTTCACCTAAAGCACATAAAAGCATTCTTTAAAGAAAAGAATATCTAGCCAGTTCACACATCCAGAGGCAGAAGTGCACCTGGCATATGCAAGGAACAGTGAAGGGTAATGCTACAATAGTACATCAAGCAGAAAAAGTCCAATAGATAATGAAAGGCCAAATCTATAGGATCTCTGTAGAACAATAAGTATTTGGGCTTTTATTCTAAGTGGGAAGCTACTAGAAGATTTGAGCAGAGAAGAGCAGAGAAGTCACATAATTTGAAATATTTTAGAAGGGTTACCATGTACTGTGAAAAGAACATACTTCAGGGGGACAAGAGTAAAAGCAAAGAAACCAGTTAAGGGACTATGACCATAATCCAGATGAAAGATCATGGTGGCTCAGATCAGGATGACAGTTATGGATATAGAAGCAGTCATTTCTGTATCTATTTTGAAAACGGAATCAAAAGGATTTCCTGACAGAGTAGATGTGAGTTGTGAGAAGAAAAGAGAAGTCAAAAATGACCAAATTTTGGCCTATGCACTACTGCAAGGATGGTGTTGCTAGTAACTGAGATGGAGAAAAATATCAATGAAATAGACTTAAGGGAGAAGATACGGAGTTTGGTTTTGGGGTATATTACATTCTAAATGATTATTAGGCATACAAGTGGAGATGTTGGGTAGATACCAGACACAGGTTCACAGGATAGGTCTGGCTTAGAGATACATATTTGGGAGCGACAAAAGTGATGAGATTACCTTAGGGAGTGAATATGCTGAGAAGCTGGGGATACCAGCAAAGGAGACTGAGAAGCAGCAGCAATAAGAGAAGAGGGCAAATAGTAGAGTGCAGTATCCTTGAAGCCAAGTGAAAATTTATTTCTAAAACAAAGGAGTGATTAATTGTGTCAAATACTGTTGAATGATAAAGAAGATAACTGAGAGTAAACCCCAGACTTAACAAACCAGAGGTTACTGAAGGTCTTGAAAAGTAAAACATAATAAAATCAAAAATTTATGTTTATTTGTGTGTGGTATTTAATAATTAGATGTGTTTTGTTATTTTGGAAAAGTGTAACAATTACGGTGGCACAACATGAAA
>NW_006921597.1:7135856-7149719 GCF_000298275.1 Orycteropus afer afer
ATCATGAGCCAAAACTTTTTTTAAAAATTTTATTAAAATTTTAGACTGCTTCAAATTCCTCCACAGAGAATCCTTTCTAAAAATCTTAAGCCAGAAAGATAATTCTTCCCAAAGGCAAAAGAAACAGGTTTTACTTTAAAGTCTTGGTATCAACTCTTGCTTCTGTAGAATAAAAAACCGTATTTTTTTATATCAACAAAATACACAGAATACAGATAATTAACTTAAATGTTTTCTAAAACCTTCACAATTAACCATACAAATAAAAATGCTATATGTACAAAAGATATTAATGTGCTCATGTATATATACTCATGTGCCTGTCACAATGTACTTGTTCTGTAATGAGCAGGTGAATTTAAACATAATTCTAACTCTTTGAGTCATGACTACATAAATACATATTCATAATTTACTATCATCTCATTACTGACATCAGATGGATCTTAGCTGAAAGCAAATAATACCACAAAGATGTTTACCTGTGTTTCATTGACTATACAAAGGCATTCAACTGTGTGGATCATAACAAATTATCAACAACAATGCGAAGAATGGGAATTCCAGAACAGGGCTGTATCCTTTCACCATACTTATTCAATCTGTATGCTGAGCAAATAATCCACAAAGCTGGACTATATGAAGAGAAACGTGGCATCAGGATTAGAAAAAGATTCATTAACAACCTCTGATATGCAGATAACACAATCTTGCTGGCTGACTTGAAGCGCTTACTGGTGAAGATCAGAGACTACAGTTCTCAGTATGGATAACCGCTTAACATAAAGAAAACAAAAATACTTACAACTGGACCAATAAGCAACATCATGATAAATGGAGAAAAGGATGAAGTTGTCAAAAGATTTATTTTCAGTTGGATCCACAATCAACACCCATGGAATCAGTAGTCAAGAAATCAGACATCATATTGCACTGGGCAAATTTGCTGCAAAACACCTCTTGAAAGTGTTGAAGAGCAAAGATGTCACTCTGAAGACTAAGGTGTACCTAATCCAAGCCATGGTATTTTCAATTGCTTTATACACATGTGAAAGCTGGGCAATGAATAAGGAAGACCAAAGAAGAGTTGATGCCTTTGAATTGTGTTGGCGAAAAATATTGAAAGTGCCATGGACTGCCAGAAGAATGAACAAATCTATTCTGGAGGAAGTACAGCTGGAATGCTCCTTGGAACTAAGAATGGACAGATTTTGTCTCACTTACTTTGGTCATGTTAGAAAGGACCATTCTCTGGAGAAGGATATCATGCTTGGTAAAAACAGCAAAAAATGGCCCCAACAAGATGGACTGACACAGTAGCTGCAATGATGGGCTCAAGCATAGCAGGGATTCTGAAGAAGGCACAGGACTGGGCAGTGCTTCATTCTTTTACACATAGGGTCACTATGAGTCAGAAACAAGTTGACAGCACCTAACAACATCCATAAACACACATACACTCAGAACCCCAGAACCATCTTTCATATAAAACAGCAGTAACATAAAAATTACCCTATGACATGGCAGGTACTTTTATAAGTGCTTAACATCTATTATAACCTTCAGAACTATCTTATAAGTACTATAATGTCTCCCTTTCCACAAATAAAACAAACGAGACATAAGAGTTATACAGTATGCATAAAGATTGCATAAGTAAGTAGCAGAGGTAGGATATGCAAGCACAGGTGATCTATTTCCATTCAATGTTCTATGCCACTCTACATACTGCCTCGTTGTTTCCCATCCTCTTTCTTTCTCAGTTCCAGCTTCTATTTTGAAGAAATATACAATGATTAAAATTAAAAATTTAAAGTAACTCTTTGACAGCAGATAAAAGACCAGAACATAAAATAATTAAACAGGGAAATAAATCAGAAAAAATTATATAAAACAGAGAGAGGGAAAAAATATGAAAATAAAGAAAGAAGATAGGATACCGGGGGGCGGGATTAGAAAATGTAACATTTATTGAATTAGAATTTCAGTGAAAGAAAGAACAGAGACTAAAGCACAAGCATATTTGAAGACATAATGGCTAAGAATTTTCCAAAACTGAAGAGAATAGCAACCCACAATTCAAAAAGACTAATAAACCTCATAGTGAGAATACAGAGGAACAAAGAAAAATAGAAAAAATACTAAAAAAAGGGGGGGGGAAGGTTTATTTCCTAAGAGTTGATCATAAGATCAACAGAGCTCATATCTCTGTAACAGTGGAAACCAGAAAACAGTACAATGATATCTTCAATGTGCTGAAACTAAACAACTGACAACCTCAAATTCCATGCCTAGCAAAAATAACCATCAACAACACAGACAAAATAAAGATAACTTTAGACAAACAAAAACAGATCATTTGTCACCAGCAGATCCACATTAATGAAATTTTAAAAGATGTACTTCATCAAGCAAACAGAAAGTGATCTGTGATGGAAGGTCAGAAATGTAGAAGAAATGAAAAACAAAAGAATTATAAATAATGTGGACAAAGGTAAATGAACATCATGTTATAATAAAAAGTTATTTATAAAGTATATTAGGGTAAAAAAGGTTAAGTTTTTGAGACACGTAATAATAACATACAGTCAAGACAAAGTAAATGGAGATTTAAAGTGTAATGAGGGTCTTATACTGTACAGAAGGAGAGTAAACATTTTTATAATCTTTAGACTTTGGTAAATATCCAAAATGTGCTTCTACAATAACCATTAAAATAAATAAATAAATAAAAGAAAACGTTTAGTCCAATAAAAGGTTGTGAAAAGAGAAGATAAAAAGAAAATTAGAATAGGTGGGATTAATTGCAGAACACTCAAGAGATAGAAATATTTAAACCCAAACATATCAGTAATCATAGTACATATAAAATGGCAATATATACCAATTAGAAGAAAAAGATGTTTTATTTCATTTCTTAAAAAAATTCAATTATAAACTGTTTATAGAATATATACATAAATTCAAAATGACTGATAAGAAAAATGAGAAGAGGTAGTTCTTTGGATGGTCCAAATGGCTATAGCTAGTCTCTGCTGCTCACTTCCACCCCACCCCAGGATCTTTGGGCTTCAGAACAAACCACTGCACCTCTCTCTCTGGAGCCTAATGCTTTGTCTAATATGCATCAGGGCTAAAGAGATATAATTCTGAGGTAGTACCCATATGTCCAACTACCCTTCCCTTCAAAATTTCCTGAAATTTTGTACTATGCTCTGTGCAGTGAAATGGGTAACCTCTAGAGTATAAAACCAGGTAGAGGAAGGTCCTCTGGGTCTTCTGGCCATGGCACAAAGTGACAAGACATGCATGAAAGTTTTCCACTGCCTGCCCAAATAGCTTTTATGCTGGGGGGACCACACATCATGGAACTTTTCCCCTTGTATATGGCCTATTGTCTGTAATTAAAGCTGCTTACGTTATTGGCAACATCACGCACACGTCTTGCGTGTATTACCTAACGAGGCTAAATGGATATAACACCCATGGAATGCTTGCTGCCACTGCATAGAATTCTCATCCCAGTATTCCAGTGGCAGCTTGGGATCCAGACACATGTAGGATTGTTTAATTTTCTTGAAGATTTAAACCTTTTATCATCATCTACAGTAGTACCATTTTTCTTACTCTTCTTGATACTAACATGGCTACAGTGACTTAATTTTAATTAGTTTTTGTATTTTTTTTTTTTTTTACATTGCATACAAAAATATAAAACAAAAACTGGCATAACTGAGAGGAGAAATACAGAAATCAGCTGTCGTGACAGGAGAGTCTAATACACAAGCGTCATTAACTGAGAGTAGTAACAGACAAAACAAAGAAAAAATTACCAGTATATATCAGATTTAGACACCAGCACATTTAATAAATTTGACCTTAAGGTACATATGTACAACAGTATACTCAAAACTACAAAAAACACAGTCTTTTCAAGCACTGTAAAAATAGTTATAAAAATAGACTAAATACTGAGCCATAAAGCAAGTCTCAATAAATCTCAAAGTATGAAAATCCTATTGATTATTCTCTGATCATGATGCAATTTGGCAAGAAACTTTTTTTTTTAAGTGAAAATCTCTAAAAGTTTGGAATTTAAACAATGTTCTTCAGATTTATCTATGGATTAAAAGAAATTAAAATGGAAAATACAACACTATAAAGTGAATGATAAAAATACTGTATTATCCAAACTTGTGGGATGCAATTAGAATATTAATTAGAAGAAAATATATACCTTTAAATGACTATATTAGAGAAGAATGAATGAACTAATAACTCACCTCAACAAGTTAGAAAACAAACAGCTCAATCAACTAACTTAATATAGAAGGAAGGAAACAAAATGAATAGAAATAATATACAACTGAGGATCAACAAAGCCAAAAGTTAATGTAATAAAGAGTAGTTGTTTTTTTAACCGCTGTCAAGTTGGCATTCAATTCATGGCAACCCATGAATTAGAGATTAGAATTGCCCCAGAGGGTTTTCTTGACTGTCATCTTGCCAGAAACAAATTGCCAGGTCTTTCTCCAGCAGAGCCACTGGATGAGTTCTGCCAGTCTTTCCGTTAGTAGCCAAGTGCTAAACCACTGCACTTACAGGCTCCTAGAAAATTCACTAGATGGACTCAAGAGCAGAAAGAGACAATATAGGAAAAACTCTGTGAACACGAAGACAGAATAATGGGAATTATTCAATCTGAAGAACAGAGAAAAAAGATTGAAAAATAATAGTAAAACCCTCAGAGACCTGTGGGAGTGTAAAAGTTCTAAAATAACAGTAAGTGGTATCCCAGGAGAAGAAAAGAATGGGACAGAAAAAATAATTGAAAAATATGGCCCAAAGTTTCCCATTATATTCAGTGAAAGACAAATACACAGATTCAACATGCTCAGGCAAAAAGCCCAGGCAGGATATATAAAGAAAGCCAACCAAGGTACTTCTTAGTCAAACTGCTGAAAACCAAAAACAAAGAAAAAATTATAAAAAGCATTCAAAAGAAAAAAGACATTCAATACAGATCAACAATGATTCTAATTCTTATTAGAAACAACAGAGATGACATAGACAGCAACATCTTTAAATTGTAGAAAGAAAAAAACATCAACCCAGAATTTTACACAGACTGAAGATAGTCTTTAAAAATAAATACAAAATAAATACTTTTTCAGACAAAGAAAAAGTGTAAGAATCCACATCTGCAGAGGAGTAATGTAAGAAATGCTAACCAAAGTCCTGCAGGCTGAAGTGGTATCAGATTAAAATCCAGATCTTCAAAAAAGAGTTAAGAGCACTGGAAATGGTATACACCTGAGTAAATATCAGACTATTATTTACCTCTTAATTTCTTTGAAATATACAGGACTATTAAAGCAACCATTTTAAAAAATGTATTTTAAAATCTTAAGTGTATTAGATACAATTCACTTGACAACTATAGCATGTAAAGGATGAGAGGTAAGGCTAAATGGACAGATCAGGTTTGCAGTATTTCTGCACTTTACATGAAAAACTCACTGCCATCATGTTGATTCCAACCCCGTGACCTACAGGACAGAGCAGAATTGCCCCATAGGTTTCCAAGGCTGTAATAATTAGAGGAACAGAGTGCCACATCTTTTTTCCATGTAGCAGCCGGTGGGTTCAAACAGTTAACCTTTAGGTTAACAGCCAAACATTTAACCACTGTGCCATCAGGATTATTCATTAACACTTTACATGAAGTGGTATAGTATTAACTCTAGGTTGACTGTAAAAACTTAATTGTATACAGTAGTGTGAGTCCTACAGCAACAGTGCAAAAATAACTCCCCAAACAAGCAAAAACAAAGAGCTTTAGATAAAAAGGCAAAAGAAAAATCCACAAGCAATTCTAAAAAAAATATATTAATTTATTCAAAAGATGGTAGAAAAAGATAAATAAATAACCAGAGTGAAATTATTACATTAAATGTTAATGAACTAAGCATTCAAATTAAAAGGCAGATATTGTCAGACTGGGTAACAAAAGAAATATTCATCTGGACGCTGTATCCAAAAGAAGACGACTTGTAATTTTGACACAGAAAGGTTAAAAGTAAATGGATAAAGAAAGAAAGATATACGATGCAAACAATAAGGATAAGAAGGGTGGAGTAGCTACCTTAAGAGCTAATGAAATAGACCTCAAGACAAAAGTATTACCAGAGATGAAGAAGGGCACATCAATACGACTGAAACAGTCAAATCCTTAGAAGGACATATCATAAATGAATAAGTATCTAAGAATAAAGCTTCAAAATACATGAAGCAAAAAACTGACATTGAAATAATCAAAGAAACAGACAACCGCACAATCATAGTTTGAATATTTTAACAACCATCTCAGCAACTCATGAAATAATTATACCAAAAACAAAAAAATCAGAAAAGATACAGATGGCTGAACAATACCATTAACCACCTTAACCTAACTGATACTACGAGAATTCTTCACCCAAAAACTGTAAAACAGGCATTCTTTTCACATTTACCAACAAAGACCACATGCTGGGCCATAAACAAGTTGCGATAAATTTAAAAGTTTTGAAATTATACAAAGAGTTTCTCTGATCACAAGAAAATTGAATTAGAAATCAAAACAATGAGATATCTGATAAGCTGTCAAATATTTGGAAATTGAACAGTGCTCTTCTAAATAACTGATGCATCAAAGAAATTCTAGGAGAAATTAAAAAAAATTTTGAACTGACTGATAATGAAAAAGCACATTAAATTTTCTGAGATGCAGCTAAAGCAAGCTTTGAGGGGAATTTATAGCTTTAAATACTGTTATCAGGGAAAAAAAAGGTCTAAGATCAAAGAAATATGGTTCAAAATTAGGAAGCATAAAAAAGAGTAAAGCAACTCAAGTAAATATAGGGAAATAAATAATAAAGCAGAAATCAATGAAACAAAAAAGAATGAATACTAACAAACACAGAAGTTGGTCCTTTGAAGAGATTAACAAAATCTCTAAATGCCTAGCTAAACTGATTTTAAAAAGAGAGAGAACACAAATTTCAAGTATCAGAAATGAAGGGAGGGTTATATCATTACAGACTGTAGAAACATAAAAGGCATAAAAAAGTAAGACGAACAACTTTACAGCAACAAATTTCATTAACTTTGACAAAATTAATTTTGAAACAAAATGAAAATGAAAATTTGAATAGCACTACATGTATTAGAAAAATTGAATTTACTATCAAAAGCTTTCCCATAAAGAAAATTTGGGGCACAAATAGTTTAACAGGTGAATCTATCAGACATTTAAGGAGGAAGTAAGACCAATGTCACAAATATCCTTTTAGAAAATAGAGGAATAGAGACTATTTCCTACTTTGTTTTATGAAGCCAGATTAACTCTAATACCAAAACCTGAGAAAGACATTACAAAAGAAAATTTCGGACCAATAGCTCTCATGAACATAGTTGCAAAGTACCTAAAAAAAAAAAAAAAAAAATCAGGAAATCAAATTCAGTAATATGTGAAGAGGACAAATACATATGGCCAAAAATGTCCTAGCAGTTCAAAGTTGGTTTAACATTTTAAAAGCTAACATGTAATTCATTTACCGTATTAGTGGAATACAGAAGAAAAGCCTTATGATCGTCTCCAGAGATGAAGAAAAACTATCTGGGCAACATTCAGCACTCACTTAGAATAAAAACTCTTGGCAAAATAGGAATAGAAGGGAACTTCCTCAAACTGACAAAGGTATTTTATGGAAAAATCTCCAACTATTTTTGAATGCAGGTTATAGAAATCTAGATATATAGAAATAATAGGTGGAAACAACATGTTTAATCAAGAATGTAAACCTAAAAGTTGTAAAATACATATTCAGATATATAAAAATTTGAAACATCTAAATGACAAAAATGCTGTAACTAAAAATAGCAGACAAACAGCAGAGCAGGGAGAGAAGAATTAATTTTACAATCTACAAAGCACTCCTACAAACTAACCAGAAAAAGACAAGCAAACCAAATGAAGTTCAGGAATAGATAATTCACTAAAAGTGCATCTAAATGTTCAGAAAATATATGAAAAGATTCACTAGTTGTAAACACAAATTAAAATAATAATAAGTAACACTTTAAAGGTTCCAATCTGTCAAAAATTAAAAAGAATTTTCATGTGCAGGCATTTAGGTACTCTCACACATTGCTTGTGCAAATATAATGTACTATATAGAGCCTTTTTGGAAAATATTTTGGAGTTATCTACTAAATTTGAAAATACATATACCCATTGAGCCAGCAATTCCTTGCTGGGAATTTATCCCACAATACTGAAAAGACATATATACCATTTAACTCAGTAATCATATTCTTGAGAATCATTTCCAAAGAAAGAAAATTCCCACTACACAAGGACATAGGTAAAACTACAGTGTTGTAGCAATGTTTATAGAGGTAAAACAACGGAAACAAATCTATACTACTGGTACGGGAATGCCTTATAAATTATGACATAACTACCCGTAATCCACCAGCAGTTATCACAAAAACTGATTTAAAGTTTTATGAAATGGCCTGGAACAGTATTTTCCATGAGTATTTCTAAGAATATTTTCTTCATGGAAAAACAAGTAGTAGAGAAACAAGCATCCAAACAAAGCAAGCTGCACCTTGTATGTATGTATGTGTGTATTTCTATGTGCTGTATCTACTACAGAAGATAAATGAGAACAGAGAAAAATATTGAAGGGCAATGCTTTGCCAATGTGCATTGGCTTCCAGGCAGGAGGATTAGAGGAAAAAAAAGTAGATTAAGCCAAAGAGAACTTTTTAAAAAAAAAAAAAGTAAATATGAACTTAACAAAAATTACATTATGTGCATGGTATATGCAAAGAAGCTAGCTAAATGAAAATTAAGCTTATAAATGCTCAGGACATGGTCCTTGGACCTTGAAAACCTTTCTACTTTAATCTCAATCTAAATTTGAAGTTTGAAATGTGAGCTTGACTTTCAGTTATTTTTCTCCATTTAGACAAAACAAACAAAAAATGTCCTCTAGTCTTTCTTCATATTAGAATTAAGTTTTGATTTTTATATGAGAAGATAATATGACTCTTAAAATGACAGTAAAGAAAACATCTGAAAATCTATCAAGGAACTAAGGAAAAAAGAACAATAATAATGAGCAATGTCTAAGGATAAAAAAAGTCAAAAATCAGTTAATCTAATTTCTCTAGAACAGGAATACCCACATAAAACCCAGTTTACCTTTTCAGATTCACCATCGCCCAGGGAATTCCAGTGGGTGTGTTAAAGGCAGGAAGAAGTTTTTCAGCCAATTGCACTGCTTTGATCTTGAATATCTAAGGTAAAAACATGAATATTCATAATTAATAGTCATCAATAAGTACTTGCTGATCTCTTGTGAATGCATACCACAATGTACTAGGTTTAAAAGGGGGGGGGGCAGCTAATTTCTTTGGTACCACAGAGCATACAGCAATCACAGTGTTTGTAAACTAAGATACTGAGTAAAGCTACCCAAGGTACAAAGCTCTAAAACTACAATTTAATGCAAAGTGAAGAACATGGTTTGATGGGAATATTATCTTTATTTTCACCTGGGGAAAAACCTAAGAGAAAACATTAGGCTATCGAATTTCAGACAAGAGATACAAGCTTAGTTCAAATAATAAGACTAAAGAAAGAGATGTAACCCAACTTAGATAAATGCTCTTGGATTACTGCAACTATGTTTATGTCCAAACATTTTCCATCAAAACTTAATAAGCATTATAGAAAACAAAGAAAACATGAGCGTTCACACTCCAAGTTTACCTTAAGAGTTATAAATGCTTTGCCTCTATGTCCCACTTGCTGCTTTTTTGGTACCCTAAACAATAAATATGAGCTCTAGTAGCATATAGTGCCTAAGGCATTTGACTGCTAACCAGAAGGCTGGTGGGTCAAACCCAACGGCCACTCCTCAGAAGGAAAGCTGGGCAATCTACTTCTGTAGTGATACTGCCTCAAGAAACCCAATGAGGGGTCGCTATGAGTCGTGTTCAACTCAATGACAGTGAGTTTGGTTTGGTTTAAATAATAAATGGCCTAAATATCAGTGGCCTCCAAACTCTTTTACATCATGTATTATTATCAAGATGTATATAGTAACATTTCTAATATTTTCTAAGCATTGTCCCATAGATAGGTTTGCATACCACACTTTGAAGACCACTAATTTAAAGACCCCACGATGTTCAATTAGAAAAAAAGTAGCATATTCACTTATGAGCTTCAAGTCTATCCCCTCTTAAACTGATTCCAAATTGACTGGTTATTTCAGGTCCTATCATTTCATTAAAACCACATATTTTTGATAAAATATTAGAGTCATCAAATGGTAATTAGTTGAACAGACCAAAGTTTTGAGTTGTGGAAATGTTCAAGAAAACATATCAACATTATTGTGGGTAGAAAATATTAGAGAATATATACAAGTAGGAAAAAAATGACATTAAGCTGTTCTGCAAGTTTCCTTAAATAGGTGAGAACCATTTAGCAGAACTTTTAATTAGATATACTCATATATCTATAATTTACCATTTCCTTTAATAGTCACTTCAATATAAAAATCCTGAAGAAAAAATACAATAATTTAAGGTAAATATGTGAGTAATATTCATCCTATTAATTCAGAAAATCAAATTAAAATTCATTTCTGTTAGTATTAATATTTATATCTTGACAAAGGTTACACTATATACAGTAAAGAGTATCAATTTTGTTTATCATGAGATAAACAAAGGGACCAAGTTTTTATCTAAGAATATGGTTGTTGTTGTTATTGTTATTATTATTGTTAGTTGCCTTCAAGTTCGTTCTGACTCGTAGCAACTCCATGTATGCAGAATAGACATGATCCATAGGGTTCTTAAGCCTATGGCCCTTTGGAAAGCAGATAGCCAAGCAGGTCTTCTGAGGCGCCTCTGAGTGGTTTCCAACTGCCAATATTCTGCCAAGCAGCCAAGTGCTTTGCTATGTATTTGTTAATCACGGCTTTTTTTTTGGGGGGGGGGGTGTCTGTTTTGTTTTTTTCTAAATTTACTTTTGTTGTGGTGAAAACACACACCAAGACATTCACCAACATAACAACTTCCATATTTACAGATCAGGGACACTGATGACATTTTTCATGTTCTGCCACCATTATTGCTATCTTTTGTTAAGCAAGTATTTTTGTGTCACATCTTTTCTAAGGATGAAACTAAGATGAAGAATGGTAAAATGATTTACAAACTTTTTCTAAATAGAAAGTATTCTTATTTCACTTACAGAGGTAAACAATAACACTGACTAATTTTCAACTATCTTGTGTCATATATACAGTTAACACATATAGTAAACAAATTCTAATGGGCAGTCCAAAAATAAAACACCTCCTAATGCCATTGAGAAAAATCTTCTTACACAGTATACTCATCTTAATTTATTCACAAATATATGAACTCTTTAATGATAAACATATTATAATCTTAAATTCTCTATCTCAGAATCATGTTTTAATAGACAACAACAAAAACTCCAACATATTTTGATACACAATACCAACAGCAAATTTAAAATAAATTCATTTTAAGTATGCAGTGCAGGCATATAAGAAAAAATCCAAAAGGCATTAAAGCAGTTTCTTTTTCAGTCCTGTCTGTCAACCATCTACAATGCAACCAGGTATCAGTTTCTTAAATATCTAGTAAATAATGTGTGCTAGGTCAGTTTCATGGTTCCTAATCTCATATCCTGGCCTCCTACACAGAGTTAGCTGATCTCTCTCTCCCTCACATAGAATATCCTGCACTCAATTCTGAACATGTTTACTTTACTTAATGGGATCTTGGTGATCTTTCCAAATAAGTACACAAAGCTGCATCAGTCCCTTAAGTGGCTACAGGATTTCTCCTTGTATGGATATATCACAATTCATTTTATCAATACCCTACTGATTGACATTTAATTTCTTTCCAAATTATGTTGTATTGTTAGCTGTCATCTAATTGGTCTCCAACTCATGGCAACCCCATGCACTCAGAATGAAATGCTGCCCAGTTCTGCACCATCCATGATAGGTTGAAGATCAGACTGTTGTGATCTATAGGGTTTTCACTGGCTCATTTTAGAACCAGATAACCAGGCCTTTCCTCATAGTCCATTTTAATATGGAAGTGTCACTGAAATCTGTTCACCATCATAGCAACATACAAGCCTTCACTGAATGACAGTAGTAGCTGTGCATGAGGTGCACTGGCCAGGAATCAAACCTGGGTTATACACCTATGTAAAATAAACTCTGAAGTAGAATCGTTGGATCAACGGGTATAAATATTTATAATTTTGATAGCCATTGCCAATTTGCACCCCATGGATATTTTACTAATTGATACCCCTAGCAAAAAATTGAGTGGCTATTTCACCATGTCTTTGTTAACCCAGGAGTTATCAAACTTTGGATTATTGCCAAACTGAAAGCAGAAAAAGGGAACCCTATTGTTATTTTCAGGAGCCCAGGTAGCATAGTACCTAGGTGCTCAGCTACTAATCAAAAAGTCAGCAGTTCAAACACACCAGCTACTCCATGGAAGAAAAATGTTAAAGTTTACTCCCATAAAGATTTACGGCCTTAGAAACCATATGGGACAGTCCTACTCTGTTCTATAGGGTCATTATGAGTTGGACAATGGGTTTGTTTTTTTCTTTTTATTACTATGTTTATTTTCATTTCATTATCAATGTGGCAGACACTCAACAGCCATTCAAAACCTCTTTCATTATACCTTAATGTATTACACAGTATGAAAAATGTTACTTAATTCTCATTTGGATTCCAGGGACCTAAGAATAGGCTCCATTTGCCAAGAACAGCAGGGACATAAAGAAGGCTGACATCAAGAAAGGAGACAGGGGGTGAGAGTATCAGTGCTGCCAACTAATGAACAGAAGAGCACAGTACCCTGCTTTCATAGATAACATCTAAACAAACCAAAGAAAACAAAAACTGTGGGCAAGTCACTCCAACACACAATCACCAATTAAATATTAACACAAAAACATCACAATGCCTCAGAGCATCACAGTCAACACAAAGATGTAAGATAAAGCAGGAGAAACAAGGGACCAGGATATAGACCGAAAACACATCCCTGAGGAAGACGCAGCATTGGAACTCCCTGACAAAGAATTCAAAAAAACCGTATCTGGGTACCTACAACAGATTGAAAAACGTATCAAAGAAAACACTGACAAAATGGAGGAGAAAAACCTAGAACAATTTCTAAAGACAATACAAGAATAAAATGACAAAATAAATGAAAAATTAGAAATGATACATCACCTACAGATAGAAATGCAGAACACTGATACCAAATTTTCAGAAATAGTTAACACATTGAATGGGCAAAGGAGAAGAGTTGAATCAATGGAAGACAGAATTAGTGAGACTGAAGACAAATATCTCAATATTTCTTTGGAAAGGGATCAATCACATCAATCAGAAAAAAAAAGATCAAAACAAAATGAAGAAAACATAAGGTTCATGTGGTATACCATCAAAAGGAATGACGTACATATAATCAGAACTCCAGAACAGGAAGAGACAAATAAGACTACAGAGAAAATTGTTGAAGATTTGCTGGAAGAGAATGTTCCTGGTATGATGAGAGATGAAAATATATCCATTCAAGAAGTCCAACGAACCCCAAACAGGATAGACCCTGAAGAAAATCACCAAGACATATCATCATCAGAGGTGGGGCAAGATGGCGGACTAGGCAGAAGGATTGCACAGACCCTCTTCAACAAAGAAAAGGGAAACCAATTAA
>NW_006921597.1:7171343-7188912 GCF_000298275.1 Orycteropus afer afer
ATCTGAAGATACAAATAAAGCAGCTAAAATACACACACACACACACACACACACACACACAAATGCTACTTAATATTTTTGAGACTACAATCTAGCTAAGGTTCTCAATATGGCCCAGGTACTGCCAAGTACACACAACCATGTGAGATTTGGAAAAAAGAAGTGAGTAATATGAGATAGCAGTCACATAATGGGGGGTTGCTCTTCCTGAATGTCTATGATTCTTCTGTGACTCGATGGCAGTGGATTGGGTAGGGCTTGGTGGTACCTCTCTAGTTGTTCTAGTGATTGGTCCCTAGCCTTCACAGGAATTATGAAGGGAATGAAGGCAATGGAGTTTGAGCTCAATCAGCTCAATGGTAGGCAAAGACATTTCCCTGGCTACATAGTTCCTAGCTGTGAAACAAGAATATCTGATTTCCAAGCCTTCCCAGAGATACTGTTAGCTACTTTGTACCCTCTAATAAATCACTAGCTGCAGTAGTTATGTTTGTTTGTCAACTTGACTGGACCCTGGTTTTGAGTGGCTTGGCAGCTGGATGATGAGACTGTAATCACCTCCATGGTGGAATGTGCTGTGAGCACTTATCAGTTGAAAGAGAGTTGCCTTCATGGTTTGGCCTGCTTCCAATATATATGGAGAAATTTTGGGAAAGGTCTCCACCTTTTTGGCACATTTTGGATCCTGCATTTGACCAAGTTTTCCTCTCCAGTTCCTGGACTTGAACCAGTGGTCTGCTGGGTTGCCTGCCGATTTTTAGGATTGTGCCATTTTACCTGTTGATCTTGAGTTCATCAGCCTCCAACAGCCAGCAGCTATGTTAGTTAGAAGTCTTTAGATTGCTCCAGTGGGCCTGGAACAAGTGGCAGAGCTGAACCCCAAGGTCAAGGGGCCTCCCCACAGCCACTAGAGCTAACACACTGAATCTGGACTTCTGGCCTCCTAAACTATAAGAGAATAAATTCCTGTTTGTTAAAGCCATCCACTTGTGTTATAGCAGCATTAGTAAACTGAGACATTAGCTAAAATGCATTCAGTTTTCAGGAATTAAGACTCTTGACTGATAAAATTTAATCAACTAATAGCATATCTAAGGGCCTAGATAGTATTTAAATGAAGTCTTCTAAAATATATCATTTGTATAAAGAAAAAAACTTTATTATCAACTATGTAAAAACTCCAAATTATTTTTATCAGAATAAATTATAGGTAATACAACTAGACTCAAATTGGTCCAAGGTTTAAAAGAACTAGTATTGAAAGAGGGAGCTCTGGTAGCACAGTGGCTAAGGCACTTGACTGCTAACCAGAAGGCTGGCAGTTCAAACCCACCAGCCACTCCTCGGAAGGAAGGTTGGGCAATCCTACTTCCGTAGTGATACTGCCTCGGAAACCCAAGGAGGGGTCGCTATGAGTCGGGGCCGACTCGACGGCACATAACAACAACAACAGCAACAGTATTGAAAGAATTGGTCCTAGTTTCAGAAGAATTGGAAGAAACCAGTTTAACAGATACAATATGGCATGAAGAGTTTAAAATACAGGCAACAAAACTTAAGACAATAGATAATACAGAACCACTGTAGATTGATTCTCAAGGAGGAGAGTGACATTAGAATCCATGCACACTTTTAATTATTTTCTTTACTGGATTACTTACATATTCAACCTAGCAATCAGAGTAGGAATGCTAAATATAAGTCAGAGTTTAGAACCCTCATATGGTTCCCCATCCATTCAGAGTAAAAGCCAAAGTCCTTAAAAAGGCTATAAATCTCTATAGGAGATGAATCCTCATTACCTCATCCTCTACTTCTCTTTCCCTCATGCATTCTAGTTCAGCAACGCTAGCCTCTTCTGTTTTCCTCTGAAAATGCCCAGATTTGCTGTTCTCCTTGACTATATGTTCTTCCTCATGTCTCACTCTTAGTGGTGGTTACATTAGTGTATCAACTTGGCTGGGCAGCTGGTGGTAGTTATTCCCCATGATGAGACTGTCAATCAACTCCATAGTGGGACCTACCACAAGCAGCTGAGTGAGTAGCTGCTTTGGGTATGTGGTCTGCTTCCCATATATAAGCAGCAGCTTTGGGAATGGTCTCAAGCTTATGGCATGCTTGGACTCTACATGTAGCCATGTCGTTGTTCAGCAACCTGCCATGCTCTGCCAACTTTGGGACTTACAATGGGCTTGAATTAATGATCTGCCATGTGATGTGGTTTGGTAACACTGGACTATGCCTTTTTACTTGTCAACCTTGGGCTTGGCAACCTAAGCAGCCAGCAGTTATCTGAGTGAAGAAAAGCCTCTAGCTTCAATGGGCCAGGAGCTGGAGGTAGAGCTGAAGCCCAAGGTTGAGGGGCTTTTACCCAGCCCCTAGAGCTTGGCACTCTGAACTCAAAGCCTCCAAATTGTAAGAATTTGTTTAAGCCATCCCATTTGTGATATATTCTTGTCAGAGCAGCACTAGGTAACCAGAACACTCTCTTATCTCTTTCAGGCCTTAACATAAATGTTACTGTCTCAGGTATTTTTTTGCTTATTTTATCCCTATGACTTGAAATTATAAAGTCTTTATCTTTCTGCTTTCTTTATTGTTCATTATCTGCTTTATTTTTCTCCTTAGCATTTATTACTAATAGTGGATGTATGTACACACACACATCCACACACTTACTCTTAATTTCTATCTTGCTTATTGTCTGTTTCTCCCTCTGTAGAATGGAAGGTACAGATGGACAGGAATGTTTTTGTTTTATTTACTGCTATATTGTCAGTGCTCAGAAGAGTGTCTAGGATACAGTAGATGCTCAACAACTGTTGAATGAATTAATTAATTTCAACCAAAGTGCACAGAGATGTATAATGAAGTAAATTCTTTCCTCTAAATTCTACACCAAACCTATCTACCTGAGATATGCGATGTTAATATTTAACGATTTTAAGGACTTTTAATAATGTGATGCAGTGAATTACTTAGCAGGGCTCTTCTAGCCATGGGCAATCTATGTCCGTAGTGATACTGCCTCAGAGACCCAAGGAGGCGTCGCTATGAGTCAGGTCCGACTCCACGGCACATAGCAACAACTTCCAGCCATGGTCTTTGTGACTCCCACCAGAAGAATAGGTGGAATCAGGTAAATGCAAAGTGTTTTGTGGCCTACCAAGGGGATTGAATAGCTTGTCAGTAGCATAAATAAGGTACATGGCACCTTTGTGGGGGTGGAAACCATGGAAATAAAGTGTATGGGACCCTAATGTGGGGACTGGTTGGTTCTGTCATTCCTTTAGGCTTAAAATAAGCTGTCCCAGAGGCAGAAAGGGAAGATTTTGGTGCCATCAAGAGAGTAAAGAGCCAGGAGTGGACGTGTCCTCAGACATGAGATCCCTGCACTGAGATGATGGCAGAGAAACAGCAGCAGCAGAACTGAGAGTTTGGCATGAGACAACAACAGGCTTGGTGGCCAACTGAGCAAAAATGCTGAGTGCCTATGAGTAGGAGGCTTGCTGGCAGAGGGGGTTGCACCTATACATTGAGCTAAAACAGCTATGTAACACTTGCCCAAGCAGGGCAGAGGTCAGGCCGAGAGGCCAAGGGCCAAAGAGAGGTGTGCCTTCAGGCATGGCAGAGGGGAGGCTGTCCTGCCTGAGGAATTCTATTCTGAGCATGTTCTTGAACTTGAATTGTAATCTGTTACTTCCCTAATAAACCCCATAAATGTGAGTATTGTCTGTGGGTTCTGTGTAGTCACTGTAATGCATTATCGAACCCAGCAGAGAGGTAGTAAATGCCACGGAAGGAACAGATGGTGTCAGAATTGGTATAAAGTTTAAGGCTGGTGGCATGTTAGACTTGCACCTTGTGGGAATCAGCTTTGGGCTATTGCTGTTGATCCTTTCTCTCTCCCTCATTAAGTTAGAGGAGGTCAGAGGAAGATGCCACTCTTGTACCCCTTCTGCAATTATGTTCTACAAAAATGTTTGGATAATGATGAAAATTATAACAGCAAACACTTAACTTAACTCATTTAATCCTTACAACAACTCAGTGAAATAAGTAATATTATTAGTCACATTTCATGGAATAGGAAACTGAGACATAAATTAATAAGTAACTTTCCCAAGGTCATACAGCTAGTAAGTGGTAAGCCTTGATTTAAACTCAGCCAGTTCAGCTCCACAGTCCACATACTTGACTATTTCACTATATAACTATATAGACATACACATATATAGGAATAACCCTACAGATATTAGCTGTGGTTCAGTGGCTCACTTTTCACCTTCCATGCGGGAAACCAGGGGTCAATACCCAGCCAGTACACCACATGCACAGCCACCACCTATCCCTCAGTGAAGGCTTGGGTGCTGCTACAATGCTGAACAGGTTTCAGTGAAGCTTACAGACTGGGCAGCATTTTGTTCCATTGTGCAGGGAGTCCCCTTAAGTCAGTAGCCAACTCAACAGCAATTAACAACAACATATAATCCTACACCTTCCTTAATTTTTATAGTCAGTAATATTCAATACTAACATTCAACATAGTCAAAATTCCTAAAAATATCTTTTTACCTTATGCCTTACATACTCCTTCTTGAATGAATTTGCCTAATAAAAAATTCTAAGTAGGCAGTTATTTTGTATCAGCAATTTATATACGCCAGTATCTTCTGGAATCCGTTGCTGCTTAGAGCTCTACTGTCAGATACCATACTTTTGTAAGTAAATTGGTCCTTCCGCTTTGGTTGTTGTTATGTGCTGTCGAGTCGGCCCTGACTCATAGCGACCCCTCCTTGGGTTTCCGAGGCAGTATCACTACAGAAGTAGGATTGCCCAACCTTCCTTCCGAGGAGTGGCTGGTGGGTTTGAACTGCCAGACTTCTGGTTAGCAGTTAAGTGCCTTAGGCACTATGCCACCAGAGCTCCTATTTTTCCTGTTTCTTTTTGGAATCTTTTTCAGGAATTGATTCAAAACTTTTAAAGTATTGATTCTGTATCATTTATTCCATTAACTGAATCTGGGACTTCTAATAAACATTATTTGAAGCCTTTCAATCTATCTTTTCTCAACTCTTTTTGCTTATTTTATCCCTATGACTCTCTATGCTGCATTCTGGATGAATTCTTAAATAATACTTTCAAAATAAAAAATTCTCTCTTCAAGTCTGTCTACTTTCATTTCATAAGTCTCTAAATTCTTTTTAATTAAAAGCTATAGCTTTATTAATTTCATAGAGCATCCCAACTATATGTTGTTAGAATGTTCTATAAAATTAGTATTATTTGAACTGGAGTCAAGTTTTTGTTGACTCCCTTTATTAGCATTAAATTTAACCATTTTTTTTCATTGTGGTAAAATTATATATAACATTTCCCAATTAATCAATTCTTACATGCATTATTCACTGATACTGATTGTATGCTCATCATGCATGCAATCATTGCCACTATGCTTTTCTAAATTATTCCACCACCATTAACAGAAACTGAGAGTCCCCTAAGTAATGACTGTATTTTTTCCCCTCCCTGATACCCCTGATAACTATTAACAGACTTTGGTCTCTATACATTTGCCTACTGCAAATAAGTGAAATTGTACAGTATTTGTCCTTTTGTGAATGACTTTTTTCACTCAGGATGTTTTTCAAGGTTCATTCATGTTGTAGCATTCTCATTAGTTTTTAAAGTTGTTGTTTTTTTCCCCTCCTTGTATCACTGTTCACCTTAGGGGCCTATCATTTGGCTGAAAGTTCAGGCATGGGGTTAGTTCCCAGGTTGAAGAGTGTCTAAGGGCTATATGGGGGTTCCACCATCTTCATCAGACCAGTAAGCCTGGTTTTTTTTTATGATTTTGAGTTTTGTTCCACCTTTTTCCCCACTCTACGCAGGACCTCCTATTGTGATACCTTTTGGAGCAGTCAGCACTGGTAGCCAAGTAAGGGTAGACCTGGCTACCAGTGCTGACTGATTGTAGAGGCTGGGGTTCACATGGTGCATTAGTTTTTTGGACTAATTATCTCCTTACATCTTTGATTTTCTTCACTCTCTTTTGCTCCAGACAGGGAGAAGCCAATAGTTAGTTGTACATTAGATGGCCACTCACAAGCTTTTAAGACCCCAGTCACTACTCACTGAAGTAAGATGTAGAACATTGTCTCTATGGACTATGTTATACCAATTGACCTCAGTGTCTCCCGAGACTACAGTCCTGACGCCTCATGCCCAGCAACTCATTCCACCAATGTATTTGGTTACGGCTTAGAAGTTTTCATAACTTTTCCCCCCGTATCAACCAAAAAACCCAAACTCACTGCCATCGAGTTGGTTCCAACTCATAGCAAACCCTTCTTGGGTTTCCAAGGCGGTATCTCTACTAAAGTAGATTGCCCAGTCTTCCTTCTGAGGAATGGCTGGTGGGTTTGAAACACCAGCCTTCTACTTAGCAGTCAAATGCCTTAGGCACTACACCACCAGAACTTCTGTAAGCTCTACTACTAATTCATAGATATACTTGCAGCACATATAAATAGAGATATCTTCTGTCAAATTTACATATTTTCATGGGTGTAGTCTCATTCATCTTCCTATCCCTGTTCAGCTTGAGTGTTTATCTATGTATCTACTCATAGATGATTGTTATTACCATTATTGCAGGATTGTGTATGTAATAGTATTCACCTTTGTTGCCTTTAACTCTTGTGCTTCTCCCTGTTTCTTCTACTGCCTTTATTATTTTGTGCTGACCTCCTTCTTACTGTGTTTTGCCTTTCTCTTCACCCACGTTAACAGGTGTCTCCTCATTAGTGATTTACTATCCCTTCCCCTCCTACCTTGGTAATCTTCAAAGAATGATTCTTTTTGTGCGTAAACTTTTTTTTTTAAGTTTTTACAGTAGTAGTCTCATACAATATTTGTCCTTTTGTGATTGACTATTTTAATTCAGTATAATGTCCTCTAGGTTCATCCATGTTAGGAAGTGCTTTGCAGATCATTAGTCTTTAATGCTGAATAGTATTCCATTGATTGGAGCTCTGGTGGCATGGAGCCGAATGCATTTGACTGTTAACCAGAAGGCTGGAGGTTCAAACCCACCAGCCATTCTGCAGAAGGAAGATGAGGCAATCTACTTCTGTAAAATTTGCCACCTTGGAAACCCAAAGGAGGTCACACATACCATAGTTTTTTTGTTTATCCATTCATCCACTGATGGGCATTTGGACTGCTTCCATCTTTTTGCTACTGTGAATAATGCTGTGAAAAACATGGGTGTGCATGTATCTGTTCATGTCACAGCCATTTATCTAGGATATATACCTAATAGTGGGAATGCCAGATCATACTGTATTTCTATTTCCAAGTTCTTAAGGAAGCACATACAGCTTTCCACAATGACTATACATTTTATGTTCCCATCAGCAGTGCATGAGGTTTCTAGTCTCTCCATACCCTCACTAGCATTTGTTGTTTTCTGAACTTTAGT
This sequence comes from Orycteropus afer afer, assembly GCF_000298275.1. NCBI lineage: Eukaryota > Metazoa > Chordata > Mammalia > Tubulidentata > Orycteropodidae > Orycteropus > Orycteropus afer. The sequence continues at coordinate 7,178,827 of NW_006921597.1, forward strand.
GCTAGGTGAGATGATATCTCATTATTGTTTTGATTTGCAGGTCTCTAATGGCTAATAGGAGCTCTGGTAGCATAATGGCTAAAGCACTTGACTGCTAACCAGAAGGCTGGCGGTTCAAACCCACCAGCCACTCCTCGGAAGGAAGGTTGGGCAATCCTACTTCCATAGTGATACTGCCTTGGAAACCCAAGGAGGGGTCGCTATGAGTCGGGGCCGACTCGACGGCACTTAACAACAACAACAACAACAATGGCTAATGATCGTGAGCATTTCTTCATGTGTTTTCTAGCCACCTGAATGTTTTCTGTGGTGAAATGTCTGCTGGTGTTCTCCACCCATTTTTTAAATGGACTATTTATCTTTTTGTTGTTGAGCTTTTTTTTTTTAATAAACTTTAGAGATTACTCCCTTGTCTCATACATCATTGCCAAAAAAAAAAGTCTTCTGATGTGCATGAATGTTTAATTTTTAGGAGGTCCCAGTTGTCTGGTTTGTCTTCTGCTGTTTGTACACTTTTAGTTATGTTTGATAGTATATTTATGACATGTATTAGGACCCCTAAATTAGTCTCTATTTTGTTCTTTGATGATCTTTATGGTTTTAGGTTTTACATTTAGGTCTTTGATTTATTCTTAGTTTTTGTATATACTATGAAACAGTGGAATACAAATTTGTTCCAATTTTCAGCAAATGGCTATCCAGTTTTGACAGCACTATTTGTTTAAGAGTCTATTTCTTCCCTAATAACAGGTTTTGGCTTTTTGTCAAAGATCAGCTGTCCACAGATGGATGGATTTACTTCTGGGTTCTCAATTCCATTCCACTGGTCTATGTGTCTATATTTTACCAACACCAGGTTGTTTTGACTACTGTGACTGTAAAGAAGGTTTTCAGATCAGGGAATGAGAGGTCTCCTACTTTGTTCTTCTTTAGTAGTGCTTTGTTTATCTAAGGTCTCTTTACTTCATTTTTAAAGGTGGTGATTAGTTTTTCCATCTTATTAAAGAATGATGATGGATCTGAATTGGAATTGTACTACATCTGTAGATTGCCTTGGGTAGTACTGTCAGTTTTATAATGTTTTTCAAGTGTTCTTATCCATGAGCATGGTATATTATTCCATTTATGTAGGTCCTTAGTTTTTATAATCTACAAGCTCATTTTGAGTAGAAGGTATATGTATAGTTGTTTTTTGTTTTGTTTTGTTTTTTTTCTGTGTTAATCCACAATTTTTTCAGTAATTTTATTTGATTCTAAGTAACACATATCTAGTAACAGCACTTTGAACAGCTTTTAAGGATGCCCCTGTTCATGATGACAATGAGGATGATGCAAGTTCAGTCACTTAATTAACATGCAGCTTAGTTTCCAAGGATCAGCAACTCACACTTCAACAAGGTAGTAGAGGGTTCCTTTATCCACACACTTGTTAACACTGATAATCAAGTTAACACTTGATAACAATGGTTATCAATTTTGTCTAATTTCATGAGTTAAAAAAGGTGTTCACCTTAGCGCCGATTCACATCTCTCTGTGTATTATTGAGATTGAATATTTGTGTAAGTTTATTGACTGCCTGCATTTCTTCTGTGAAGTATGTGGTCTTATTATTTTTGAACATTTTTTCCTACTTTCTTTTTATTTTTAATTCTTTTCAATTTACAAGAACTAACTCTACGTTAGGATTTTTCCCCCAGCCGTACATACTAGTTATTTCTTCTATTATATGTACACTTCAACCCATCTAAACTTTATTTTTGCATACAGTTGGTGTAAATGGTCTTATTTTTTTCTTCAGGAATATATAACCAATGAAAATGACAGCATCAATTAATAAATAAACCATATTCCCCCAATATATTATCATATATTACATGTCAGTATAGGCTGGTTTCTTTAGAAAATTGGGCCAGTTAGTAAGTTACAGTCTCTCAGCTTCAAATCCACCATTTTATATACTTTTTTTGTGATGATGGGACTCTACGTTCTATAGAAAACACATTTCTGGTTTGCCAGTTGGCTTACATTAGATGCTATCAATAGAAGGTAATACAGGAAGACTGGAAAGCTGAGAGAGGATGATGACAAGGATGTCTTTATTCAACACAGCTATAAAAATCTAAGTTCATAATTGCGTTTTCCTTAAAGCAGCTAAGGTTAGAGCACAAGGGGAAGGAAGGACTACAAGGCATATAGGAATTACAACCCATGTAAGAAAAACTCTGTGCTTACTTTCAGTTTTGAGGAGTTCCTTGCACAGGTGTAACAAACAAACTTCTACTGTTTTAGCTCTATACCCTAATTGTAGGCATCATTTATTTCAGCTTGAGGACCCATAAGCTCAGGAGTCAGATCCATATTGCCTTAAAGCTGGGGTCCCAAAGGTTTCTGCCCCACACTTACAGTATTTTTTCTTCTTCTTACCAGAGGTGAGTGAGCAACAACCAAAAACATCCAGATTTTTGTTGCAATCTTATCTCTCACTGTGAAGGCTCTAAACATTCACTAACAGACAAGACAGTAAGGGCTCCTTCCACCTCCCCATCATCCACTACTGGGTTGCAAGTACTTATTAGGAGATTGCTGGGACTCTTTACAGATCCATTAACAATTTTCTCTTCTTTTCTAGAAAGCCATGCTGTCATCACTCATTGCCAAAACTATAAGAAAATGTGATGGACCCAAGGTTTTATTCTATTTGTAAACTAATAATATTAGCCTACCACAGTTTCATAAATGTTAACAGAAAACACAAGACTACAGACATAACAAGTAATTACATAGCTCAAATACAGTAAACTTGCCTTTATATTTGCCCATGAGATTTCCATTACCAGAGATCTTTATTACTTCATACAGGTTTGAGTTATTATCTAGTGTCCTCATTACAACCTGAAGGGTTCCTGCTATCATTTCTTGTAGGGCAGGTCTAGTGGTAACAAACTCCCTTAGCTTTTGTGTATAGGCATACCTCGGAAATATTGCAGGTGCAGTTCCAGATCATTACAATAAAGCTGGGTATCATTAATAAAGCAAGTCACATGAATTTGTGGTTTCCCAGTGCATATAAAACTTATGTTTCTGGGACTTCTGGTAAGATGGAGGAATAAGCAGACAAGCCACACAGAACTACTTCAACAAAGAAAAAAGAAACCCACTGATAGAGATAGAAAAGATAATCCTGGAGCCCTGAGCTTTGAAAGGACATATACAGAAGTGGATGAGGCACCAACTAGTGGAAAAACCTGAATGAAAACAGTTGAGTATGGAAATGGTCAGAGCAGTGGACTGTCAGCTACTCTGATGGGACCAAGAGCCTGAATGTTTCCAAATGGTGTTGGGACTTGAGAACTGACCTAAAGATCAGCTCTGGTCATGATGGGCTGCAGGGACAACTGCTCTGGGGACCTATCACAGTCATAACTAGGAAGGAAAACAGCAAGGAGAGAGACAACCTGAGCTGTGGACTTTCCTCTGTCCGGAGAGTGCAGCCATTTTGGTTGTTTACACGTGGCCATTTTGGGTATTTAAAGTGACTGAGGGTGCAGCCATTTTGAATGTTTATAAGCGGTGCACATTTTGGATATTTAAAGTGACCAATGGCACAGCCATTTTGAATGATTACAAGAGGTGGCCATTTTGCATATTTAAAGTGACCAAGGGTGCAGCCACTTTGAATCTTTACAAACGGCATCCATTTTGGATTTTAAAGTGACAGCATTCTCATTCAGATTCCAGGGACCTAAAAATAGGATCTGTCTGCAAAGGACAGCAGGGACTTGGGAGGCTGACAATGGGAAAGGAGACAGGTGGTGAGTGTATCAGTGTTGCCAACTAGGTAATAGAGGAGCACAGCATAGTACCCTGCTTACATAGGTAACATACAAACAAAACAAAATCATAGGCAAGTCACTCCAACATACGTCCCCAATTAAATATAAACACAAAAACATCATAATGCCTCACAGACAACAGAGCATCACAGTCCACACAAAAAGCAAGATAAAGCAGGAGAAACAAGGGACCAGGATACATGCCCAAAACACATCCCTGAGGAAGATGCAGCATAGGAACTCCCTGATAAGGAAGTCAAAAGAATTATACTTAGGTACCTTCAACAAATTGAGAGGCAAATCAAGGAAAACACTGACAAAATTTAGGAAAAACAGAGAAAACCCTAGAACAATTTCAAAAGACAATACAAGGACAAAATAACAAAATAAATGAAAAGGTAGAAATGATACAAAATGTACAGACAGAAATCCAGAAGACTGATACTAAATTTTCAGAAATCAGTAACACACTGAATGGGCAAAGGGGTACACTGAATCAGTGGTAGACAGAATTAGTGAGATTGAAGGCAAATACCTCAATACTTCTTTGGAAAGGGATCAATCAGAAAAAAGATCAAAACAAAATGAAGAAAGCCTAGGGTCCATGTGGGATACCATCAAAAGGAATAACTTACATGTAGTCAGAATTCCAGAACAGGATGACAAATAAAAACTTTTCCAAGATTAGATGGAAGAGAATTTTCCTGGTATGATGAAAGATGAGAGTATATCCATTATAGAAGTCCAACGAACCCCAAACAGAGAGACCCCAAAAGAAAATCACCAAGACATATCATCATCAAACTCACCAAAACTACAGACAAAGACAGAATCCTGAAAGCAGCATGGGAAAAACAGAAAGTTACCTCAAGGGGCAACCCATAAGACCAAGTTTGGATTTCTCGGCAGAAACCATACAGGTGAGAAAGCAAAGGGATGGTATATATAAAACCCTGAAAGAAAAAAAATTTCCAACCAAGAATTATGTACCCAGCAAAACTGCCCTCAAATATGATGGTGAAATTAGGAGATTTCCAGATAAACAGAAATTAAAGGAATTTGTTAAAATCAGACCAATCTTACAAGACATGCTAAAGGGTGTCCTTTGGACAGAGAACCAATAATAGCAGACAACAGCCAACCATTAACACACATTATGATATAACCCAGAAACCAACCCAGTTATGGAAGTATCCAAAGTAAATAAGCCTACAAGATTGTAAACAGGGAACCAGAGACATCAATTGACAAATGAGAACAACTACAAACCAAAAAGAGGGAAAAAAACTGTGTAGTTACAGAACTTCTAAATGGTAGAGAAGTCAAGACAACTACAAGATAAAACAGACTGTTCTAAGCTTGGGAAGAAAACTATAAATCACAGAGCAACCTCAAAGAAAAATGATGAACCTTCACATCGAAATAAAAACAAAGACCAGCACAAATATTTGTGTTGTTGTTGTTATGTGCCATCAAGTCGGACCTGACTCATAGCGACCCCTCCTTGGGTTTCTGAGGCAGTATCACTATGGAAGTAGATTACCCCATCTTCCTTCCGAGGAGTGGCTGGTGGGTTTGAACCACCAGCCTTCTGGTTAGCAGTCAAGTGCCTTAGGCACTATGCTACCAGAGTTCCTGCACAAATATTTACAAATACTAAAACAATAGCAATGAAGGAAGTGGTAACATGATTCATAAACAAAACTAGCTTAGCACAGAAAATTGTATGGAACAAAGAAATTAACACAAAAAAAAAGCACTTAGCAAAATGACAGCAGCAAATTCATACTTGTAGATAATTACATATCTGGCAAAGGACTTATCTCTAAGATTCATAGAAAACTCCAACACCTCAACACCAAAGGAATTAACCATCCAATTGAAAAATGGGCAGAAGACATGAATAGACACTTCACCAAGGAGGATATTAAGGCGGCCAGCAAATACATGAAGAGATGAACACCATCATTGGCCACCAGAGAGATGCAAATCAAAACAGCAGTGAGATACCATCTCACCCCAGCACTGATAGCAAGGTTCAACAAGACAGAAAATAACAAATGCTGGTGGGGACGTGGAGAGATTGAGACTCCCACACACTTCTGGTGGGCTGTGAAGTGATACAACCACTGTGGGAAGCAGTATGGCAATTCCTTAGAAAGCTGGAATTGGAGATACCATTTGACCCAGAAATCCTATTACTAGGTATGTATCCTAGAGAGGTTGAAAGACAGGACAGGAAAAGATATATGCACATCCATCTTCATCTCAGCACTATTCACAACAGCAAAAATATGGAAACAATCTATGTGCCCATCAACGGAAGAGTGGATGACCAACCTATGGTACATAGAAGTAATGGAATGCTATGCAGCACTAAAGAATAGTGTAGAGCCTGCAAAACACTGCATAACATGAATGAACTTGGAGGACATTAAGCTGAGTGAAGTAACTCAATCACAGAAGGGCAAATATAGTATTAATTTGTTGTTGTGGAGGGTCAAGGAATGGTTTACATATGGAAGGAAACTTTCTTCATTGTTTCCCAGGGGTAGGAGGGGAGAGAAGGGAACACTGCAAACAAAAAAAAAGCATTGACCCACGTCACTTTAGTTTTGTATTTTTTACTGTACATAAATTGAATTTCAATAAAATGCATTTTAAAAAAACCCTGTGTTTCCACTACGCTGTAGTTTATTACATGTGCATTTATTAGTATTATTAAAAAGTTTCAAATATTTTGAGAATTACCCAAATGTGACAGAGACATGAAGTGATCACATGCTACTGGAAAAATGGAGCTAACAGATTTTCTCAAAGCAGGGTTGCCTTAACTCTTTAATTTTTTTTTTTTAAGTGCTTATCTGTGAAATACAACAAAGTGAAGTACAATAAAATGAAATATGCCTGTATCTAGGAACATCTTCATTTTCCCTCATATTTTGAAAGAGAATGTTGCCAGATAGAGAATACTTGGTTGATAGTTTTTTTCCTTAACAGTACTTTAAACGTGTCATCCGAATGCCTTCCAGCCTCCATGGTTTCAAAGGTGAAATCAACAGTTATTCGTATTGAGGATCCCTTGTATGTGACAATTTTCTTCTGTCTGTTGCTTACATGATTCCTTTTATCTTTTGTTTTTCCAGTTTGATTATAATGTGTCTCAGTATAATATCTTTGATATCTTTGTGTTTATCCTATTTGAAGTTTGTTGAGGTTTTTAAATGTATAAATTCATGCCTTTTGTCAAATTTGGGAAGTTTAAGCATTATTTCTTCAAATATTCTTTCTGTTCCTTTCTCTTCTCCTTTTGGGCCTCCTATAAAGTGTATGTTGGCTCACTTAATGGTGTCTCACAGGTCTGTTAAGCTCTGTTCATTTTCCCTATCTTTTTTCCTTTCTGTTCCTCTGACAAGATTATTTCAATTGTCCTATTTTCAAGTTCACTGATATTTTTCTTCTGCAAGCTCTACTCTGCTACTGAACCTCTCCATTAAAACTTTTAGTTCAGTTAATGTACTTTTCAGCTCCAGATTTCTATTTGGTTTCTTTTTTTTTTTTTTTTTTTTTCGATCTGGGTTCTATCCTGTTTTATTTTAATTTTTTTTTTTTTTTTTTTTTTTCATTTCTATCTCTTTATTGATAGGAATTATAAAAGAGAAACCAAACAGAAGTTCTGGAGCTGAAAAGTACAATAACTAAAACGAAAAATTTCACTGGAGGGTGATGCAAATGGGTTGTGTTCAACCACTCACTGAAAGGTGTGCAGCTGAAACTCACCCAGCAGTGCTGCAAAAGACAGGCCTGTTGATCTGCTTCCATAAAGGCTGTAGCCAAGAAAACCCTATGAAGCTCATTTCTAAGACATAATACATTAATCAACTCAACAGCAACAGGTTTTATCTCTTTATTGATAGTTTCATTTTGTCCATATATTTTCTTGATTCCTTTAGTTCTTTGTCTATAATTTTCTTTAACTCTTTAAGAATATTTAAGAAGCTATTTTCAAGTATTTATCTAGTAATAACATCTGAGCATCTTCAGGGATGGTTCTGTCACTTTATTTTATTCCTTTGAATGGCTGATCCTTCCACTTCCTTGTATGTTTTTTCATTTTTTAATTTTCAATTGTAAACAGAACACCTGAATGATATAATGTAACTGTAGAAATGAGATTATCTCCCTTCCTCAGGGTTGTTGGGAGTTTTTTGGAGTTTTTTTTCTCTCTATTTTTCATTGTTGAAGCCCACTGGTTTAGTGGCTTTTCCAAACTATTTTTTGCAAAGACTGGATTTCTTAATGTATGCATTCACTGAAGTCTCTGTTCTTTTAGTTTGTGCTTAATTAATCTTCTCACCAAAATTTCCTTAAATGTCAGGAGTAAAAAAGGAAAAGATAAACAAAGAAAAGAAAAACAACAGAGGGTGGAAAAAACACCTTGTGCAGTCCTTCAAACTGTCTCCATGCCCAGGTATTCCTTCAATACTTAGCCAGGCTTATACTGAGCCTAGAGATCAGCCTGAGGGAGCTCTGGTAGCATAGTGGCTAAGGCACTTGACTGCTAACCAGAAGGTTGGAGGTTCAAACCCACCAGCCACTCCTCAGAAGGAAGATGGGGCAATCTACTCCCATAGGGATACTGCCTCAGAAACCCAAGGAGGGGTCACTATGAGTTGGGTACGGCTCGACAGCACATAACAACAACAGAGATCAGCCTGAGGTGAAAGCTTACAATATCCTCATGTATTTTCAGTGCACGTATTTTGCCCTCAGCATGTATGTATGTGGATCTCCAAATTATACACAAGTGACTTTGAATGCCCCAATTTCCCAAAGAAACTCTCCTGGCTATATGACTTTGGCCTTGAGCTTTCCACTGAATGTCTCAATCACTCTCGTTAGGTGCAGGTGGTCATGGGTTCACCCTCAATCGTCACAGACTCTACCTGACACTCTTGACTCTGATCAACCTCTGAGATGGAAAAACAAAGATAGGCTGTTTCTCTCAATTCTTTAGGAAGTTACTCAACAGGTTCGAACAACAACAACAACAAAAAAAAAACAAACAGTAATTTGTGAATAAGGAGTGCTCTGTTCACTTCAGAACCAGGGTCCTAATCTAGAAATACAAACTGCTGTTTCACAAGATAGTATGAAAAAGCCACAAAGCTTCTCCACCATTCTGACATACTTTCACTTAGTTGATGTTAACCTCTAAGTCTTCACCAGAGTTCCAAACAAGGTTACTTCTGGCACCTTCTATTCTTTTTGATGTTTCTGTGAGAAGACAGAAGGGTGGAATTTCTTATTCCCCTATCTTAGTGACAGCACTCGCCACTCACTGTATTGCTTACAAACAACTGTCATTCTGTCTGGCTGATGAACAAGAAACTCCATTCCTATGTGTGGGAAATCTTTTACTTTAACTCTAAAAAAAAAAAAAACTCTAAGTTCCGGCAAGATGGCGGACTAGGCAGAAGGAATGCACAGACCCTCGTCAACGAAGAAAAGGGAAACCGATTAACACAGACACAGAAGATAATCTTGGACCCCTGAGCCTTAAAGGGAAGGATACAGAAGTGGACTAAACCCCAACTAGCAGAAGAATTTGTGTGAAAATACCAAAAAAAGGAGACGTATGGAGCTGCGGTTTGACAGCAAACTGAGCGACCCTGACAATACAGGCGGCTTGGAGATTCCTGACTGGTGGTAGGACCTAAGAATTAACCTAAAAATCACCCTGCTAGCCAGGGACTGCACAGACTGTGCACGGTGGCTAGGGAACAAACAGAGAGGGTGAAGACAAAGGTGGGCTGAGTTGTGGACTTTTGCTGGTCCAGAGGGTGCTACCATTTTGTGGGTTTAAAAAGCGGCTTGACTGTTTTGGATATTTAAAGAGACAGTGCTCTCGCAGATTCCTGTGGTGGTAGGACTTAAGAATTTAAAAATCACCCTGCTAGCCAGGGACTGCTCAGAGAATTGTGAACGGTGGCTGGGGAACAAACGGAGAAGGTGAAGAGAAAGGTGGGCTGAGCTGTGGACTTTTGTCGGTCAAGAGAAGGCCGCCATTTTAAAGGTTTAAAAAGTGGCTTGACTATTTTGGATATTTAAAGAGACAGTGCTCTCGCAGAATTCTGGGGCTTAAGAACACGTTCTGCTTTCTAGCAACCCCAAGGACACTCGGAGCCTGCAAGACGGAAAAGCAACAGGCCAACGATAAAAAACCACCAAGAAGAGGCGGGGCAAGATGGC
>NW_006921597.1:7196990-7205932 GCF_000298275.1 Orycteropus afer afer
AAAAAAAAAACAAAAAACTCACTGCCATCAAGTCAGATCCGACTCACAGCGACCCCTCCTCGGGTTTCCGAGGCATTATCTCTATTAAAGTAGGTTGCCCAGCCTTCCTTCTGAGGAGTGGCTGGTGGGTTTGAACTGCTAGCCTTCTGGGTAGCAGTCAGATGCCTTAGGCACTATGCCAAAACCACAAATACCAGATAATCTTTTTTCCAGACTTCTCTACAATTACAGTATAAGGAACAAAGCTGAGGTTTTGCTACTGAGGGGTATCTAAGATTATGCTGAAAAGCAGTAGCTAGGGGGCAGAGATGGTACAGAATCCATTCAGTCAATGGGTGGTGAGTTCATCCAATTTACAGGAAGAAAAAGTCTGCTTTTAAGGACAGTACCCCACATTGGGAGCTCTGGTAGCATAGTGCCTAAGGCACTTGACTGCTCACCAGAAGGCTGGTGGTTCAAACCCATCAGCCACTCCTCGGAAGGAAGGTGGGGCAATCTACTTCCATAGTGATACTGCCTCAGAAACCCAAGGAGGGGTCACTATGAGTCGGGTTCTACTCGACGGCACATAACAACAACAACAACCACCACCCCACATTGGTGGGATCAACTGCATAAACTACAATGTTTGTGCAGTTGTGACTAAAATGGACCAGTAAAACAACAGTGTTCCTGGATGCATAGTAATTATGAAGGAAGAAGAAGAACAGTCTTTGTAGACACATGATGGTATATGGAGAAAACGCTAAGAATTTACCAAAAACAAATAAAGCTACTTGAGCTAGTAAGGAGTACTGGTTAAGCACTGGATTACTAACTGAAAGATGTGGCAGTCAGCTTCCACAAAGAGTACAACCTTGGAAAGCCTAGGTGGCAGTTCTACTCTGTTCTAAAGGGTCACTGTGAGTTGGAATCAAATTGACAGCAACCAGACTTGAACTTCCTGATTTTGTTGTTATTATGTACTTTTAAGTCAATTTTAAGTCATAACGACCCTATAGGACAGAGTAGAATTATCCCCCATAGGAGTTTCTAAGGTTGTAATCTTCATGGAAACAGACTGTCAAATATTTCTCCCACAGAACAACTGGTGGGATGAAACCCACTAACCTTTTAGTAAAGCAGCCAAGGTTAACAACTGTGTCCCCAGGATTTCTTGAAGTGGCTAACACCAGCTCTTTTTCTTGTTTCATTGAAATGACTAGGGTATTCAGTACAATGCTAAACATAAGTGGTGAGAGTGGATCTTCTTTTTATATATCTCATCCTTGGAGGAAAAGATTTAACATTTTATTGTTAGAATAGGGCTGCCTGTAGAGTTTTTTAGGTGCCCTTTATCAGAATGAAAATAAATTTGCTGCCCATAGTAGTTATCACTAATGGATGTTCAATCTCATGAAATGCTTTTACTGAATCTATAGAAATGATTACATAGTTCTCCTATTTTATTCTGTTGATATGATGTTACATTAATTGATTTTTCAAATGTTAACGCAACCTTTTAATTCCTGGAACAAACTCAATTTGCTTATGACTTATTATCTTTTTATAATATTATTACTAGATATTTTTTGCTAATAGTTTGTTCAGATTTTGCTAATGTGTTCAAGAAGTATACTGGCCTGTAATTTTTTGTGTTTGCCTTGTCTTTCTCTTATTATTATATTCATGTTCTGCTGGTCTCATAAAAAGAGTCGGGAAGTGTTTGCTATTTATTGAAAGAGTTTGTAGAAGACTATGTTTATTCCTTATTTGACAGAACTCACCAACAAAACCATATGGACTTAATTTTATGGGACAATATTTGATTCTGAAATCAATTACTACTGTATGTGGGGGACTACTCATGCTTTCTGTTTAATCCTGAAATTTGTCCATATTATCTAAGTTGTTGAATATGTTTATACATTTTTCATAATATTCCATTAGCATATTTTTAATGTTGGTGGGATATGCAGTGGTAACTTCTCATTTCTTCCTGCTATTGGTAATTTGTCTTCTCTCTCTTCTTTCTTGATCAATTTAATGAAAAACTTTCTTTTCAATTTTGTTGACACTTTCAAAGAGCCAACTTTACAATATTTTCAATCTCCACTGTGACTGACTCCTGGATATTTTTATTATGCCTAAGTGTATCTTTTAATTTTTAATTATTTGGAGTTTTCTTCATATCTTATTGTTATTGATTTCTAATTTAATTGCACATGGTAAAAGAATATACTCTCTATGATATCTAACCTTTTAAATTGGCTGAAACTTGTTCTAGAGCCTAACATATGGTCTGACTTTGTAAACATACTATGTGCATTCTAAAAGAATGTATATTCTACAGTTGTTGGGTACAGTAGTCTAGAAGTATCAATTGGTTTAAGGCAGGTGATAGTCTCATTCAGGACTTCTAAGTACTTATTCCACCAATCTACAAGTTTCATCATACTGTGGTGGCTTGGTCGTTGTGATGCTTAGAACCTATGCCATCCTGCTAGTATTTCAAATACTAGCAGGGTCACCCACTGTGGACAGGCTTCAGCAGAGCTTCCAGACTAGGACAGATTAGAAAACATGGTCTAATACACTGCCGGAAGATGAGGCCTTCAGGTTGGATGGCACTCAAGATACAACCAGAGAAGAGCTGTCTCCTTAAAGTGAAGTTGACATTACTGACACAGAAGGAGTAAACCTTTCAGGACCTTCATTGACAATTCAAAATGAGAAGATACACATGTAAATATTCATTAATAATCAAAACATGGAATGTAAAGAATATGAATCTAGGAAAATTGGAAGTTGTGAAAAATGAAATGGAACACATGAAGATTGATATCCCAAGTATTACTGACTTGAACAGGCCTGTGGCTGGAACAGGAAAGGGAAGAGCTCCAGGCAGGAAGCAGGAGATGAGCAGAAAGCTGAAACATGTAGGGAGAAGGCCAGGAACTGAGTGGAACAGTTTGAAACAATGAAGGTAGATGGACCTGTCTGTCAGGTTATCATACTGTGGTGGCTAGTGTGCTGCTTTGAGGGTGGAGGCTATGTTTCAAATGCCAGCAGGATTGCCCATGGTGGACAGGTTTCAGCAGAGCTTCCACAATGAGACAGACTCTGAAGAAGGAAGAGGCCATCCACTTCTCAAAGAATTGGCCAGGGAAAACCTTATGAATAGTAGTGAGGCACTGTCTGATACATTACTGGACTACTTTATGAACAGCCCTGAAACACTATCCAATAGAGTGCTAGAAGATGAGCCCCTCAGGTCAGAGGACACTCAAAACACAACTAGGAAAGAGCAGCCTCATCAGAATCAACCTCAAAGATATGGATAAAGTACAGCTTTCGGGACCTATACTCGCTGATGTGGCACGACTCAAGATGAGAAGAAACAGATGAAAACATCCATTAATAAGTGGAACATAGAATGTACAAAGTATCAATCTAGGAAAATTGGAAGTTGTCAAAAATGAAATGGAATGCATAAAGATCAATATCCTAGACATTACTGAGCTGAAATGGACTGGTTTTAGCCATTCTAAATCAGACAACTGTATGATCTACTATGCCAGGAATAACAAATTGAAGAGGAATGGTGTGGCATTCATCATCACAAAGAATGTTTCAAGATCTATCCTGAAGTAAAATGCTGTCAGTGATAGGATAACATTCATATGCCTACGAGAAAGGCCAGTTAATACTACTATTATCCAAATTTACACACCAACCACCAAAGACAAAGATGAGGAAATTGAAGATTTTTACCAACCTCTGCAGTCTGAAATTAACCAAACATGCAATCAAGATGTGCTGACTATCACTGGTGATTGGAACACAAAAGTTGGAAACAAAGAAGAATCACCGGTAGTTGGAACATTGGCCCTTGGTGATAGAAATAACACTGGAGATCACAGGATAGAATTTTGCAAGACCAACAACTTATTCATTGCAAATATCTTTTTTCAACAACACAAACGGCGGCTATACACATGGACTTCGCTAGACAGAGTACACAGGAATCAGACTGACTATATCACAACAGGTGATGGAAAAGCCCAATCTCTTCAGCCAAAACCAGGCCAGGAGCTGATTGTGGAACAGACCATCAACTGCTCATATGCAAATTCCCCTTGAAGTTAAAGACAATTAAAACAAGTGAATGAGAGCCAAAATATGACCTTGAATATATCCCTCCTGGATTTAGAGACCAGCTAAAGAATAGATTTGATGCATTGAACACCAATGACCAAAAAAAAAAAAAAAAAAAGAGGAATTGTGGGATGACATCAAGAGCATCATCCATGAAGAAAGCAAAAGGTCGTTAAAAAGTCAGGAAAAGAAGAAAAGACCAAAATGGACATGAGAAGAGACTCTGAAACTTGTCCTTCAGCAGAAAGTAGCTAAAGCAAATGGAAAAAATGGCAAAAGAGCTAAACAGAAGATTTTATAGAGCAGCTCGATAAGACAAAGTCAATTATTATAATGAAATGTGCAAAGACATGGAGTTAGAAAACCAAAAGGGAAAAACATGCTTGGCATTTCTCAAGTTGAGAACTGAAGGAAAAAATTTAAGCCTTGACTTGCAATATTGAAAGATTCCATGGGTAAAACACTGAATGATGCAGGAAACATCAAAAGAAGATGGGAGGAATACAGAGTCACTGTACCAAAAAGAATTGGTCAATGTTCATCCATTTCAGGAGGTGGCATATGATCAAGAACCAATGGTACTGAAGAAAGAAGTCCTAGCTGCACTGAAGGAAGTGGTGAAGAACAAAGCTCCAGGAACAGACAGAATGTCCACTGAGATGTTGCAAAAAACAGATGCCACGCTGGAGGCACTCACTTGGCTTTGCCAAGATATTTGGAAGACAGCTACCTGGCTAAATGACTGGAAGAGATCCATATTTGTACCCATTCCAAAGAAAGGTGATCCCACAGAATGTGGAAATTATTGAACAATATCATTAATATCACATGCAAATAAAATCTTACTGAAGATAATTCAAAAACGGTTTCAGCAGTATATTGACAAGAGAACTTCCAGAAATGCAAGCTAGATTCAAAAGAGGATATGGAGTGAGGGATATCATTGCTGATGTCAGATGGATGTTGGCTCAAAGCAAAGAACACCATAAAGATGTCTACTTGCGTTTTATTGACTATTCAAAAGCATTTGATTTTGTGGATCATAACAAATTATGGATAACACTGAGAAGAATGGGAATTCCAGAACACTTACTTGTACTCATGAGGAAACTTACTTGTACTCATGAGGAACTGGTACATAGACCAGGAGGCTGTTGTTTGAACAGAACAAGGGGACTCTGCAAGGTTTAAAATCAAGAAGGGTGTGTGTCAGGGTTGTTTGTATCCTTTCACCATACTTATTCAATCTGTATGCTGAACAAATAATCCAAGAAGCTGGACTATATGAAGAAGAATGTGGCATAAGGATTGGAGAAAGACTCATTAACCTGCAATACACTGACAATATAACTTTGCTTGCTGAATGTGAGGATGACTTGAAGCACTTACTGATGAAGACTGAAAACTACAATCTGCAGTACGGATTATACCTTAAAAAAAGAAAACAAAAATCCTTACAACTGGACCAATAAACAACATCACAATAAATGGAGAAAAGATTTATGTTATCAAAGACTTCATGTTAGTTGGTTCTACAATCAGCACCAATGGAAGCAGCAGTCAAGATAACAGATGATGTATAGTACTGAGAAAACTGGCTGCAAAAGACCTCTTTCAAGTGCTGAAGAGCAAAGATGTCTCCTTGAGGACTAAGGTGCCCCTGATACAAGCCATGCCACTTTCAATTGCCTCATAAGCATGTGAGAGCTGGACAATGAAAAAGGAAGACCGAAGAAGAGTCTATGCTTTTGAGTTATGGTGTTGGCGAAGATGCTGAAAATACCATGGACTGCTAAAGAACTAACAAATCTGTCCTGTAAGAAGTACACATGGCATGCCCCTTGGAAGCGAGAATAGCCAGATTTCATCTCACCTACTTTGGTCATGTTTTAAGAAGGGACCAGTCCCTGAGGAAGGAAATCATAGTTGGAAAGTGGAGGGTCAATTGAAAAAAGGGAAGGCCCTCAACAGATGGATTGACACAGTGGCTACAACAATGGGCTCAGGTATAGCAAAGATTGTGGGGCTAGCACAATTATTAGATTATTAAATTATTAGAGTGGGCAGTGTTTCATTCTGCTGTACACAGGGTCGCTATGAGCTTGAGATGACTCGACAGCACCTACCAACAACAACAGTGACCTGAAATGGACTGGTATTGGCATTTTGAATCAGACAACTGTAGTCTAGTATGCTGTGAATGAAAGATTAAGGAGTAATGGCATTGCATACATTAAAAAGAATATTTCAAGATACATCCTGAAGTAGAATGCTGTCAGTGATAAAAGAATATCCATACACCTACAAAGAAGACCAGTTAATAGAACTATTATTCAAATTTATGCACCAATCACTAATCCCAAAGATGAAGAATTGAGGATTTTTACCAAGTTCTGCAGTCTGAAACTGATCAAACATGCAATCACAATGTACTGATAATTACTGGTGATTGGAATGCAAAAACTGGAAATAAAGAAGAAGCATCTGTTGTTGGAATATATAGCCTTGGTATAGAAATGACATCAGAGATCACACAGTAGAATTCTGCACAGACAATTTATTCATTACAAGTATTTTTTAAACAAAATAAATGGCAACTATACACGTGGACTTCGCCAGATGGAATACACAGGAATCAAACAGACTATATCTATGGAAAGAGATGATGGAGAACCTCAATTTATCATCAGTCAGAACAAGGCCAGGAGCCAACTGTGGAATGGACCATCAATTGCTCATAGGCAAGTTGCAGTTGAAGTTGAAGAAAATTAAAACAACTACATAGAGCCAAAATATGACCTTCAGTATAACGCACCTGAATTTAGAGACCATCTGAAGAACAGATTTGATACAGTGAACACCAGTAATCACACCAGTGAACAGAACAAGAGAATACTACATGGTTTAAAATTAGGAAGCATGTGTGTTAGGGTTTTATCACACCTAACATAAAGAAAGCAAAAATCCTTACATGTGGACCAACAAATAATACCATGATAAATGGACAAAAGACTGCAGTTGTCAAGGATTTTAACTTACTTGGAGCCACAATCAATGCTCAGGATGCAGCAGTTAAGAAAACAAAGGGTATATTACATTGGGCAAATCTGCTGCAAAAGACCTCTACAAAAGAATTTTCTTTCACTTAAAGTTTTTAAAGAAAGATCCCTTTGAAGACTAAGGTACGCTTGACCCTAGCCATGGTATTTCCAATAGCCTCATATGCATGTGAGAGCTGGACAGTGAATAAAGAAGACTAAGAAGAAATGAAGACAGTTCAGTGTGTTGGCAAAGTTTTTTTGGGGGGGAAAAAAAACATGGCTGTCAGGACAAAATCTGTTGGAAGAAATACAGCCAGAATGCTCTTCAGAAGCAACAACAGCCAGACTTTGTCTCACCTACTTTGGTCACTTTGTCAGAAGGGGCCAGTCCCAGAGAGGGATTTCATGTTAGGTAGAGGGTCAGTGAAAAAGGGGAAGACACTCAACAAGACAGACTGACAAAGTGGCTATAACTATGGGCTCAAGCATAGCAACGATTCTGAGGATGGTGCAGGATTGGTAGTGTTTCGTTCTGTTGTACACAGGGTAACTGTGAGTTTAAACCAACCCACCAGCACCTAACAACAACAAGTTGTTACTGACTTTCTATTTTTCCTATCATTTACTAAGAGAAGAATGTTGAGGAATCTGACAAACTTTCAGAATTGCATATGTCTCCTTTCAATTATGTTAAGTTTTTGATTCATGAATTTTAAAGCTCCACTATTAGGAATATACACATTTATCATTGTTGTATCTTCCTCATGAATTCATCTTTTTATCCTTATGAAATGCCTCTTATCTCAGGTTAATTTTTTTTATCTTGTAATCTATCTTGTCTGATATTAACATAGCCATTTCGGCCTCTTTCATTTAATGTTTGCATGCTGGTAGTGCCGTGGTTAAACACTTGGCTGCTAACCGAAAAATCGGCAGTTTAAACCTACCAGCCTCTGCGGGACAAAGATGTGGCAATTGGCTTCCATAGAGACTGTGGAAACCCTATGGGGCTGTTCTACTCTGTCCTATATGGTCGCTATGAGATGAAATGAATTCAACAGTAATGGGTTTTTGGTTCGTATGCTTTTTTCTATTTACTTTTAACCTCTCCATGTTTAGAATTAAGTGTTACTCTTTTTGACAGTAGTAAGCATGTCTTACTTTTATAACCATTTTGACTATTTTCTTGTTTTTAATTGGAGTGATTGACTTTTAATGATTATTACTGATATGGCTGGATATAGATCTATTACTTATATTACTATTTGTTTTCTCTCACCTCTGTTTTCTATTCTTACATTTTTTTCCCCTTCTTTTGAATTATTTGAATTATTTTCTAGCAATCTAGTGTATTTACTACTGGTTGCTATACATACTTTTATTTACCATTTGCTCTAGCATTACACATCCTTAACTGTTCAGTCTATTAAACAGCTAAAATTGTGAAACTGTTGAAAAATGTAGAAATCTTTCAACTTG
Organism: Orycteropus afer afer; assembly: GCF_000298275.1. NCBI lineage: Eukaryota > Metazoa > Chordata > Mammalia > Tubulidentata > Orycteropodidae > Orycteropus > Orycteropus afer. The sequence goes on from NW_006921597.1 coordinate 7,205,648, forward strand.
TACAAGTCCATTTCTTCTCTCTTTTATGCCATGATTATCATATGTCTTACACCTATATATATATTATAACCTCAGTATAAAATTGTGGTGTAGTAAATTACTTAGTGTGGCTTTTCTACCCATAAGTCTTTGTAAACTCCAGGGTGGGATTTGCTATAAGCAACTGAGGAGCTCCTGATTGCTGAAGTTGTCCACCTGGAGTATTTCTGTTGGGAGTGGCACAAAACAATGTTCTGGGAGGTGCCCACTCTCTCTCAAGTGCTTAGAGTTCTGATGCTATGATTG
>NW_006921597.1:7206227-7211497 GCF_000298275.1 Orycteropus afer afer
GCCACTGCAGTGAATTATTGAACCCAGGAGAGAGGTGGTGGGTGCTTTGGGAGGAACGGTTGGTGAAAGGGCTGGAGGGAGGCAGCATGTCTGGCCTTGTAGGAATAGGCCTTGGGTTACTGCTGGTAATCCTATCTTCCCCTTGTAGGGTTAGAGGAGGTCGGAACATGTGGCCTCCGTGCCGTTTTTGCAAAAATGTTATGATTTTTTGCTCTAAACAATCACATATATTTTAAAGAAATTAAAAGGAAAAATAATCTGCTATATTTGCTCACAAATTTATTATTTCAGTTCTTCATTTCTTCCTGAAAATCTGCAATCTTATCTGGCAGCATTTTCTTTCACTTAAAAAACTTCCTTTGGCATGTCTTGTAGCATAAGTATTCTGGAGACAAATTATTTTTGTTTTCTTTTATCTGAAATTGTTATCATTTTGCCCTCTTGAAATAAATTTCCACAGGATATGTAGTTCTGGGTTTTCTTTCTGTACTTTAAACCAGATCCCCAGGTGGTCTTGTTAAAATGTTAACTTTTGGTTCAGTATAGCTGGGGTAGAAAGGTAAAATTCTCAGCAGCGATTAGAACTGGAATGAACTGGTTCCAAGCTCTACTTTAAATATGTTCCTTCCACTGCCTGCCCTCTGTGATTTCTGATGTGTAGTAAGTAGTAATTTCAATTACAGTCCCTCTGTAACTAATGTGTGTGTTGTTTTTATCTGGGCACTTTAAAATTTTTTCTCTGGTTTTCAGCTGTTGGACTGTAATATGTTTAGGTGTAGTTGGTATTTATGATGTTTGGGATTCATTTAGCTACTGTAAATTTAGGTCTGTCACCAAATATAGGATAATTTGACCACTACTTCTTCAAAATATTTACTCTTTCCCCTTGGGAACTCAATTATAAGTACATTAGACTTTTTAATATTATCCCACACATTTCTAAAGCTGTGACACTAGGCGTTTTTTTGTTTTTTTGTTTTTTTTAAATTTAAATGTTCCTAGTTAATTTTTTTTAAAAATCTCTTGTTTTCACATTTGATAACTTATATCAATCTATCTTCAAGTTCTGGTGCCACAACAGTTAAGATCTTGACTGCTAACATGAAGGCTGGCAGTTCAAACCCATCCAACTCTGTGGCAAAAAGACCCAGACAGCAGCTTCTGTAAAGATGACATCCTAGAAAAACCTATGAGGCAATTCTACTCAGTCACATGAGTTCAACTCAGAATTGACTTGAAAGCACCCAACAACGACAACAATTTTCTAGCAAATTAAACTTTTGCATTTCCAATGATAATAGTTAATCCAATGATTTTTTATATCAGATTTTGTATTTTTCAGTTTTAGAATTTCTACTTTGTTCTTTTCATAGATTCCTTTTCTGCTCAGACTTTCATCTCTTCATTCATTCCAAGAATATTTTCCTTTATGTCCTTAGGGATAGAATAATAGGTGCTTTAAAATCCTTGCCAACTAATTCTAACATCTAGGTTACCTCGGAGTAGGGCTCCAACTCTGCCTTCCCCCCATAAAAGGCAGCAGCTGAAATACTTGTTCAGTTCTTTTAGCTATAGCTTCAGATTTGCCCAACTTATGCACAGACATTAGCCAAAAAAAAAAAAAGGGCAGAGTTGTATTCTTTTCTGTCCTGGATGTCCTCCTTCAATTTTTAGGTGCTGTGATACTCCAAACTCTGTCTTCAGATTCCTCAAACCAGTAACCATAACCATAATCATCAATTATAAACTGGTATTAGTATTATGACTTTAAATATATTTGCATGTATACAAATACACAGAGGACTTCATATATTTAAGAGGAAAATATTGGAGAATGTATTTTAAAATGTTTTCTGGGTCAGCAAAACTTAGTGGAATGCTTTCCCCAATTATCAGAACATCTGTAGAAAATTATTAAATCCAATTTTCTATAGAAACAACAACAGTTTCTAGAGAAAAGCAGATGTTCTAAAAATAGAAAATAAGTATGTGTTAGGCTGGGCTCTCTACAGAAGCAAAACCAGTAAAGCCATTATCTTAGGAAAATGGCTCACATACTTACAGAAGCTGGCAAATCCCAAATTCCTGGATCAAACATCAAGCTGGAGGCTTTTCCTGACTCACACAACTGCAGGGATTGACCAGCTCAAGGACTGACCAGCTCAAGCAGTAAATCAGCTGTTGATGCCAATGATTGATGAATCCAAGATCTCCAGCCTGAATGGTGGAGTGTTTGCTCACGGACAGTTGTAGGCAGCACAACAGGATCCCAATCCACAGAAGAGTGTCTCTTTCTCCCAGGATGTCCATAAATATACTGGGAACAGGCCACACCCCTAGGGAAACTCCCTTTCAGTGAATTGGCTGCTCAAAACATATACATCCAATCTCATCATGGGAATAACCCACATCACAAGTGCTTAAACCACTCAGAATTGTGGTCCAGCCAAGTTGACATACAACTCCAACTATCACAAAGTGCAATAAGATAAAAGTATGTATTTAAATCAGGAAAACTGACATCCTTACTTTTTTTTTTTTTTTCCAGTACCTGAAGGACTATAAATCAAAAAAGGGTATTGTATTTGTCTTAGAAAATATTCCTGGATTTATTCAGGAATTATCTTAGGTACAGGCAATGGAATACATGTATGTTTTGGTAAAAACCGTTTTTGTTATTGTTGTTTCTTTTATTTTCTTTTAGCATACATGAAAATGTATTCAACTCCACAAACCACTTCTATATTTTATCTGACAGATTTCAGAATGCAGTTAGTCACACAAATTATGTTATTATTTTACTCAGGAAAGACTATCACTTTGGTAACCATTAAAAAAAATGAGGAGAGACAATTCTGTAAAAGAAATGCTATATATTGATGCTAGTATCAAGCAAATATAATAAAGCATGAAGATTTTTTTAGCTTGTGAATATTTAATATAAATAGACTTGTTCTGAGAAAATAAAATGATAAAGCTTCACATTTATGATATTAGTAAATCAAGAGAAAGTAACACTTGGTTAGAATGGTATATTTGGTTCCCTGTATCAGTAAACAGAATGCATTTTAAATGTTCTTTATTCTAGTTACATATATCCTATTACAAGGAAGACACTTGGCCATGTTATAAATTGTAGTTTATTTTCTGGCTTATATGAAATGCAGGACATTATTGCTCATCCAGTATCAGAATAATGTCATATTCAAATTACTTTCCTAAGTTTTATTTCTCTTCAGACAATCTCAGGGATTCATTGTTGGTTTCTCAGAATGGGTATTGACAAGAGCTTTTGACAGAAAATGATCAAGCAGAAAAGTAAAGTGGTCAGTAAAATTCTAATATATGAGAAAGTCAGAAAAGATGTCCTATTTATAGTACAGCAATCTATATCCTTGTTTTAGTTCTCTGGTGCTGTTGTAACAGAAATACCACAAGAAGATAGCTTAATGAACAGGAATTTACTCTTTTACAGTTTAGGAGGCTAGAAGTCCAAATTGAGAGTGCCAGCTCCAGGGGCTGGGTGAAGGGCCCTCAACCTGGGGCTTCAGCTCTGCCTCTTGATCCTAGCCCACTGAAGCTGGAGTTGTCTCCTAACTCATGCAGCTGCTGACTGTTAAGGCTGATGAGACCAAGGTTGGCAGGCAAAATGTCACAATCCCAAGATCAGCAGGCAACACAGCAAGTCACTGGTTCAAGTCCAGGAACAATCCAAAGATCAACAGGGAACATGGCCAAATGTGCCAAAATGCTAGAGACCTTTGCCAAAGCTTCTCCATATATTCTGTAGGCAGACCAGACTCCAAAAGAAACTCCCCTTCAACTGCTTACTGCTCACAGCAGATTCTACCATGAAGGTGATTATAATCTCAACCTGGGGAATAACTACATCCACCTGCCAAGCCACTCAAAACTAAGGCCCAGCCAAGTTGATACACAACCTTAATTACCACAATCCTAAAAAATTAATTTATGTTATCTATTATTACATCAACAAAACCCTATGGAGCAATTCCACTCTGTTACACATGGGGTCTCCATGAACCAGAATCAAGTCAAAATTTTTTAATTTTATTATCAGTAAAATAACTTCCCACTCCTTAGAACACAAAAAGCATGTGGAAAAAATGTCAAAGACAAAAAAGAATACTAAGTCAGGCATTATTTTCACATAATTTAATTATTAAGTTACAAGTTTCTAAGGGAACCTTCTCACATTTTCACAGATGAAGAAACTAAAGCTTATAAAAGGTAAATAACTTGCCTAGTATTATGAAGAGGCAGCAGATTAGGGACTCAAACCTAAAATTCTAAAACATAAGCATTTCCTTCCACTTCAAAATGTTTCTTCCTAAACTTCGAGACATAAAAATAGCACAAATGGATACAATGATAATATCAATATACTTTTTTAGTATTTTAATTTTTATCATTGACAACAGCAGTTTCAGCATTTTGCTTTAACCTTCAGATAGGGAACCTAATATGAAATTGCTGAAGCTGAAATTTCTCTTTCATAAACTTTTCATAATCAATTTTGGACCATATTGGCTTTTAAATAAATCAATCAAGTATCTCAACTACGTACCAAAAAAAAAAAAAAAACCTATTACTTCCTCATAGTCATATAAGCATACAAGTAAAAGCTTAAGTTCTCCTTTCTCAAGGACATTTTATCATCCCCTAACCTGGAGAAAAGAAATCTCAAATTGAAGACATCCAAACAGATTCATTATCTTCCTCCCTTCACTATTTAATGTTTCACTCACAAGCTCTTGAGTCAGGGATCTGAGGTAAGAAGATATGCCTAGGGTGCATAGCAATGACCTGAGGAGGGGTTGGAACACACATAAGGAAGATGAGGCCAATAAGAAAGAGGGAATGGTGTCTCTGAGGGGCCCATGTGATAAAGATACATTGCATAAGTTCAGGACAGTGGTTTCATGCAGGAAGACAAAGCAAATAGTTAAATGTATTAGGAATAACAGGAGCCATTTTTCTCATTACCAGAAAAAAAGAGTTCTATTAGAAAGCTCTGGTAGTGTAGTGTCTAAAGCACCTGACTGCTACCCAGAAGGCTGACGGTTCAAATCCACCAGCCATTCCTTGGAACAAAGATGGGAAAATCTACTTCCGGAGGAGTTTTGGCAAGATGGCGGAGTAGGCACAAGGACTGCAGAGACGCTCTTCAACAAAGAAAAAGGAAACCAATTAACACAGACACAGAAGATAATCTTGGACCCCTGAGCCTTGAAGGGAAGGATACAAAA
>NW_006921597.1:7215559-7221570 GCF_000298275.1 Orycteropus afer afer
TAAAAAAATATCTATCTATCTATCTATCTATCTATCTATATCATATAAAGAAAAAAAAAAAAAAAGAAAATCTACTTCCGTAGTGATACTGCCTCGGAAACCCAAGGAGGGATCACTATGAGTTGGGTCTGACTCGACAGCACATAACAACAACAACAACAGTAGAAAGCTAGAGAAAATACTAAGGAATTGGGTTGAAATTAGAGTTATTGGTATAATATTCATGGCTCTCAATACACAGGGAAAGAAACAGAAAAAATATGGACATAAAAGCTGGGAAGCATGGAATAACAATTAAGAGCAGTCTATGGCTGTAGGAGGGTAAAGGTATAGAGAGAAACCCTCTCTGGCGTGCAGGCATAGAGGAAAGGCCTAAAACAGAGGGAAAAGCAAAATTATTAAGAAATACTCTCTTGCTCGCTAGGCCCCGCTGTAATTAAAAGTTTTTATTAGAATAATGTGAAGCTGGTGGTACAATGAAGGTAATCCTAGCAATAAAAACACTAAACCCCAACCCAACTCCTGATTAAATTAACTCAGCCATTAACATGGCATCCAAGGCATAAATACCTTACTCCCAGTCTTTATTGTCCCATATACAATGTACGGCCTATATAAAAAAAATTATCAAAACCACAAGGGGAAAAAAAAAAATCCCCTCTGTCCAGAGACAAAGAAATTAAAAAATCAGTTTCAAAGACAACAGCAGACAGAAGGTAAACTGACTATGATTAATATAAGGTCTCTAGCTGAACAGGGCAGCTCTGGCGGTGTAGTGCCTAAGGCATCTGACTGCTAACCAAAAGGCTGGTGGTTTAAACCCACCAGCCACTCCTTGGAAGGAAGACTGGGCAGCCTACTTCCTCAGTGATACTGCTTTGGAAACCCAAGGAGGGGTCACTGTGATTTGGATCGGCAGTGACTTTGGTTTGGGTTTGGAGCTGAACAGACTTGATGGCAGTGAGTTTTGTTTTTTGAGTTAAGTGGTGCAAAGGACATGCACTCGGCCGCTAACCAAAAGGCTGGTTGTCAGAACCTAATCAGCAGTACCAGAGAAGAAAAGTCCTAGTAATCTACTTCTGTAGAGAATACAGCCAAAGAAACCATGGAACAGTTCTATTCTGTAACACATAGGGTTGCATGAGTCGAAATCGATGCAACAGCAACTAACGAAAACAATAATGACTAATATGTTAAAACACCTAATGAAAAACATTCATGAACATGTGAAGAACTTTAGGACAAAAATGGAAATTATACAAGTGAAATGATAGGGGGAAAAGTGCTAGGTGAATGCCATCACCTGGCTCATAAACACACTCAAGGGAGCTTAAAAGAAAATAAGTGAATCTGCAAGGGACATCAAGCTCAACTGGCATAACATTCTAAACAAAACATTGTTCCACCTCCTACTTTAGTGAGCAGCGACTGGGATCTTAAAAGCTTGCAAGCAGCCATCTGGATGCAACAATGGGTCTCTCCTCATCCAGAGCAAGGAAGAATAAAGAAAACCAAAGATTCATGGAAACAATTAGTCCTAGCAACTGGTACACCATGCAATCCTCAGCCTATACAACTATGAGACCAGAAGAACCAGATGGTGCCCAGCTACCACTGTCAACCACTCGGAGGGGGATCTATGTAGAAGATCCTGGATAGACAGGGAGAACAATGTGAAAAAAAACCCAAAATCATTTGCGGGGGAATAAAAATGAGGGGGGAAGAGACCAGGTTTCTGGTCTGATAGAGCCTGGTGGAACCACTGAGACTATTATGGCCCCTAGCTGCCCTTCAGGTCTGGAACTGAACCCACACCTGTGTCTTCCAGCCAAACAAAAGACAGGCATATGAGTTGAACATGTACCTGAGGTAGACACACTCCTTGGAGAGAACAAGCATGGGAGAAAGATGGACTGCTTATGCACAGGGAGACAGCTCAGGGGGCAGGAGTGCATGGAGGGATGGACACAGGGAAGAGGTAACTATGGGGAGGAAGTGGGAGGGGAGCTGCTGCATTGTGGTAAATTGCAGTCACTGTCATGAGACAAAGTATATGTGAACTGCTGCATGGAAAGTGAATTTGCACTGTAAATTTTCACTCACATCACAATTAAAAAAAAAAAAATCACTGAATCTTAAGATAGGTCTATAAAAATCACCTAATATCAAACACAAGAAGAAAAAAGGTGAGGGTATGGGGAAGAAGAACAGTGAATCCAGAGGTATGGTACAATATCAAACAGTCTAAAATAGTGTAATTGGAATCCCACAAGGAAAAGAGAAAGAAGAAGGAAGAAAAAATATTTTAAAGCAAAATGACAAAGAATTTTCCAAAAAAATAATTAAAGATATCAATCACAAATCTACAAAGCTCAGAGAACCTCTAAAGCAAGCCAAATAAACCCTATCCCACCCTACCCCACCCCACCTCACACAAGAAAAAAAAAGTAAAACCATTTAAAATTCTTCATCTGAAACAAAATATGAAGATATCATCTGACAGACAATAAGAGGGGAAAAAGCATAAAGTACACTTATAGGAAAAAAGAACGAAAACTGCCTTCTTGTCACCAACTATGTAAATCACAACCAACACAGTGACATCTATACAGTGTTGAAAGAAAAACTGTCAATCCAGATCTTTATGTACAAGGAAACTAGCTTTCAAAAACAAAGAAAAAATACTTTAACAGACACTGAGAAAATGCATTACCTATAGGCCTGCATCTACCACTTGTCTGCCAGTTTGTTGCACTGTGGTAGCTTGTGTGTTGCTGTGAGGCTGGAGGCTATGCCACCAGTACTTCAAATACCATCAGGGTCACCCATGGTGGACAGGTTTCAGCAGAGCTTCCAGACTAAGACAGACTCAGAAGAAGGAAGGGGTCATCCACTTCTCAAAGAACTGGTCAGTGAAAATCTTATGAATAGAAGTGAAACACTGTCTGATATGTTACTAGAAAACTTGACGAATAGTACTGAAACACTGTCTGATACTGCTGGAAGATAAGTCCCTCAGGTCAGGAGGCACTCACAATACAACTGGGAAAGAGTTACCTCCTGAAAGAAGAGTCAACCTTAATGACATGGATGGAGAAAAGTTTTTGGGACCTCCATTTGCTGATGGGACATGACTCAAAATGGGAAGAAATAGCTATAAACATTGATTAATGATAAGGATGAGGAGTGTATGAAGTATAATGTAGGAAAACTGGAAGTTGTCAAAAATGAAATGGAATACATAAAGATTGATAGCCTAGGTGTTAGTGATTTAAAATGGACTGCTTTTGGCCACTCTGTATCAGACAACATTTTGATCCACTATGCTAGGAATGACAAAACTGAAGAGAAATGGCATCACATTCATCATGACAAAGAATGTCTCAAGATCCATCCTGAAGCACAATGCAGTCAGTGATATGAAAATATCCATACATCTACAAGGAAGACCAGTTAATACTACTATTATTCAAATTTACACACCAGGCACTAAAGCCAAAGATGAGGAAATTAAAGATTTTTACCAACTTCTGCAGTCTAAAATTGACCAAACATTCAATCATGATGTACTGATTATTACTGGTGACTGAAATGTGAAAGATATAAATAAACAAGAATCACCAGTAACTGGAAAATATGGCCTTAGTGATAGAAATGACACCTGACATTGCATGATAGAATTTTGCAAGACCAACGACTTACTCGTGACAAACACATTTTTTTCAACAACATAAATGGCAGCAATATATGTAGACCTCACCAGATGGACTACACAGAAATCAGATTGACTGGATCTGTGGAAAGAGGTGATAGAAAAGCTCAGTATCTTCAGCCAAGACAAGGTCAGGAGCTGACTGTGGAAAAGACCATCAAGTGCCCATATGTAAGTTCAACTTGAAGCTGAATGCAATTAAAACAAATCCACGAAGGCCAAAATATGAACTGGATTATATGCCACTGAATTTGGAGACTATCTGAAGAATAGATCTGACACAATGAACACCAGTAAAGGAAAACCAGATGAATTGTGGGATAACATCAAGGATGTCATACATGAAGAAAGCAAAACGTCATTAAAAAGTCAGGAAAGGAAGAAAAGACCAAAAACAGATGTCAGAAGAGACTCTAAAACTTGCTCTTGAATGGACAGAAGCTAAAGAAAATGGAAGAAATAACAAGGTCAAAGAGCTAAACAGAAGATTTCAAAGAGCAGCTGAAAAAGACAAAGTCAGTCATTATAGTGAAATGTGCAAAGACCAGGAGTTAGAAAACCAGAAAGGAAGAATGATTGGTATTTCTCAAGCTGAAAGAACTAAAGAAAAAATTTAAGCCTTGACTTGAAATATTGAAAGATTCTATGTGTAAAACACTGAACGATGCAGGAAGCATCAAAAGAAAATGGATGGAACACACACAATCACTGTACAAAAAAGAATTAGTCAAAGTTCATCTATTTCAGATCGTGGCATATGACCAAGAACCAATGGTACTGAAGGAAGAAGTGAAAGCTGCCACTGAAGAAACTGGCAAAAAACCAAGGCTTCGGGAACTGACAGAATACCCACTGAGATGCTTCAACAAACGGATGCTGCACAGAAGCCACTTACTCATCTATGCCAAGAAATGTGCAAGACAGCTACCTGGGCTGATTGACTGGAAGAGATACATATATGTACCGACTCCAAAGAAAGGTAGGTGATCCAATAGAACTTGGAAATTATGGAGCTGATCATTAATGTCACATGCTAGTAAAATTTTATTGTAGATAATTCAAAAATGGCTGGAGCACACACTGAAAGGGAACTTCCAAAAACGCAAGATGGATTCAGAACAGGACTTGGAAGGAAGGATATCATTGCTGATGTCACATGGATCTTGGCTGAAAGTAAAGAATACCAGAAAAATATGTACTTGTGTTTCATTCACTATACAAAAGCATCCGACTGTGTGGTTCATAACAAATTACAGATAACAATGAGAAGAATAAGAACTCCTGAACACTTCATTGTGCTCCTGAGGAACCTGTACATAGACCAGGAGGCTGTCATTTGAACAGAACAAGGAGACAGTATGCATGGTTTAAAATCAGAAAGGGTATGTGCTAGGGTTGTATCCTTTCACCATGCTTATTCAATTTGTATGCTGAGCAAACAATATGAGAAGCTGGACTATATGAAGAAGAATGTGACATCGGATCTGGAGGAAGACAAAGGTGTGCCAACCCAAGAAATGGTATTTTCAATAGCCGCATATGGATGTGAAAGCTGGACAATGGATAAGGAAGACTGAAGAATTATTAATGCTTTTGAGCTGTGGCATTGGCAAAAAGTACAGCAAGTACCATACACTGCCAAAAGAATGAGCAAGTATGTCGCGGAAGAAATGTAACTGGAATCTTCCTTAGAAGCGAGAACGGTCAGACTTCATTATCATCTACTTTGGTCCTGTTGTAAGAAGGTACCATTTTCTGGAGAAGGATATCATGCTTGGTAAAGTGGCAGGTCAGTGAGAAATGGGGAGACCCTTAAAAAGATGGATTGACACAGTGGCTAAAATGATGGGCTCAGATATAGCAAGGATTTTAAGGATGGCACATGTCCAGGTAGTGTTTCATTCTACTGTACAAAGGGTCGCTATGAGTTGGAACTGGCTCCACGGCACATAACAACAACAACAACAACATAGGTCTGCACTATTAAAAATATGTTAAAGGAAACTTTTCAGACAGAAGGGATATGATGCCACAGAAAAACCTGGACCTACACAAAAAAAGAAACTGACAAAATAGGCTAATTTGAAAGTAAGTAAAAAAGACATGATTTTCTTCTTTCTGAGAGCTCTAAATGATAAGTGACAAACTAACACAAAAATAATAGCAATGTATTATGAGTTTACAGCATTTAAAAAATGTACTCTAGATCCTATACCTAGAAAACCCAAGAGACTCGGGCAAAAATCTACTGGAACTAATTGAGAGATTTAGCATCGTGGCAGGATATAAGATCAACATC
>NW_006921597.1:7222839-7223575 GCF_000298275.1 Orycteropus afer afer
TTAGCAATTCCATTACTAGGTATATATCTTAAACAAGTGAGAGCCATGACAAGAACAGACATATGCACACCCACATTCATCACAGCACTATTTACAATACGCAAAAGATGGAAACAACCTAGGTGTCCATCAACTGAGGAATGGATAAGCAAACTATGGTACATACACACAATGGAATACTATTGCAACCCTAAAGAATAACCTAGAATCTGCAAAACACCACATAGCTTGGATGAACTTGGAGGACATTATGCTGAGTGAAATAAGTCATCACATAAGGACAAATATTGTATTACCCCGTTATTGTAAAAGTCAAGAAAGGTTTATCTATGGAAAGAAATTTTCTTTGTTGGTGGGAGCTCTGGTAGCGTAGTGCCTAAGGCACTTGACTCCTAACCAGAAGGCTGGTGGTTCAAACCCCCCAGACACTCCTCAGAAGGAAGATGAGGCAATATATTTCCGTAGTGATGTTGTTGTTGTTGTTAAGTGCCGTCGAGTCGTTTCTGACTCAGCGACCCCATGCACAGCAGAACGAAACGCTGCCTAATCCCACGCCAGCCCCACAATCCTTGCTATACTTGAGCCCATCATCACAGCCACCATATCAATCCATCTCATTAAAGGCCTGCCCCTCTTCCGTCAACCTTCCGCCCTACCAAGCACGACATCCTTCTCCAGGGAATGGTTCAATCTTACAACATGACCAAAATAGGTGAGACGAAGTCTGGCCATTCTT
>NW_006921597.1:7226179-7227191 GCF_000298275.1 Orycteropus afer afer
GTTGTCTCTCCTCACCTGTAACCCTGGGGCTGACTGCTCTTCTGTCCGGGTTCAAGGCTTTTATCCCCTTTCTCCTGCTCTTCTCGCCTGCTACTACTCTGGGCATCCCTGCGTTGTCTCTCCTCACCTGTAACCCTGGCTTGGAAACCCAAGAAGGGGTCACTATGAGTCGGGTCCGAATCAACAGCACATAACAACAACAACAACAGGGGGGAGGGGGAGGGGAGGGAACACTGTTAGACAGGTAGAGATTAGTATTGATTTGGGTGAAGAGAAGGGCAATGTACCAAATGTGAGTGATCAACATGGTGACACTGACGAGGAGGAAGACAGAGAGGTACATGGGAGGTACAACAAAGATGAACCCTTTTGCACATACAGTACTGCATTGTCAGTGAAGGCAACATGGGTATAGGGGTGGATAGATGGGTAGACAGGCTAAACTATTAGGTATATCTATGAAGTGGGAAGTGTACCCAAGACCATGCATAGGGCTGGCAGACAATGGTCCTATAAGTTTATGTGTATGATCTGAGTTTCCAGGTGTATAGTAGAGCTGACCAGAGGCAAGGTTGTAGTCACTTCTTAGTCCTAGCCAGATACCCAGAGGGACTGAGTAGTTGAACCTGTGGTCTTGGGACCATAGTAACAGGGGACATAAAACTGAACTGGCATAATATACTAGACAAAACATTGTTCACTTCCTAGTTTGCCAAGTAGTGACTGGGATCTTAAAAGCTTGCAAGCAGCCATCTAGATGCAACGGTGGGTCTCTCCTCATCCAGAGCAAAGAAGAATGAAGAAAAACAAAAATTCTGGAAACAATTAGTCCTTTCAACTGGTACATCATCTGATCTGCAGCCTATATGACTATGAGACCAGAAGAACTAGATGGTGCCCAGCTACCACTCTCAATCACTTGGAAGGGGATCTAAGTAGGAGATCCTGGATAGAGAGGGAGAACAATGTGGACAATACTCAAAATCACTTGGAGAAAAAAAAAGGGGGGGGG
>NW_006921597.1:7227943-7229361 GCF_000298275.1 Orycteropus afer afer
AAAAAAAAAAAAAAAAAAAAACTAAAGGCATTTGGAAACAATCAGTCGTAGGACATGATGGACCTTGAGACTAGAAGAACTAGATGGTGCCCGGCTACCAATGCCAACCACTCGGGAAGGGATCTTGGATAGAGTGGAAAGAAAAACATGGAAAAATACATGATAATGAACAGAATTACTGGTCAGCTGGAGTCTGGTGGGACCCCCAAGACTAGGGCCCTGGGATACGTTTCGGACTTGGGATAAAACTCACTCATAAAGGCTGGCCCTCAGCCCAATAGTAAATAAGATGTACATGCAGCTCATTCAACCCAGGGCGTTGCACCCACATACTCTACAGAGACACACCCCTTGCAGGAATCAGCCATGAGGCACCAGAGGAGCAAAATTCACATGGAGGAAAAACAGGACACATAGGAAGGCATAATTTAGAAGGGCACTGGGTGGTTGAGGAGGGGTTACTGGGAAGGGAGACGAGGGGAATAGTTCGGGTTGGGGATGGTAACTGGGGAATGAAACTAAATGTACACAAAACGTTGACTGTAAAACAAATTCTGCTCTGTAAATTTGCATGTAAAGCACAATAAATAAATACAAATAATCCAAAAGAAGGGAAAAAAAAGAACTGCAAGCATACTATTGTAAGGTCCTTATAAAACACATGAAGTACTATAGCAATCCCTGCATTACAAATGAGTTCTGTTCCTAAATCTGTCTTTAAATAATTTGAACATAAATCAGAATAGTTAGGAACCTGCCCCCAGGCGGCAGGAAGCAGTGGCAGACAGGACCTGAGGCCAGAACAGATTAAGGTGAGGAGAGCCCCCAGGCATCAGGAAACAACAGCAGACATGGCCTGTGGCCAAAACAGGTAGGGGGAAGCTCAGGAAGTGAGCAGAGCAGTTGGAACAGCTAAGGGAGACTAACTTGTCTGTCACTTTGTCATACTGTGGTGGCTTGCAAGTTGCTGTGAGGCTGGAGGCTGTACCAACAGGGGTGCCCACAGTGAACCACTTTCAGTGGAGCTTCCAGACAGAGACAGACTAGGAAAAAGGGAGAGGCCATCCAATTCTCAAAGAATTGGCCAGGGAAAACCTTATAAATAGTAGTGAAACACTCTCTGATATATTACTGGACAATTTTATGAATAACCCTGAAACACTGTCCAATACAGTGCCAGAAGATGAAACCCACAGGTTGGAAGGCACTCAAAACATGCCTGGAAAAGAGGTTTCTCATCAGAGTAGAACCTACCTTAATGATATGGATAAAGTACAGCTTTCGGGACCTCCATTTGCTGAAGTAGCACAACTCAATACAAGAAGAAACAGCTGTAAACATCCATTAATAATCGGTATAGGAATGTATGAAGTATGAATCTAGGAAAATTGGAAGTTGTCAAAAATGAAATGGAACGC
>NW_006921597.1:7229596-7244160 GCF_000298275.1 Orycteropus afer afer
CAAGTCGGCCCCGACTCATAGCGACCCCTCCTTGGGTTTCCGAGGCAGTATCACTACGGAAGTAGGATTGCCCAACCTTCCTTCCGAGGAGTGGTTGGTGGGTTTGAACAGCCAGCCTTCTGGTGAGCGGTCTAGTGCCTTAGGCACTATGCTACCAGAGCTCCTATCCTAGACATTAGTGAGCTGAAATGAACCAGCTTTCACCATTCTGAATCAGACAATCGTAGGATCTACTATGCCAGAAATGACAAATTGAAGAAGAATGCTGTAGCATTCATCATCACAAAGAATGTTTCAAGATCTATCCTGTAGTACAATGTTGTCAGTGATAGGATAATGTCCTATGCCTACAAGAAAAGAGAGTTATTATTATTATTATTCAAATTTACGTACCAATCACCAAAGCCAAAGATGAGGAAACAGTATTTTTACCAACTTCTGCAGTCTGAAATTCACCAAACAAGCAATCAAGATGTGGTGGTTATCATTGGTGAATGGAATGCAAAAGCTGGAAACAAAGAATCACCTACAAAATTTGGCCTTAGAGATAGAAATAACATTACAAATCAGATGACAGAATTTTGCAAGGACAATGATTTATCCACTGCAAATACCTTTTTTCAACAACACAGTGGTGATTATCCACATGGACTCTGCCAGATGGAGTACACAGGAATGAGACTGACGACATCTGTGGAAAGAGGTGAAGGAGAAGTTCAATATCTTCAGCCAAAACAAGGCCAGGAGCTGATTGTGGAACAGACCATCAACAGTAACTGAGACGAAGTCTGGCCATTCTCACTTCCAAGGAGCATTATGGATGTGCCTCTTCCAGGACAGACTTGTTAGTCCTTCTAGCAGTATATGATACTCCTAGCATTCTTCTCCAACACCACAACTCAAAAGCATCAACTCTTCTTTCATTGTCCAGCTCTCACATGCATAAGAGGCAACTTGAAGAATCATGGATTGGGATAGGCACACCTTAGTCTTCAAGGAGACATCTTTGCTCTTCAGTGCTTGAAACAGGTCTTTTGCAGCAGATCTTCCCAATGCAATATGTCGTCTGATGTCTTGACTGCTGCTTCCATTGTTGAGTGTAGAACCAATTAATACGAAGTTCTTGACAACTTCAATCTTTTCTCCATCCACTATGAAGCTGTTTATTGGACCAGTTGTGAGGATTTTCATTTTCCTTATACTGAGATGTAATCCATACTGCAGATGGTAGTCTTCAATCTTCGTCATTAAGTGCTTCAAGTTATCCTCACTTTCAGCAAGCAAAGCTGTGTCATCTCAATATCACAGGCTGTTAATGAGTCTTCCTCCAATTCTGATGCCACTTTCTTCTTCTTTAATCCAGTTTCCTGGATTATTTGCTCAGCTACAAATTGAGTAAGTATGATAAAAAGATACAACCCTGATGCACTCCCTTCTTGATTTTAAACCATGAAGTATCCTCCTGTACTGTTCAAAAGATAGCCTCCTGGCTATGTACAGGGTTCTTGTGAGTACACTCAATTGTTCTGAAATTCTCATTTTTCTCAATGTTATCTATAATTTGTTATGATCCACACAATCAAATGGTTTTGCATAGTCAACAGAACACAAGTGAACATCTTTCTGGTATTCTTTGCTTTCAGCCAAGATCCATCTGACATCGATGATATCCTTCATTCCACGTCCTCTTCTATATCCAGCTTGCATTTCTGGAAGCTCTCTGTCAATATAGTGCTCCAACAGTTTTTTGAATTATCTTTAGTAAGATTTTACTTGTGAGAGACATTAATGATAATGTTCAATAATTTCCACATTCTGTGGGATAACCCTTTCTTTGGAATGGGCAGAATAATGGATCTCTTCCAGTCAGTTGGCCAGGTAGCTGTCTTCCAAATCTCTTGGCACAGCTGAGTGAGTACCTCCACCGGGGCATCCATTCACTGAAACATCTCAATGGGTATTCCGTCAATTCCTGGAGCCTTGTTCCTTACCAATTCCTTCAGTGCAGCTTCGATTCCTTCCTTCAATACCATTGGTTCTTGATCTTATGCCACTTCCTGAAATGGATGAACATTGGCCAGTTCTTTTTTATATAGTGGCTCTGTGCATCTTCTTTTGATGTTTCCTGCACCATTCAATATCTTGCCCATAGAATCTTTCAATATTGCAACTCAAGGCTTGAATTTTTTCTTCAGTTCTTTCAGCTTGAGAAATGCCAAGTGTGTTCTTCCCTTTTTGTTTTCTAACTCCAGATCTTTGCACATTGCATTATAATAATGGGCTTTGTCTTCTCAAGCTGCTCTTTGAAATCTTCAGTTCAGCTCTTATTTCTTGTCATTTCTGCCATTTGCTTTAGCTACTCTCCATTCAAGGACAAGCTTCAGAGTCTTTTCTGAAATCCATTTTGGTCTTTTCTTCTTTGCTTGTCTTTTTAATGACCTCTGGCTTTCTTCGTGGATGATATACTTGATGTCATCCCACAATTCCACTGGTTTTCAGTCACTGGTGTTCAATGCATCAAAACTATCCTTCAGATGGTCTCTAAATTCAGGAGGGATATTATCAAGGTCCTATTTTGGCTCTCATGGACTTGTTTTAATTATCTTCGACTTCAGCTTGAACGTGCATATGAGCCGCTGATGGTCTGTTCCACAATCAACTCCTGCCCTTGTTTTGGCTGAAGATATTGAACTTCTCCATCGCCTCTTGCCACAGATGTAGTCAATCTCATTCCTATGGACTCCATCTGGTGAAGTCTATGTGTATAGCCATCACTTATGTTGTTGAAAATAAGTATTTGCAATGAATAAGTCACTGGTCTTGCATAATTCTACAATGTGCTCTCTAATGTTATTTCTATCACCAAGGCCATATTTTCCAACTACCGGTAACTCTTCTTTGTTTCCAAATTTTGCATTCCAGTCACCAGTGATAATGAACACATCTTGATTGCATGTTCAGTCAATTTCAGACTGGAGAAGTTGATAAAAATCTTCAATTTCCTCATCCTTGGCTTTGGTGGTTGCTGCACAGATTTGAATAATAGTAGTATTAACTGGTCTTCCTTGTAGATGTATGGATATTATCCTATCACTGACAGCGTTGTACTTCAGGACAGATATTAAAACAGTCTTTGTGATGATGAACACCATGCCATTCCTCTTCAATTTGTTATTTCCAGCATAGAAGATCAATTTGTTATCTGATACAAAATGGCCGAAACCAGTCCATGTCAGCTCACTAATGCCTAAGATATTGATCTTTATACGTTCCATTTCATTTCTGACAACATCCAATTTTCCTAGATTCATAGTCTTACATTTCACGTTCTGATTATTAATGGATGTCTGCATCTGTTTCTACTCATTTTGAGCCATGCCACATCAGCCAACGGAGGTCCCGAAAGCTTTATTCTATCCATATCATTAAGATCGTCTCTACTCTGAGAAGTCAGCTCTTCCCCAATCAAATTTTGAGTGCCTTCTGACCTAATGAGCTCATCTTCTTGCACTATATCGGACAATGTTTCAGGTCTATTCATAAAGTTTTCCAGTAACAGACAGTGTTTCACTGCTATTCATAAGGTTTTCACTGGCCAATTGTTTGAGAAGTGGATGGCGTCTTCCTTCTTTCAAGTCTGTCTTAGCCCAGAAGCTCCGCTGAAACCTGTCCACCATGAGCAACCCTGCTGGCATTTTGTATCACTGTTGTCATAGCCTCCAGACTCACAGCAACACATAAGCCACCACAGGACGACAAACTGACAGACAAGTTCATCTCCCTTAGTGGTTCCTAACTGCTTTGTACCTGCCTACCTTAGGCCCTGGCCTTAATACAGAGCTGCCCCTAAGGGAAACAGCCCCAAGGCCCATGCCCACTGACCTCGGGACTTAATACCCAGCCACCCTCAAGCATAGCAGCCCTAAGTTCTGCACCCACCGACCAGAGGCCCTGGCCTTAAAATAGAGATTCCACCAAGCGAAGCAGCCCCAAGCCCCACAACTAACAACATAGTAGATATTGATACAACTATATGGATTGTTACTTTGAATGTAAATGATCTAAATATACAAAATGAAACCAAATCTGTCTTCAGCAAACCTAACTTTAAATAGAAAAATATATAAAGTTCTAGATATACCATGCAGACACTACCCAAAAGCAAGCCAATGTAACTATATCAGTATCAGACAAAGTATAAAAACAGAGAAAATTACCAAGGCTTAAGAGAAAAACTGGAGCTCTGGTAGTGTAGTGCCTGAGGCACTTGACTGCTAACCAGAAGGCTGGTGGTTCAAACCCACCAGCCACTCCTCGGAAGGAAGGTTGGGCAATCGACTTCCATAGTGATATTACCTTGGAAACCCAAGGAGGGGTCATTATGAGGCAGGTCTGACTCGAAGGCACATAACAACAACAAGAAAAAAACTTAGTAGAAGGATAGGAAGATAGTGTTTTATCTGTACTACAGGTAAGTTCCCTCCAGAATCTTAGTGCCTGAAAAACTAGGTGCAGCAGTTACAAGTGGGGATTCTGGTGCTCTGAATAGCTCATTAAGGCAGAATACACTAAACTCAGGAAAGTAGGATTAGAAAGGAGGGAGGGACAGCATAATTACCCAGAAAGAATAAAAATAGGAGAAACTTTCCTGTGGAGCACCCACCAACTGGCAAGACAGGGCATTGGAAGGCTCCCTGGGGCAGTGGAGAGAACGCACCAGAGGACCTGTGGCCACTCTGCAGATCCACCTTCGGCACCCACTTTTATCAGTAAACTTAGGATCACTGGGAGGGACCAGAGACCCCCTCTGATTCCAGGTGCTGCTCAACTGGGAGCAGAGAGGGAAACACACCACAAGTGGGTGGGCTCTGGGATGAACTTGTGGCGTAGAACAAGGCAGCTGTTCTAGGACAGCTTTTTGGCACAGAGGGACCTGGAGAGCAGGGTTTTTGTGGCTGTCTCAACCTGGCAGAAAGTTGTGGTTCCCCTAATCATTGGGGTCTTCAGAGAACTTGAGCTGTGGGCCTGTGAGTAACAGTGTAACATCATCATTAGAAGCTTACTCAACACCCAGGAAATGGTTACTGGTGCCTTGGACATTTTTCTTTCTTTCTTTCTCTTTTCTTTCTCCTTTCCCTGCCTCATCCAATAGAAAAACCACATTAAGCTATCACAACACCTCCTGGCTTTAATCCTAAACCCCCTTCATGACAAACAGAGACTTGCATCCACATTTCACACAGTGATTCCATCATCACAAAGAAACCTGCAAAGCAAACCAGTAAACCTTAATTAATAATCAAAAAATAAAATAAAATATACCAGGTCCAACTTTCCAAAAATATTAAATCATAAAACCAAGCAAAATATATCAATACATAACTAACAGTTAAAGACAATTTCAAAATGTCTAAGAAACAAGAGGCAACCTCAAATCAAACCAAAAAAAAAATAAAAATAAAAACAGGATAAGACAATAGAAATAAAATCCAAAACAAAATCTCATTAAACATGGAGAAAGAGAAGGCAATAGAATTATCTGAGAAGGAATTTAGAAGGTATGTTTATAGAACTCTACAAGAGCTTAAGGAAACCCCAAACAGAATCAAGGAGAACACAGAGAGTACCCTGGAAGAATTCAGGAAAATCATTCAAGAACAAAACAACAAATTAATACACAATCAGAATTCATACAAAAACAGCAGTTAGAAATCCAGAAAATGAATAGCAAAATTAGAGAATTATACAACACGGTGGGAAGCACAAAACAATAGGCTAGAACTGGATAAAGAATGCATTTTCCAACTAGAAGATAAATCCCTTGACACCAGCCTGCAGAAGAAAAATCAGAACAAAGATTTAAGAGAAATGAAGAGAAGAGTTATATGGGACGACATGAAAAGAAACAACATATGCCTCATTGGAATTTCAGAATAAGAAGAGGTGGAAAAAAACACTGAGAAAATTGTGAAAGACTTACTAACAGAAAACTTCCCCCATATCATGAAGGAAGGAAAGATATTTGTCCTAGAAGCTCAAAGAACTCCATACAGGATAGATCCCAAAAGAAAAACACTGAGGCATATCATAATCAAACTCTCCAAAACGGAAGACAAAGGAAAAATATTGCAAGCTGCCTGGGACAAAAGAAATATTACTTATAATAATCAAACAGTTAGGATGAGTTCTGATTACTAAACCATAAACCAAATATACTGCTGTCAAGTTGGATCCAACTCATAGCGACCCCTCCTTGGGTTTCCGAGGCAGTATCACTACAGAAGTAGACTGCCTGATTTCCTTCTGAGGAGTTGCTGGTGGGTTTGAACCACCAGCTTTCTGGAGTTCTGATAACTCAGCAGAAACCATGCAGGCAAGAAGGCAATGGGATGGCATATGTAAAACACTAAAGGAACAGAACTTCCAACCAAGAATCCTATATCCAGCCAAATAGTCCACTGAGTATGAGGACAAAATCAAGACATTCTCAGACAAACAGAAATTAAAGAGATTTTGTGAAAACCAGACCAACCCTACAAGAAACGCTTAAGGAAGTCCTTCCAATAGAGAACCCCACAACAGAGAACAACAAAATCAGGACACATGACAACACGAAAAGCAAATCAGAAACAGACATTCAAACTAAGACCATGAAACACTGTACACTAAAACACAAGGAAGTCAATCTACACACCACAACAGCAACTAACCAAATAGAGGGAATAAAAGTTCCAGGTACAAACTTCCAAAAGGAGAGGAAAACAGGACAATGTTCTCATAGAACAGATAGTTCCAAAAATATAGAGAAAAGAACTCACTCCAAGGTAACCATAGAGAAAACTAACAATCTCCCTAAGCAAACCCAGAAGGAAGGAAAACGTATGAGTTTAGTAAACACAAAACCAAAAATAAAGAAAACATGCAATCCTTACAGAAACAAAAGAAAACAGACATAGAGCAATTTCTAACAGACAATCAGACATTGTGGAAGAGAGATCCAACGGATCTACCGACTCAGGACCATAGTATTGGGGGATACCAGACTCGATTAGCATAAAAAAACACATAAAAATCTTGTTCCACAACCTACATTGGTAAGTAGCAACTAGAGTCTTAAAAGCTTTCAAGCAGCCATCTAAGATGCAGCTAATGGTCTCCTATCATCAGAAGTGAAGAAGGTGCAAAAAACCAAGGACTTTTGGAAGCAATCAGCCCTAGGACATGATGGACTTCAAGACCAGAAGAACTAAATGGTTCCCAGCCACCAATGCCAACCACTCAGGAAAGGATCAAAACTAGAGATCCTGGGTACAGTGGGAGGAAAAACATGGAACAAAATCCAAAAACATAATGATGACCAGAATTACTGGTCAGATGGACTCTGGTCGGACCCCCAATACTATGGCCCTGGGAGACACTTAGTGCCTAGAATAAAGCTCACTCCCAGGGGATGGCTCTCAGCCCAACAGTAAATAAGACATACATGCAGACCACTCAACCCAGGGTGACATACTCACATACTCTATGGAGATGCATCCCTCAGAGGAATAGACCACAGGGCACCAGAGAGTCAACATTTGCATGGAGGAAATGCAGGACACACAGGAGTGCATAACCATGAGGGGAATAGAAGGGGACGTTACTGGGAAGGGAGGGGAGGAGACTAGGTTTGGGGATGGTAATTGGGGAGTGAAACCAAATGTACAATAAATGTTGAACGTAAAACAAACTGCTCTGTAAACCTGAACCTAAAGCACAATAAAATAAAAGAGAGAGCAAAAAAACTAAGTAATATAATGATAAAAGAGCCAATTCACCAAGAAGACATAACAATCCCAAATGTATATATATTTAAGAATAAAGCCCCCCAAAAAATGAAGCAAAACTGATAGGACTGAAAGGAGAAATAATAAACAAATCAATAATTATAGTTGGAGACTTCAACACTCCTCTCAATATTAGCTAGAACAAGAAGAAAATGAGTAAAGCTATAGAAGGTTTGACTATTAATTAGCTTGACCTAATCGATATTTAAATCCAAACACAACAAAGAAAATATATTTTCAAGAGTACTTTCCATTAAAGAGAGACCATATTGTGGCCCATGAAACAAATTTCAACAAATTTAAGAGTTTTGCTCCCCACTTCCTGCTCGTTTCACAATCAGATGAGAAATCAATGATGGAAAGATATCTGGAAAATCCTCAAAAATAACACATGTCTAAATACCGCAAAGATTTAAAAAGAAGTATAAAATAAAATTTTTAAAAAAGTCAGAAAATATTTTGAAGTAAAAGGAAATGAAAATACAACATTTCAAAATTCAAGGATGCGGTGCAGTAAATTTCTTAGTGTGGTTTTCTAGCCGTAAGTCTTTATAAACTCCATAATGGAATTTGCTGTGAGCAACTGAGGAGCTCTTATTTGTAAAAGTTATCCACCTGGGGTATTTCTGTTGGGAGTGGCACTAAACAATGTTATGGGAGGTTCCCGTACTCTCAGGTGCTTAGAATTCTGATGTTATGATTGGTTAGTTTGGCCACTAGGGAAAGCTCAAAAGGAGGTCTTCTAGAGGCAGAAGAAGTCTCTCTCTGACTGCTGGTTGAGGAAGATGTGCTGCTGAAAGAGACACGTGCTGCTAGGAAAGAGACATGCATTGCTGAGTGAGATACCAAGGGACACTCACTGTTGGGAGAGAGACTGTGAGAGACTATGAGAGACTGTTAGGAGAGAAGCTGTGGGATGGGAGAGAGACTGAGCATTTTCTTGAACTTGAATTGTAGCCTGGTGCTTCCCTAATAAATCCCCTTATCTGTGAGTTCTGTGTGGCCACTGCAGTGAATTATCGAACCCAGGAGAGAGGTGGTGGGTGCTTTGGGAGGAACAGTTGATGAAAGGGCTGGAGGGAGGCAGCATGTCTGGCCTTGCAGTAATAGGCCTTGCGTTACTGATAGTGATTCTGTCTTCCTCTTGCGGGGTTAGAGGAGGGTTGGCCTCCTTGACTTTTTTGCAAAGGGATTGCAGTGAATTGCTTGATGTGGCCTTTCTAGCCATTGTCCTCCATTCTGTGATGTTTTGTAAATGTCATTATCCATGCCTATTTGGGGTGGTGTGGTAGTTAAGGTCAGGTATCAACTTGGTTGGGTAGTTGGTAATAGTCATTCCCTATAATGACTGGCAATCAACTCTGTGATGGGATTTAGGTTAATTCTGTTGGGGCAACACAGGTGAAATGTATCTTGAGTCCTGCCTTGCTGGAGGGTATAATTCAAATCACCACCCTTAGCTTCCCTGAGGGTATACCTACGAATCTCCTGGGAAGATTCACTCTCTTCTTGCTCCAGCTTTATGTCTTGGATTATCCTCATCTCACCCCTGGATTTGGGACAGCAGCCGTCATCTGATCTGCTGATCGAGGTTCATCAAACCACAAGAGTTGGGAGGATCCGCCAGACCTACTCACGGACCTGGGACTAGCCAGCCTGCCAGCCTCCACCACTACTACGTGAGACGAACCCTTGGGTGTCTGTGAGTTCTGTGAGGCGTTACAGCGAAAAACAGAACCCTAAGACTAGGGAAATTACTGGGAGGAGGAGGAGGAGTAATGTCTGAAATGATGGAGTGGCATGGTAGTTTGGACATTTGGGACATCTTTGACCTCCGCCTCATGGGGACCGGCCTCGTGCTGATCTTTCTAAGAGAAATTGTTCAAGCAGGGATATAGCTAAAAAAGAGCTGAGAAATAAATTTATAGCATTAATGCTTATATTAGAAACAAAAGTGTCAAATTAATTATCTAAACTCAAGAAATTAGGGTGACCCAGCCATTCCATTACTAGGTATATATCCTAAAGAAGGGAGAGCCATAACAAGGACAGACATATGCACACCCGTGTTCATTACAGCACTATTTACAATACCCAAAAGATGGAAACAACCCAAGTGTCCATCAACTGAGGAATGCATAATCAAACCACGGTACATACACACAATGGAATACTATGCAACCCTAAAAAATAACCTAGAACCTGCAAAACACCGTGTAACATGGATGAACTTGGAGGACATTAAGTTGAGTGAAATAAGTCAATCACAGAAGGACAAATATTGTATTAGTCCGTTATTGTAAAAGTCAAGGAAAGGTTTATCTATGGAAAGACATTTTCTTTGTTGATTACCAGGGATGAGAGGGGAGGGGAGGGAACACTGTTAGATAGGTAGAGATAAGTATTGATTTGGGTGAAGAGAAGGGCAATGTACCAAATGTGAGTGATCAACATGATGGCATTGAAGAAGAAGAAGACATAGAGAGGTACATGAGAGGTACAGACAACAAAGATGAACCCTTTTGCACATACCGTACTGTGTTGTCAGTGAAGGCAAACATGGGTATATGGGTGGATAGATGGGCAGACATGCTGAACTATTAGGTATGTCTATGAAGCGGGGAGTGTACCCAAGACCATGTATAGGGTTGGCAGACACCAGTCCTATAAGTGTTTGTATGATCTGAATTCCCAGGTGTACAGCAGAGCTGACAAGGGACAAGGTTTTAGTCACTTTTTGGTCACAGCCAGCTACCCAGAGGAACCAAGTAGCTGAACCTGTGGGCTCAGGACCATAGTCGCAGGGGATATCAAGCTCAACTGGCATAACATACTATACAAAACATTATTCTACTTCCTACTTTGGTGAGTAGTGACTGGGATCTTAAAAGCTTGCATAAAGCCATCTAGAAGCAACAATGGGGCTCTCCTCGTCCAGAGCAAAGAAGAATGAAGAAAACTAAAGATTCATGGAAACAATTAGACCTAGCAACTGGTACACCATGCAATCTACAGCCTATACGACTATGACACCATAAGAACTAGATGGTGCCAGGCTATCACTGTCAACCACTCGGAGGGGGATCTACATAGGAGACCCTGGATAGAGAGGGAGAACAATGTGGAACAAAACTCAAAAGCATTTGAAGAAAAAAAAAGGGGGGGGTAGACCAGGTTTGCTGCTCTGATAGAGCCTGGTGGAACCACTGAAATTATGGCCCCTAACTGCCCTTCAGGTCTGGATTTGAACCCACACCTGTGGCTTCCAGCCAAACAAAAGACAGGCATAGGAGTTGAACACTTACCTGAGATAGATACGCTCCTTGGAGAGAACAATCACAGGAGAAAGAAGGGCTGTTTACGCACAGGGAGACAGCTCAGGGGGCAGGAGTACATGAAGGGATGTACACAGGGAAGAGGTAACTGTGGGGAGGAAGTGGGAGGGGAGCTGTTGTACTGTGGTAAATTGTGGTCAATGTCATGAGACAAAGTGTATGTGAACTGCTGCATGGAAAATGAATTTGAGCTGTAAATTTACACCCAAATCACAACAACAAAAAAAGCAAGAAAATAAAAAAAAAAGAGAAAGAAAGAAATTAGGGGGAAAAAAAGAACAAACTAAACCCAAAGGAAGCAGAAGAAAGCAAACAAAGATGTGCAAAAGGGTCACTGGGGTGGCATCTTCCTCTAATCTCCTTTAACTTCACAAGGTGGAGAGAAAATCACCATCAGTAGCATCAGCCTAAGCCTCATTCCTATGAGGACAAATATCATGCCACCCTCCAATCTCTTTACCAACTCTTGACACTAACAGTTCCACCCATGGCGCTTCTTATTTCTCTGCTGAATTTCATGATTCACTGCAGCAGCCACAAAGAAGTCACAGACCATACTCATAATTATTTATTAGGGAAGTTATTTGTTGTTGTTATGTGCCGTGGAGTCGGCCCCTACTCATAGTGACCCCTCCTTGGGTTTCCGAGGCAGTATCACTACAGAAGGAGGATTACCCAGCCTTCCTTCCGAGGAGTGGCTGGTGGGTTTGAACCGCCAGCCTTCTGGTTAGCAGTCAAGTGCTTTAGCCACTATGCTACCAGAGCTCCCATTAGGGAAGTAACAGGTTACAATTCAGGTTCAGGAACACTCAGGATACAATTCTTCAATCAGGACAGCCTTCCCTCGGCCATGCCCCAAGGCACATCTCTCTTTGGTCCTCAGCCTCTTGACTTGGCCTCTGCCTTGCCCAGGCAAATGTTGCAAAGCTCTTTTAGCTCTACCAATAGGTGCACCTAGGTACAAACTACTCCTCCAGCAATGCTCCTGCCCAAAGGCACTCAGCTTTCTCCCACTGAGGGCCAGCAAGCCCACTGCTCTGACTCATGTCAGTCTCTGGGTTCTGTTGCCTCTGCTGCCACCATTTCTCAGGTGGGTCTCTCAGCTGGATCTCTCAGTCAATCTCTACGCCAAGGAGGTCCAACACAGGATCTCAGGTCCTAGGATGCGGTCTACTCCACCCCCAGCTCTTCTCCCTTGATGGCAGTGAGATCCCCATTTCTGCCTCTGCAAGAGCTCATTTTAAGACCAACAGAATGAGAAAACACACCAATTCCCACGTTAGGATTCCATACAACTTTCCATGGTCCCACCCACACAAAGATGCCATATACCTTATTTGCATTACTGGCAAGCTACCCAATCCTGCTGGTCGACCACAAACAACTTATATTCACACAGTTCTTTAGACCATGGTTAGAAGTAATTCACTGCACCACAAGATGAAAGCATAAATAAAACTGAATATTTATAAAACAAAAATTAATTAAACAGGTTCCGGTAAGAGGGCAGAATAAGCAGAAAGGCTGCATAGACCCTCTTCAACAAAGAAAAGGGGAACCAATTCACACAGATACAGAAGATAATCCTGGACCCCTGAGCCTTGAAGGAAAGGATATAGAAGTGGACTAAACTCCAATTAGCAGGAGATTTTGCATGAAAACACCAAAAAAGGAGACATATGGAGCTGCGGTCTGGCAGCAATCCTGATGGCACAGACAGCTTGAAAATTGCCGAGTGGTGGTAGGACCTAAAAATTAACCTAAACATCGGCCCTATTAGCCAGGGACTGCACGGAGGATTGCTCTGGTAGCTGGAGAATAAAAGGAGAATCAGCAAAAAGGAAGGCGGGCTGAGCTGTGGACTACTGTCTGTGCAGAGGGGGCAGCCATTTTGAATGTTTACAAGTGGCTTGACCATTTTGGATATTTCAAGCTACAGCATTCTCCCAGATTCCAGGGACTTAACAACAGGCTCCACTTGCCAAAAACCTCAAGGACTTCCAGACCCAGACATCTGAAAATGTGTGACATTCCCCTTATTACCCTTATACCCCACAACCTTTAGTGAACAGAAGTGCAGCCATCCCTCACTCCCACCCACTTTTTGGGCTGGCAGGAATTCCATCCCATTCTGTGTGCTCAGACAGAGCCTGGATGCCTTGCCCCAATTTTTTTCTTTTTTCTTTTTTTTTTTTTCTGTTTTTTACTTTGTTTGTTTATGTCTCTTTAAAAACTGCTACTATTATTATTATTATTATTACTTTGGTCCTTTTTACTATTATTCTTTATTCTTCCCCTCTCAGGTTCTAGTTTTCAGCTTTTTTCCTTTTCCTTGTTCCTGGTTGCAATTTTTTTTTTTCTTGTGGTTAACCCCATTCCTTGTTTTTTTTTTTTTTTTGCATTTTCTCCCATTTTCTTCTTCATTATTCTCCATGTCTACTTTTTTTCTCTTACTGCCCTCTCCCCAGATACTGCAGGTTTTTTTTCTTTTTTATCTTTGTGGGGTTTTTTTTGTCCTTCTTTTTCACTTTATTCTCTCTTTGGTTACTGTTCCTGTGTGATTACATGGTATGTTATCTGTCCATGTGCTTTTACTTTTTTTATGGTTATTCAATTGTTATTTTTGTCTAACGGAGTGAAAGACAGCAACAGTCCCCACATAACACTACACCCACACCTCCTGCAGCTTCACTTACTGAGTGAGAGAAACCATTTCCTTCTCCACCAACAAGCCAACAATAAACAACCACCAAGAAGAGCTTGATTCACCTTGGCTGCTCTTCACAAACAGTTAACAGAGATCTAAATACAACAATGCCACGATGTCTAAGAGACAACAGACCATCACAGCCCACACAAAGAAGCAAGATAAAGCAGGACAAACAAGGGAGTAGGATCCAGATCCAGAACATAGGGGAAGAAGCAGAATTGGAACACTCTGACAAGGAATTCAAATGAACTATATTTAGGTATCATAAAAGGATTGAGAGATCAAGGAAAACAGAGACAAAACCCAAGAAGAATTCAGGAAGAAAAAAAAGAACAAAATGAAAAATTAGAAATGATTCTAAATCTAGAAATAGAAATCCAGAAAATTAATACTAAATTGTCAAAAATCAATAACACACCAAAAGGGCAAAGGAGTAGAACTGATGCAATGGAAGACAGAATTAACGAGATTGAAGACAAATATCTGAATACTTCTTTGGAAAGGGATAAATCAGAAAAAAGATCAAAACGCAATGAAAATAGCCTAAAGTTCATGTGGGATACCATGAAAATGAATGGAATACATGTCATTGGAATTCCAGAACAGGAAGAGAAAAATAAAACCACTGAGAAAATTGTCCAAGATTTGTTGGAGAACTTCCCTGATGTGATGAAAGATGAGAATATATCCATT
>NW_006921597.1:7247330-7264784 GCF_000298275.1 Orycteropus afer afer
AATCAACACTTTAAACCAACATCTCCAACAATTAGAAAAAGAACAGCAAGAAAAGCCTACAGTCACCAGAAGAAAGGAAATAATCAAGATTCAAACAGAAATCACTGAAACAGAAAATAGAAGGGCAATAGAAAAAATCAACAAGACCAGAAGTTGGTTTTTTGAAAAGATCAATAAAACTGACAAACCATTGGCAAATTTAACAAAGGAAAAAAGGGAGAGAATACAAATAACACAAATAAGAAACGAAATGGGGTGACATCAGAACAGAACCAACTGAAATAAAAAATTAATTAAACAAAAAATTACTTCTTAGAAAAAAAAAAAAACAGTAATATAGACACACCTGTAGCCAGATTGACAGAAAAAAAGAAACAAAGTAGGATTCATCACAAAACAGTCTACAAATAGGTAAAGGTTAAAAGTGTATGCTACAAACAACATTTTATGTACAAATTAGACAACCTAGAGAAAATTGACAAATTCCCTAAATGACATAAACTATAAAACCACCCAAGAAGTATCCTAAAGAGTACTATATCAAAGAAATCGAGTATTTTGAAAACTTCTAATTAAAAACAAAACTCTCCAGATTTCATCTACTAGACATTTAAGAAAGAAAAATACTAATTATACACAAAATTGTCCAGGAAAAACTAAAGGAGGAAATACTTCCCAACTCCTTTTACAAAACTAGCATTATCCTTATACAAAACACACACACACAGAGCACACAGAGAAAGAACATTTCTGTGTCAGGAACATAGACACAAATATTCTCAAAAAATATTAGTTAATCAAATCCAGCTGAGTTCTAAAAAAGAGGATATACCATGACTAAGTAAGGTTTCATCCTGTTGTATGTAAGGTCACCATCAGTCAGAGAAAACCTGGTAACTAACAAGAAATGAGGTTTATTCTGGAAAATACAAGGCTGGTTTGACTTCAACAATCAACCAATATAATTCACCCTATCAACAAATTGAATAAAAACTATAATACCTACCAACTTATTAAATGCCACAAAAACATTTTACAACAGTCATTATCCATTCCTAAAAATTCTCAGGAAACTAAGGAAAGAAGGGAATTTCTTCAAGCTAATAGTGTCTACAAAAAATTTATGTCTAACATTATACTTATAAAGGCTGTTAAAAATAATTTAGATCCACAATCAATTAAAAATATATGTGGGCAAAAAATATAAACAAGCAATTTATCAGAAAACAAATATAAATTATTTGCAACTTCTTCCTTCAGCTTCTCTCTCTCACTCTACAATTCCATCCCTTTACTCATCTGAGGAATGAAAAAGAATTTTCATACCCACTTCCTCATCACAGGTCTGGAATATGTCTATGTAAATTGCACCAGTAATTCAGTTTTTGTGTTCTGTTTTTTAATCTACAGCAATAAACTGTATTTAATTTCTGAACGGTCAGTTTTAATAACTAATTTTTGGTTTTCAAGCATCATATTAATTCTTCCTGACTGATTCTCTAATTTTGGTCCTACTAGTTTTCTATTCCCCTTTTCTTTGAACCATACAATTAATGTAACAGCAATCATAACATTTTTAAAAACCCTGTCAGAAGTTTCTAATAAAATTGTCTGAAAGACAAAAAAAATTTTCACAAAATATGAAAGAAACTATTACTTCATAGTACAGTACAGCTCACAAATGTATTATGATTTTATCTAGATATTTGATACTGTTGACTAATTAAGGAAATTAATTATATCCTCACAACTAAGTAGTACAGAAGGATTCCCACTGCAAAGGAGACATACAGCTAGGATCTCCAATGAGTTTACTGAGATTACCAAAATGAAGAAAAAAAAAAAATTATTCCTACCTGAAACATCCAGGTCTTTCAGCAAATCTTTAGATTAGTTCAATATTAGTCAATTTAGAAAAACAATGTTACTAGAGAAATCCTTCATTTTATTAAATTTCATTCACAAGCCTTCTTTCCCAAAACAATGTATTACTTGATTTTGCTCACCTCCTCTCCTGAAAGGTAATATGCTGCAAGTAGGCCTCCAATAAATCGAATGTTAACTTCAAACACAGACACTTCTGAATTCTGTGAAAACATATTGGAAATATTTCACATATACATAATACTTTACAGCTTTCAAAATATTTTTAGTACTTCACTCTAAAATACGCTATGGAAAAAGGTCTTTTTCCACTTTCTACACCTTTATTCTTCATCAAACTTCAATCTCACCAACTGTTTGTTAACGTTACTGAAATTTATCTATTATTATCACCAAATAAAACAAACCAAACTCACTGTCCTCTAGTTGGATCCAACTCATAGCGACCCTTCTTGGGTTTCTGAAGCGGTATCACTACAGAAGCAGATTGCCCAACCTTTCTTCTGAGGAGTGGCTGGTGGGTTTGAACCACCAGCTTTCTGGTTAGCTGTCAAATGCCTTAGGCACTACACCACCAGAGCTCTTATTATTGTCCACCAAAGCTTGTAAACAGTCAAAACTGATGGGCCATTTCCCTATACCTTGCATATTTATTATGATTTTATCTAGATATTATCTAGATATTTGATTCTGTTGACTATTCTCCCTCCATTTCTTAAAGTCTGGAATACCACTCTCTCTACTGGTTCCTTTTCCTTCTATTTGAATAACTGCAGTATTGTTTCCATTTTTACTTGTATTTCTCTTCATGGATTTAAATTTTTTTTCTGGTATATATAATAACACAATAAATGTTAAAACAAGTGCCTCAAAATAATGATGGTATGATGGATTATTCAGGTAATAATGTTAAGAAAACTGGCTCCTAGGTTAAGAAAGTAAGTTGAACACTCATTTCACATACATATAAAAATAAATTCCACATGATTTAGAAATGAAGATTAAAAAATTACTATAAAGAAGTAAAAGAAAATGCAACAATATTTAATTTCCTAAAGAAACAAGTACATTGTGAGCATAAAATCAACAGTATTGATAACAAATGACTAAAAGATTTTAACTTCCCCAGACCTCAAATCATCTATAAGAAAAAAAAAGTGCTGGCAAGGATGTGAAATAAATGGAAATTATATACACTGCTGTTGAGAAGAGCCACTGGAAGTTTCTTAAAAAGTTACACATACACATACCATATGACTCAGTAATCCCAAGTGACAAAAATATAAAATATAAAATTCCAAAAAGGAGGTACTGATGCTTAAAATGCTGATGTATTATAAACACCAACCAGGAATTATAAATTCTAATCCAAGTGAAAATATCCTTCAAAAAATGAAGGCAAAATAAAAATAGAGACATTTTGTGACCAGAAAAAGAAATATGAGAGAATTCATCACAGCAGATAGGAAATAAAGGTAGTATTTAAAAAGAATTCTTTAACCTGAAGTAAAGGATCCCATGGAAGCAATATGATACATGAGGAAATAAAAATACACAGAAAAAATGAATAAAAATAAATACTATAAAATAAAATATCAATATTAATATATAATGGAGGTTTAAATACATAAGAAATTACAATGACAATAAAAAATGAGGTAAGCAATGGGCAGATGATGTTCAAGTGCCTAGGGACTTACATTATCCAGGAAATAATAAAAATAAAAATTTCTATTAGACTTAATGGGAACTCTGGTGGGGTAATGCCTAAGGCATTTCACTGCTAACTAAAAGGTTGACGGTTCAAACCCTCCTCAGAAGGAAGCCCGGACAATCTACTTACAGTAGAGATACAGCCTCACCCCCTCGGAAACCCAAGGAGGGGTCGCTATTAGTCGAATCGACTCAACAGCAGTGGGTTTGGTTTTTTGTTAGACTTAATAATAACTCAAGTTTTGGCTTATTCTGAATGAACCTGCTATAATCATTCTTCTATTCTTTGGTTGCAAACAGATTATCAACTTGTGGAAAGCAACAAAAGCCAAGCCTAAATACAGGTTTATACTGATACAGGCAGTCCCTGGCTTATAAATATCCAACTTACAGACAACTCCTATTTGTCCTTTAATTAAAGCAAGGCTTCAAACCAGTTCTGTCATGGCCTACAAAGTAAAATAGAAACAAACCAAAATTTTCACAATTTGAGTGATTCATCATGGTAACCAAAACAGGAAAAATTACAGGTTTCAGTCCTGGAATGGGAGACTCACAAGTGGTGTAGTGAGCCCTTTCAGAAGCCTGATGTGTGAAATTGGGTTACTGACAAGACTGTGGAGAGCCACACACATTCAAAGTGGGGAGCTCCTACTTCATCTGGAAATGTGATTTCTTTTCTAACATACAAGCAGTCCCTGGGTTATGAATGAGATCTGTTCCTAACAATGTCTTTAAGAATTTGTAGGTCATTTGGAACAAATGCATATAGTTTTTATTTAGCCTTACTTTAGTGCAAGAAAAGGCTTGATATATTCAATGATTTAAAAGCTGCATGTGCAGCACATGAAGAATTTGTTGTGGATAAGACCTGGTCCAGTTGTTTCAAAACCAAAAACCTACTGCCATTCGAGTTGATTCTGACTCATCGAAACCCTATACAACAGAGTAGAACTGTTCCATAGCATTTCCAAAGCTGTAAATCTTTACTGAATCAGACAGCCTCATCTTTCTCCTGTGGAGTGGTTGGTGTGTTCTAATCGCTGGTCTTTTCAGTTAGCAGTGGAATGTTTAACCACTGATGCACTAAACCAAAACCAAACTCACTGCCATCGAGTCAGATCTGACTCACGATAAGCCTTCCTTGGGTTTTTGAAGCAGTATCACTATGGAAGTAGATTGCCCAATCTTCTATCCAAGGACAGGCTGATAGATTTGAACTGCCAGCCTTCTGGTTAGTAGTCAAATATGCCTTAGGCACTACGCCACCAGAGCTCCTTAATCTTTTCAAAGTGAGAGCAGATTTACATAATGGTGCTTCAAAGACAGCGACATGGATTTCACTCAAAGATAGCTGCTTTCCACAAATTTATAATCTCTTTGCAACCAAGGGATAGAAGAATGATTATAGCAGTAGAGCAGTAGTGCCTAAGGCATCTGACTGCTAACCAGAAAGCTAGCAGTTGAAACCCACCAGCCACTCCTCAGAAGGAAGGCTGGGCAATCTACTTCCCTAGAGATACCACCTCGGAAAACCAAGGAGGGGTCACTATGAGTCGGGATCGCCTCGAGGGCAGTGAGTTTGGTTTTTGGTTTTTACACATCCCAAGAAGCAAGAAAAAGAATTACAAACTATACCATAAAAAATTATAAGGAAATAAAACAAACAACTGTTCAGTAGAGCTAATGAAAGACAAAAGCTGATATCCAAGTAATTAAATATGGAAGACAGCTGCCTGGCCAACTGACTGGAAGAGATCCGTATTTGTGCCCATTCCAAAGAAAGGTGATCCCACAGAATGTGGAAATTACAGAACAATATCATTAATATCGCATGCAAGTAAGATCTTACTGAAGATAATTCAGAAATGTTTGCAGCAGTATATTGACAGAGAACTTCCAGAGGTTCAAGCCGGATTCAGAAGAGGATGTGGAACAAGGGATATCATAGTGTTGTCACATGGATCTTGGCTCAAGGCAAAGAATACCAGAAAGATGTTTACTTGTGTTTTATTGACTATGCAACGGCATTTGATTGTGTGGATCATGACAAATTATGGATAACATTGAGAAGAATGGGAATTCCCGAGCACTTGATTGTACTCATGAGGAATCTGTACCTTGACCAGGAGGCTGTCGTTCGAACAGAACAAGGGGACACTACATGGTTTAAAATCAAGAAGGGAGTGCGTCAGGGTTGTATTCTTTCTCCACACTTATTCAATCTATATGCTGAGCAAATAATCCGAGAAGCTGGACTATATGAAGAAAAACGTGGTATCAGGATTGGAGGAAGAATCATTAACAACCTGAGATACACAGACGATACAACTTTGCCTGCTGAAAGTGAGGATGACTTAAGGCACCTACTGATGAAGGTTGAAGAATACAGTCTGAAGTATGGATTACGTCTCAATATAAAGAAAACAAAAATCCTCACAACTGGACCAATGAGCAGCATCACAATCAATGGAGAGAAGATTGAGGTTGTCAAGGAATTCACATTGCTTGGTTCTACAATCGATGCCAACGGAAGCAGCAGTCAGGGCATTAGACGATGTGTAGCATTGGGAAAGTCAACTGCGAAGGAACTGTTTCAAGTGCTGAGGAGCAAGGATATCTCCTTGAGGACTAAGGTGCGCCTGACACAAGCCATGATATTTCCAATCACCTGGTATGCATGTGAGAGCTGGACAATGAATAAGGAAGACCGAAGAAGAGTTGATGCTTTTGAGTTGTGGTGCTGGCGAAGAATGCTAAAAGTACCATGGACTGCTAAAAGAACTAACAGATCTGTCCTGGAGGAAATGCAGCCAGAATGCTCCTCGGAAGCAAGAATGGCCAGACTTCGTCTCACCTATTTTGGTCATGTTGTAAGAAGGGACCATTCCCTGGAGAAGGATGTCATGCTTGGTAGGGTGGAGGGTCAACGAAAGAGGGGGAGGCCTTCAACAAGATGGACTGACATGGTGGCTGCAATGATGGGCTCAAGTATAGCAGGGATTGTGGGGCTGGCGCAGGATCAGGCAGTGTTTCGTTCTCCTGTGCATGGGGTCGCTATGAGTCAGAAACGACTCGATGGCACTTAACAACAACAACAACAACAACCAAAAAAAAAAAAAATATATATATATATATAATGAACATCTAGCAAATCTGAACAACAAAAAGTAGGCTCAAATATCCAGTTATCAGAAATAAAATGGGTATATTACTCTAAGTTCTGTAGAATTAGAATGCTAGTAAGGGAATGATATAAATAATTTTATGCCAAAAATTCTTAAATTTAGATGACACAAACAAATTTCTAGAAAAACACCAATGTCCAGAAATAATACAAGAATACAGAAAATCTAAATAGTGTAATATCTATTAAAAAAATAAAAACACAACTAAAATTCTTCCTACAAAATAAGATTTTAGGCCTAGGCAGTTTAACCTATGAATTCTTTTTAATGTCTTATATCCTTCTTACACAGTATCTTCTAGAAAACAGAAAAAGAGGAAATAATTCCCAACTCAAATGACAGGATAACCTTGATAATAAAATCTGATGTTTCCCAAAAAAAAGAAAACTACTTGTTAAAAAACATGATAAATATTAATTAATATAACTGAATTGTACAAGCAAAAATTAACAAAATGCTAAATGTTTTGTTACATATGCATTTACTACAATGAAAAAATTAAAGAAAATTATTGCTAATCACTCCCATATACAAAGATATAAAGTTCACATACACAAAATATTAATAAATTGGACCCAAGGATAGCATAATTAGGTTTATTCCAGGTATTAATCAAAATAATTTACCAAATTAAAGTATGTTATTATGTTAGGTCAATTCTGACTCATAGTGAATATAAAAATGGCATAGAGTCTGACCTTCTCTAACTTCATAAGGGGGAAGAAAAGACAATCATCATCAGCATCAGCCCAAAGCTGAGTCCTATGAGGTGGAGGTCAAACATACTTTCTTTTTCTTTCTCCAGCCTTTTTACCAATTCTGGCACAGTCGTTTCTCCCATGGCACTCTCTACTTTTCTGCTGGTTCAATAATTCATTGCAATGGCCACATAAAATTCACAGACCATTCTCATAGTTACAGGGTTTATTAGGCAAGTAACAGATTACAATTCAGGATCACAAAAAAACTCAGGATACTGTTCTTTAATCAGGACAGCCACTTCTCAGCTTTGCTCACAGACAAGCCTTTCTCTGGTCCTCAGTTCCTTGACCCATTGGACTTCATGTTTAGGCAAGTGTTAAAAAGCTCTTTAGCTCCTGTGATAAATGTCCAGAGGCACCCTACTCTGCCAATAAGCCTCAGCCCGAAATTGCTCACCTTCTCACTCTGTGAGTCAGTAAGCCTAACTCTGCCAAGTACCCAGAGGTACCCCATTCCACCAGCAAGTCCCCTGCCCAAAGACACTCAGCTTTCTCACTCTGTGGGCAGAGAAGTTCACCGTGTAGTCTCCTGTAGGTCTCCTGGTTCTGCTGCCTCTGCGGTCTACATTTCTCTGCCACTGTTTCTCATCATCTACTGCCATCTCCAGTATCCCAGCTCTCTCTGTCTTCTGGATCTGGATGGTTCTCAGCATAGGGAAGCTAGGTCCATAGGACATCCCTCACTTCTATCTCTTCTTTCTTGGATATAGTGGTCTTCCTCTCCTTGCTTACTTCTCTCTCCTTTTATCTATTCTAAGGTAAAAGGTATAATTGAAGCAACAGTGTAACTTCAATAGGGTGGTAAAGGTGGTGACTTGCGTTAAGACTGGTGACTTGAGTCACACTCTAGTAAGGTAGTGACTCGAGATACATCCCACCCTAATTCTGCCTCATTAACATAAAGAGCAAGTCATTCCCAAGTGGGACCATAATCACAGATTACAGTAGCATTTAAAACACATCACAAAAT
This sequence comes from Orycteropus afer afer, assembly GCF_000298275.1. NCBI lineage: Eukaryota > Metazoa > Chordata > Mammalia > Tubulidentata > Orycteropodidae > Orycteropus > Orycteropus afer. The sequence continues at coordinate 7,255,847 of NW_006921597.1, forward strand.
GGAGAATTACATCAGATCACAAAAGAGAGGACAATATTGGGAATCATAGCCCAGCCAAGATGACACATAACCTTAACCACCACAGGTTCCATATACCTTATTCACATGGTCCCACCTAAATCACAAAAGCTAGACTAGAAAGGCCATATTAAGTTAATTAATTGTACTGCAAAGCCCCTATAGTGCAGATTAGAATTGCCCTATTTGTTTGTTGTTGTTGTTGTTGTTATGTGCTTTGAGCTGCCTCAGCCCCCACTCATAGCAACCCCTCCTTGGGGTTTCCGAGGCTATATCACTACGGAAGCAGAATGCCCAACCTTCCTTCCCAGGAGTGGCTGGTGGGTATGAACTGCCAGCCTTCTGGTTAGCAGTCAAGTGCCTTAGGCACTATGCTACCAGGGCTCCGCTATAGGGTTTACAAGGCTGTAAATCTTTACAAAAGCAGACTGCTACAGCTTTGGAACCTCCAGCCATATTGTTAGCAGCCAAACACCAGCGTTTCTTAAATTAAAATATACATAGAATAATCAGAAGATTATTCAGTGTTGTTAGAAAAAAGTCTTTTTCAAAATTTATCCTCTGCTCTTAATTTAAAACACACTAGTGCCTAAGGCATTTAAAAGCTAACCAGAAGGCAGGCGATTCAAACCTACCAGTCACTCCTCAGAAGGAAGACTGGGCAATCTACTTTCATAAAGATACCACCTCAGAAACCCAAGGAGGGGTCGCTATGAGTCAGAAATGACAGCACTGAGTTTGTTTGTTTGTTTGTTTGTTTATTATTTATTTATTTAATTTATTTATTATGCTTAAGCAAAAGAGAAAGAGAGAGAGAATTTCCTTAACCTGGTGAAAGACACCTAAAAAATGTCTACAGGACACATAATGGTGAAATACTGAAAGCATTCACCCTTACATCATGAATGAGATAGGCTATCTGTGATCTATTGACCATAGTAGTAGAGGCACTGGCTTTTGAAATAATTAAACAAAAATAAATATAACTTATAAAGAATTGATATAAAAATAAAATTGTCATTATTTGTAGGAAGTACAATTTGGTATGCAGAAAATGCAAAAAAAAAGTCTAAAGATAAATACAAGTATCATGAAGTGAATACTTTCAAAACACACATGGCCACCATGTAAAAAAAAAAAAAAAAAAAAGCTGTGCATAGTTTTTGTGTATTTCACTGTACATAAATTATATTTCAATAATATGTATTTAAAAAATAAAAGACATGCATGTATAGAAATTACAAAGTGTTGCTAAGAGAAATTAATGAAGGCCCAAAGAAGTGGTGAACTACACCATTTTCATGAATTAGAAAGGCTCAGTACTATAAAAATGCGAATTATTAGCAAATTCACCTAAGGACTCAATGCAATCACAATGAAAACACCAGTAGGTTTTTCTTCTCTTTCTCTTTTTTTGGAGAAATTGATAGGGGTCAGTAAGTTTTTCTGTTAAGGGACAGATAGTAAATATTTTTAGGCTTTAGAAGTCATATGTTGTTGTTGTTGTTGTTATGTGCGGTCTAGTCAAACCCGACTCATAGCGACCCCTCCTTGGATTTCCAAGGCAGTATCGCTACGGAAGTAGGATTGCCCAACCTTCCTTCCGAGAAGTGGCTGGTGGATTTGAACCGCCAGCCGTCTGGTTAGCAGGCAAGTGTCTTAGCCACTATGCTACCAGAACATATACAATCTTTTTTTTTGTTTTTGATAGTTATTAAAAAAAAAAAAAAAAAATTTTTACCTCCTAAACCATATAAAGATACACTGGTGGCATAGTGGATAAGGCATCTGGCTGCTAACCAGGAAGTCAGTGGTTCAAACCCACCAGCTGCTCCATGGAAGGAAGACCAGACAATCAACTTCCGTGAAGATTTACAGCCTCGAAAACCCAATGGAGGTCGCTATGAGTCAGAATCAACCCAATGACAGTGACTTTGATTTTTGGTTTTAAACCACATAAAACTGGGACATAGGCTGGATTTGGTTCAGAAACAGAGTTTGCCAATTCCTCGACCATCTTAAAAAATTAAAATTGTATTCAACACAGAATATCAAGAATTATGATTAAAGTAATTAAAACACTGTGGTACTATTACAATAACAGAAAACTAATCAATGAATTAATTGACCTGCTCTGGTGGCACAGTGCCTAAGGCATTTGACTGGTAACCAGAAGGTTGATGGTTCAAACCCACCAGCCACTCCACAGAAGGAAGACCAGGCAATCTACTTCTGTGAAGATTTACTGCCTCGGAAACCCAATGGGGGTCATTATGAGTCGGAATTGACTCAATGGCAATGGATTCAGTTTTTTGAATCAATGAATTGAATGGAGTCCAGGAATAGACTCACATATGGAAAAATTATATTTAAAATAAAGTCACTACACTTCTGTTTTGAAAAGGAAAGGATGACTACTTTAAATTAATGGTGTGTGGTGAACTGTTAAAACATGAAAATAAAAAAGTGGCCCCCTACCATTACACCATATCCCAAAAATAAATTGAAATGAACTATAGTCTTATAAGAGAAATATAAAATAAATCTTGTAGAAAGTGATAAAGGGATCTTCTTAACCTTGGGATAGGAAAGTATTTCTTAAGGTAAGGAATGGAATGAGAAAAATATTTATCCAATCCAAAAGAAAGTAATGAAGAAGAGAAAAAGAAACATCAATCAGAATTCACCAAATAAGATAGCAACAAGAAAAAAGGGTTAAGTCTGCTAAGCAAGGCCTAATGGAAATGTGGAATATAATCAAGCAAAATAATATATGCATCATGGGAATACCAGAAGGAGATGATACAGAGAAAAGGAAAGAAAGAATATCTGAAGTATTAACAGCAGATAAATATCCAAAGCTAAGAAAGGACATAAATCTACAAATTCAAGACTCACAATAAATTCCAAGCAGGATAAACCCAAAGAGATCCACCCTGTGACAGTTCAGAATTAATATCTCAAAAACTAAAGATATAAAGAGAATGCTGAAAGAAGCAAGAGAGAAGTGAATAGTCACAAAAAATAAAAAGATACCCAGTACGTTTACATGTTGATTTCTCCTCAGAAAACAAGGAAGCCATAAGGTAATGACACATACCTTTAAAAGGCTGGTCAAAAAGAACTTTTACCAAAAAATACTGTATTTGTCAAAACTGTACTTCAAGAATGAAGGCAAAATTCTGACAAAACTGAAAAGATACAACCACTGTGGAAAGCGGTATGATGATTCCTTAAAAGTTGGAATTAGAAATACCATTTGACCCAGCAATTCCATTACTAGGTATATATCCTAAAGAAGTGAGAATTAGGACAAAAACAGATATATGCACACCCACGTTCATCGCAGCACTATTTACAATAGCAAAAAGATGGAAACAACCTATGGCAGTGCCCATGAAGAGAAGAATGAATGACCAAACTATGGTACATACACACAAAGGAATACTATGCAACACTAAAGAATAATGTAGAATCTGCAAAACACCACATAATGTGGGTGAACTTGGAGGGCATTATGCTGAGTGAAATAAGTCAATCACAGAAGGACAAATACTGTACTAGTCTGTTATTGTAAAAAGTCAAGGAAAGGTTTATACATGGAAGGAAATTTTCTTTGTTGGTTACCAGGGGTGGCAGAGGAGAGGAAGGAACATTACTAGATAGGTAGAGACAAGTATTGATTTGGGTGAAGAAAATGGCAATGGACCAAATGTGAGTGATCAACACAGTGGCACTGAGGAAGAGGAAGACATAGAGAGGTGCATGGGAGGTACAGACAACAAAGATGAACCCTTTTGCACATACAGTACTACGTTGTCAGTAAAAGAAAACACTGATCTATGGGTGGATAGATGGGTGAACAGGCTGAACAATTAGGGATGCCTATGCAGGGGGGAGTGTGCTCAAGATCATGTATAGGGTTGGCAGACAATGGTTCTACAAGTGTATTTGTATGTTCTGTAAGAATTCACAGGTATATAGTAGAGTTGACAAGTGACAAGGTTGTAGTCACTTCTTGGCCACAGCCAGCTACCCAGAGGAAATGAGTAGTTGGACCTGTGGGCTCGGGACCATAGTCACAGGGGACATCAAGCTCATTAGCATAACATATTACACAAAAACATTGTTCCACATCCTACTCTGATGAGTAGCAACTGGGATCTTAAAAGCTTACAAGCAGCCATCTAGATGCAACGATGGATCTCTCCTCGTCCAGAGCAAAGAAGAATGAAGAAAATCAAAGACGCACGGAAATAATCAGTCTAAGGGACTGGTATACCATGTGATCCTCAGCCTATGTGACTATAAGAACAGAAGAACTACATGGTACCAGGCTACCACTGTCAATCACTCGGAGGGGGATCTATGTAGGAGGGATAGAACAATGTGGAAAAAAAACTCAATCATTGGGGGAAAAAAAATGGACCAGGTTTGCTGGTCTGATAAAGCCTGGGGGAACCCCTGAGACTATGGCCCCAAGCTGCCTTTCAGGTCTGGAAGTGAACCCACTCCTGGGGTTTCCAGCCAAACAAAAGACAGGCATATTGAGCTGAATATTTGCATTAGGTCGATACACTCCTTGGAGAAATAAATCATGGGAGAATAGAAGGGCTGTGTATGCACAGGGATACAGCTCAGGGGCAGGAGTGCATGGGAGGGAAGGACACAGAGAAGAGGTACCTATGGGGAGCAAGTGAGAGGGGAGCTGTTGCATTATAGGAAATTGCAATCAATGTCATGAGATAAAGTATGTGTGAGCTTCTGTACGGAAAGTGAATTTGCTCTGTAAACTATCACCCAAATCACAATAAAAATTAAAAAAAAAAAAAAAAAGAATGAAGGCAAAATTAACATATTCTCAGATAAATAAAAGTTGAAAAACTCTGTAAGCACTAAACCTGCTGAAAAAGAAATGCTAAAGGGAGTCTTTCAAATGGGAACGGAAGAACACTAGAAAGTAACTGAAAGCCTTGCACTGGGGGAGAGAGAAAAAAAAAATCTCCATTAAAGTAATTACATGGCTTAAGTATAAGGTCAAATTTCATAGTATTTTCACTTGGTAATTCTATTTGTTAAGTCTTTCATACTTTATAATAACAAATATAAAAATAATAAATATAAATTTATGCTGTAAGGCACATGATACACAAAGATGTAATGGATAATAAAAACAACATAAATGGAGTGAGAGGAAGAACAGTGTAAGAACAGAGTTTTGTATATTACTAAAGTTAAGTTAGGAACTCTGGTAGCGTAGTGCCTAAGGCACTTAACTGCTAACCAGAAGGCTGGTGGTTCAAACCCACCAGCCACTCCTCACAAGGAAGGTTGGGCAATCTACTTCCGTAGTGATACTGCTTCAGAAACCCAGAGGGGTCATTATGAGTCAGGTCTGACTCGACAGCACATAACAACAACAAAGTTAAGTTGAAGTCAATATAAAAAAGGTTGAAATAAGTGTAAGATGTTAAATGTAATCCTCATAGTAACCACATGGAAAATACCTAAAAAATAAACACAATAAGAACAGAGAAGGGAGTCAAAATGGTTCACCACAAACAACTTCAAAGTGGGTATTATTAGAGGAAGTGAGGGACAAAGGTATAATGCACACAGAAACAACTGACAAAAAGGCAACAGTAATAACCACGAATGTAAACGGACTAAATGCTCCAATCAAAAGCAGGAAGCAGTAAAACATGATCTAACCATATGCTGCCCACAAGAGATATATCTTACAACCAAAGACACACATAGGTCTGTGGTGGTTAATGTTATGTGTCAACTTGGCTAGGCTATGGTTTCCGGTGATTTGTCCAAACACTAAATCAGTTGCTGTTCCGTGATGTAATCTAATCTACTGAAATTTGATCACCTTCTGTAATGTATTCTAGTGCAATGTAATCAATCAATAAGTTGAAAAGGGTGTTTCTTTAAGGTGTATTCTACCTCCAGACTATAAATAGTTATTTTGGCAGAACTCACTCTCTCTCCACTAAGCACTCTATCACTTGACCTATGTATTGTGGAACACAAGTCTGAAGAAGTCTTCAGCCGTCTTTAGCTGACCTAAGGATCATGGACTTGGCAGCCCCTACACTTGTTTGAACCAATTCCTTTGAGTAAATTGATCTTCTTGCCTCTATCCCTTTCTCTCTCTCTCACACACACATACATGTACACATACATATATGCATACATATTTATATGTATTTATGACAATGTAATAAGTGATACCATCTGGGGGGGGAAGCAATACAGGTATACGATAACCCCTCCTTATCCATAGGGGATATATTCCAAGACTCCAACAGATGCTTGAAACAGCAGATGCTATTAAACCCTGTATGTACTGTATTTATATATATATATATATACATACAACACATACCAGGGGGCCATGGGCATCAACCATTAACTCATCAGATGCCAGCAGGGCACAACAGAGTCATTCACCCAATTGTGTTTTCCAGGCTCATATCAAGCGAAGGAGGAGGAAGCTGGCTCTGGGTTGGAGCAGGATGGTATCAGATCTCATCATACTACTCAGGACAGTGTACAATTTAAATATTTTTGGACCCCATGTAATTGCAGATAACTGAAACCACAGAAAGCAAAACCTCAAATAAGGTTCTAATGTATATCTCACTGGTTCTGTTTCTTTACAGAACTTTGACTAAGACAGGTTGAAGAGAAAAATAGAAAACAATATTCCAAGCAAAAAAATAAAAAGAGAGCTGGGGTGGTGATTTTAATACCAGAAACACAGACTTTACATCAAAATCTGTTATAAGAGACTAAGAAGGACATTATATACTGGTAAAAACAGAAAACTCACCACAAATATATAACAATTAAAATATATATATGTGGCACCTTACATCAGAGCCCCAATATATATAAAGCCAATATTGACAGAATTGAAGGGAGAAACACTTCTACAATAGTAGTTGGAGATTTAAAAATTTCAATAATGGACAAAAATTCTAGAAGGAAGATCAATAAGGAAATGGAGGACCTGAAGGAAACTATAAGCCACAGTGGTAGTTAGGGTTGTGTGTCAACTTGGCTAGGGCTGGTTTTGAGTAGCTGGACAGTTGGATATAGTTATTCCCCATGGTGAGACCGGTAATCAACTTCATGGTGGAGTCTGCTGTGAATAGGTGAGCAGCTGCCTGAGAGATATGATCTGTTTCCACTATATAAGAAGAACTTTTGAGAAAGGGCTCTGAGCTTTTTGGCATGCCTGGACCCTGCATTTAGCTGAGTCTTCATTCAGTAGCTTGTCATGTTGCCTGCCGATCTTGGGACGGGTTTCTGGACTTGAGCTAGTAGCTTACTGTGTTGCTTGATAATCTTGTGACTGTGCCATTTTACCTGTCAACTTTTGAGTTTGTCAGCCTCAGCAGCCAGCAGCTGCCTGAGTTAAGAGATGCCTCCAGCTCCAGTGGGCTACAAGCAAGAGGCAGAGATGAAGCCCAAGGTCGAGGGGCCTTTATCCAGCCCCTGGAACTGGCACCTTGAACTCAGACGTCTAGCCTCCTAAACTGTATGAGAATAATAATCCCTGTTTGTCAAAGTCATATATTTGTTATATGTCTGTTATAGCAGCACTGTTGTTGTTGTTGTTGTTATGTACCATCGAGTAGGACCCAACTCATAGCGATCACTCCTTGGGTTTCCGAGGCATTATCACTACAGAAGTAGATTGCCCCATCTTCCTTCCGAGGAGTGGCCAGCCTTCTGGTGAGCAGTCAAGTGCCTTTAGCCACTATGCTACCAGAGCTCCCTAAAGAATCAAAACAACCACCTTGACCTGATAGCAACATATAGAAGATTCCACACAACAACAGCACAATATACATTCTTCTTCAGTGATAGGTCACAAAGCAAGTCTCAATAAATTTAAAAGACTGAAATCACACAAAGTATCTTTTCTAACCACAATTGAGTGAAGTTATAAATTATTAATAAAAGGAAAACTGGAAAATACACAAATATGTGGAAATTAAACAAAACATTATTAAACTATCAATGTGTTAAGGAAGAAATCAATACAGAGATCAGAACAATATTTAGAGTTGAATGAAAATGAAAGCACAATATACTATAATACGGGAGGCAGAGAAGGCATTGCTCAGAGGAAAATTGACAGCAACAAATGTTTATATCAAAACAGAAAGATCTGAAATCAATCACCTAACTTTATAACTTAAGGAACTGTTTGTGGGGGGCGGGGGATGGAGAGGGAGAGAGAGCAAATGAAGTCCAAAGCTACCAAAAGTAAAAAAGAAAAAGAAAAACCTAAGCAGAGATAAATGAAGTAGATAAAAGAAAAACAATAGAGATCATCAATGAAACGAGTTGAGGATTTTAAAAAGATTCATAAAACTGAAAACCTTTAACTAGATTCACAAAGAAAAAAAGAGAAAAGATGCAAATACCTAAAATCAGGTATGAGAAACATTTCAACCAACTCTACAGAAATGAAACAACTGTATGCCAACAAACTAGATAACACAGATTAAATGGATAAATTCCTAGAAACATATAAACTTCCTATACTGACTCAAGCAGAAATAGAAGACCTTTATAAATCATACAAGGAAAGAAAATAAATCAGTAATCAAAAACCACCAATAAAGTGAAGTCCTAAACCAGACAGCTTCACTGGATAATTCTATCAAACACTTATACAAAAAGTGAGCCCAACGCTTCTTAAACTTTTTGAAGACAAAGAAAAGGAGGAAATACTTCCTAACTCATTCTATGAAACTCACATTACTCTGATATCAAAGGAAAAGATACAAAAAAATTACAGACAACTATGGAACTCTGAAGGAGCTCTGGTAGCATAGTGCCTAAAGCACTTGACTGCTCACCAGAAGGCTGGCGGTTCAAACCCACCAGCCACTCC
>NW_006921597.1:7264967-7267423 GCF_000298275.1 Orycteropus afer afer
TCAAACCCACCAGACACTCCTCAGAAGGAAGGCTGGGCAATCTACTTCCATAGTGATACTGCCTCGGAAACCCAAGGAGGGGTCGCTATGTGTCAGGTCCAACTCAAGGGCACACAACAACAACAATCCCCTATAAATGTAGATGCAACAAACCTCAACAACATACAAGTAAACTGAATCTAAAAAACATATTAAAAGGATTATACAAAATGATCATGAGGATTGTATCTCAAGAATGCAAGGATAGTACAACATTAAAAAAAAAATCAATCAATGTAATTCACCACGTTAACACAGGGAAAAAAAAAAAACCCACATAATTTCAGTCAATGCAAAGAATGCATCTGACAACCTTCATGATAAAAGCACTCAAATAGCTAAGAACAGAAGGGAAATTCCTCAATCTAATGTTACTAGTTGTTGTCAAGTCGATTCCAACTCATGGCAACCCTGTGTGTTTCAGATTAGAACTTCTGCATAGGGTTTTCCTGGATATAATCTTAACAGAAACAGACTGTCAATCTTTTCTTCCACGTATCCACTGAGTAGTTTCTAACTGTCATCCCTTAGTTTAGCAGTCAAGTGTAAACTTTGCACAACCAAGGAACTTCTCAGTATAATAAATGATATTTATGAAAAACCCACAGCTAGCACCATATTCTTGCCCTTAACAACATTACAACACACTCTAAAACGGAGAGCAGCTTAAGCAAATGGAAGAAATGATTAAATAAAAGAGCTGAAAGAAGATTTCAAAGGGTGGTTTGATGAGAGAAAGTAAAGTATTATAAGGTAATATGCAAAGACCTGGAGTAAAAGAACCAAAAGAGAAGAACATGTTTGGCATTTCTCAGGCTTAAAGAACTGAAGGAAAAAATCAAGCCTCAAGTTCCAATAATGAGAGATTCTAAAGGCAAAATATTGAACAATGCAGGAAGCATCAAAAAAAAAAAAAAAGATGGAAGGAATATACAAAGTCACTGGACCAAAAAGAATTGGTCAACATTCAGCTATTTCAGGAGGTTGTAATATGATCAAGAGCCAATGTAAAGGAAGAAGTCCAAGATACACCAAAAGAACGGGCAAAAAAAACAAGCCTCCAGTAACTGACAAAATGCCCACTGAAGTGTTTCAACAAAAAAGATGCAGCGTTGAAGGGCCTTACTTATTTATGCCAAGAAGTCTGGAAGACAACTACCAAAGGAAGAGACCTTTATTGTGCTCATTCTTAAGAAAGGTAATCTAACAGAATGCAGAAATTAAAGAACAGTATCATTAATATCACATGCAAGTGAACTCTTAATGAACATAATTCAAAACCAGTTGCATCACTATACTGACAGGGAACTACCAGAAATGCAAGCTGGATTCAGAAGAGGACATGGAATGATGGATATCATTGCTAATGTCAGATGGATCATGGCTGAAAGCAAATAATATCAGAAAGATGTTTACCTGTGTTTTTGTTAACTATGCAAAGGTATTTGACTGTGCAGATCATAAAAAAATTATGGATAACACTGCAAAGAATGGGAATTCCAGATCACTTAATTGTGCTCATGAGGAACCTATACATAGATCAAGAGGCTGTCATTCGAACAGAACAAGGGAATACTGGATGGTTTAAAATAAGGAAGGGTGTGCATCAGGGCTGTATCTTTTCACCATACTTATTCAATCTGTATGCTAAGCAAATAATCTGAGAAACTGGACTATATGAAGAAAAATGTGGCAGCAGGATTGGAAGAAGACTCATTAACAACCTGTGATATGCAGACAACACAACCTTGCTTACTGAAAGTGAAGAAGACTTGAAGCACTTACTGATAAAGATCAAAGACTACAATCTTCATTATGGATCACACCTCAACAATAAGAAAACAAATATCCTCACAACTGGACTAGTAAGCAACATCATGATAAATGGAGAAAAGATTAAAGTCAGGGATTTCATTTCACTTGGATCTGTAATCAATACCCATGGAAGCAGCAGTCAAGAAATCAGACATCATATTGCACTGGACAAATACGCTGTAAAAGACCTCTTTAAAGTGTTAGAGAACAAAGATGTCACTTTGAAAACTAAGGTGTGCCCAATCCAAGCCATGGTATTTTCAATCACCTCATATACATCTGAAAGCTAGACAATGAATAAGGAAGACAAAAGAAGAGTTGATGCCTTTGAATTGTGGTGCTGGCAAAGAATACTGAAAATACCACGGACTGCCAGAAGAACAAACAAGTATGTCCTGAAGAAGCACAGCCAGAATGTTCCTTGGAAGCAACAATGGCCAGACTCCACCTTACCTACTACTTAGATTATGTTGTCAAAACGGACCAGTCACTAGGGGATATCATGTTTGGTAAAGTATGTTGTTGTTGTTGTTGTTATGTGCCGTCGAGTCAGCCCCGACTCATAGCGACCCCTCCTTGGGTTTCCGAGGCAGTATCACTAC
>NW_006921597.1:7267542-7273677 GCF_000298275.1 Orycteropus afer afer
AAGACCCTCAATGAATGGATTGATCCAGGGGCTGCAATGATGGGCTCAAGCATAGCAGGGATTGTGACAATGGCACAAGACCAGCCAGCATTTTGTTCCATTGTACACAGGGTCACTATGAGTTGGAGCCAACTTGACAGCATTTAATAACATCATACTCAATGGAGTAAGACTGAAAGCTTTCGATCAGAAACAAGACAAGGAAAGGATGTCCACTCTCACCACTGCTGTTCAATATAGTACTAGAAGTCCTGAACAAAGAAATTAGGCAAGGAAAAAAAATTAAAGATATGAAAATCAGGAAGGGAAATATAAAACTATCACTTTTTCCAGATGACATTATACTGTGTATAGAAAACCCCAAAGAATCTATAAGAAAGCTACCAGAACTAATAAATGAATTCAGTAAAGGATACAAGCAACACACAAAAATCATTTGGATTTCTTTATATCAGCAATGAGCATTCTGAAGAGGAAATTAAAGAAACAATCCTATAGACTCAACACACACACACAAAAAAAAACTTACTGCCATCAAGAGTCAACACAACCCCCCACAAAAATTCCAACACCTTTCTTTGTAGAAACTGAAAAGCCAATCTTCAAATGTAAATGGACCGCCAAGAGATGTGAATAACCAAAGCAATATGAAAGGAAAAAAAAAGTAGGACTCACACTTCTGGGTCTCACAATATACTATAAAGCTACAGTAACCAAAACATGGTACTGTACAGTCCTATACCAATGGAACAGAACTGAAAATCCAAAAGTAAACCTGTATATCTTCTAAGATCAATTTACTTTCAGCAAGGAAGCCAACTAAGTCTGTCTCTTCAGTGGGGAAGAAGAATCTCTTCCATAAATGGTACTGGCATACAGTACTGCGTTGTCAGTGAAAGCAAACATGGGTATACAGGTGGAGAGATGGGTGGACAGGCTGAGCTATTCGGTATGTCTATGAAGCAGGGAGTGTACCAAAGACCATGTTTAGGGTTGGCAGACAATGGTTCTACAAGTGTATTTGTATGTTCTGTAAGAATTCCCAGGGGTATACTAAAGCTGACAAGGCACAAGTTTGTAGTCACTTCTTGGTCATGGCCAGCTACTCAGAAGGACCAAGTAGTTGAACCTGAGGGCTTGGGACCATAGTCGCAGGGGACATCAAGCTCAACTGGTATAACATACTGCACAAAACACTGTTTCACCTCCTACTTTGGCGAGTAGCAACTGGGATCTTAAAAGCTTGTATAAAGCCATATAGAGGCAACAACGGGTCTTTCCTCATCCAGAGCAAAGAAGAATGAAGAAAACCAAAGGTTCATGGAAACAATTAGTCCTTGTGACTAGTACACCATGCAATCCTCAGCCTATATGACCATGAGACCAGAAGAACAAGATGGTGCCCACTGTCAACCACTCGGAGGGTGATCTATGTAGGAGATCCTGGAAAGAGAGGGAGAACAATGTGGAACAAAACTCAAAATCATTTGGGGAAAAAAATAAAGGTGGGGAGCAGGTTTGCTGGTCTGGCAGAGCCTGGTGGAACCACTGAGACTATGGTCCATAGCTGCCATTCAGGTCTGGAATTGAACCCACACTTGCAGCTTCCAGCCAAACAAAAGACAGGCCTAAGAGCTGAACATGTATCTGAGGTAGATATACTCCTTGGAGAGAACTATCATGGGAGAAAGAAGGGCTGTTTATGCACAGGGAGACAGTGCAGGGGGCAGGAGTCCATGGAGGGATGGAAAGAAGGAAGAGGTAACTATTAGGAGGAAATGGGAGGGAAGCTGTTGCATTGGGGTAAATTGTAGTCAATGTCATGAGACAACATGTGTGTGAACTGTTGTACGGAAAGTGAATTTGCTCTGTCAACTTTCACCCAAATCACAATTTTTAAAAAAAATGGTGCTGCAACAACTGGATTTCCACATGAAGGTGGACCCACCTATCACACCATACATGAAAATTAAATTAAAATGGATCAAGCACCAAAATGTAAGAACAAAAAACATAAAATTCTTAGAAGAAAACATAGCAGTTACAATACAGGACCTAGTTTTTAGTAGTAGAATCTTTGATATGACAGCAAAAAAAAAAAATGAGCAACAAAAGACAAAGTACACAAATGAATCCTTGTCAAAATTAAAAATTTTTACTCATCAAAAGAGCTTCAACAAAGTGAAGAGACAACCCATAGATGATTGGAAAAAAATAATGGAGAACCATATATCTGATAAGGGTTTAATATCCAGAATATCTAAAAACTCCTACAACTGAACAAGGACATAAACAACCCAATCAAAACACGGGCAAAAGCACCCAAAAGATGAAGTACTTAGGAATAAATCTACCAGAGACACAAAATACCTATACAAAGAAAATTACAAAACACTACTACAAGAAACCAACAAAAAACCTACATAAATTAAAAAATATACCAAGCCCATAGATACAAACATTTAACAGTATAAAAATGATAATACTACCCATAGCAATCCACATCAATCCAGATTCCATCATCATTCTTTAAAGAAATGGAAAAAAATAATTACCAGCTGGTAGTTAAGGCTGCGTGTCAATGTGGCTGTGCAGTGAATTTGAGCAGCTTGGCAGCTAGATGCAGTTATTTCCCATGATTAGACTCATGTACTGTAATCAACTCCACGGTGGAATTTGCTGTGAGCAGCTAATTAGTTGCTTTTGGAGTGTGGCCTGCTTCCAGTATATACGGAGAAGGTTTGAGGAAGATCTCTAGCTTTTTGGCAAAATTTATGCCATGTTTGCTGCTGATCTTGGGATTGTGCCTGAACTTGAACCAGTGCCCTGCTGTGTTGCCTGCTGATCTTGGGATTGAGCCCTTTAACCTGCTGACCTTAGGTTCATAAGCATCAACAGCCAGCAGCTGCAGAAGTCAGCGGATGCCTCCAACTCCAATGGGCTAGGAACAAGAGGAACAAGAGGTAGAGCTGAAGCTCAAGGTTGGGAAGCCTTCACTCAGCCCCAAGACCCACCACTCTGAATTTGGACTTCCAGCCTCCTAAACTATAAAAGAGTAAATTCCTGCTTGTTAAGTCATCTGCTTGTGGTATTTGTTACAACAGCAACAGTCCCTTTAACAAATGGTGTTGGGAAAACTGGCTATCTACTTTCAGAAAAACAAAACAGGTTCCATATCTCACACCAAATACAAAAAATGAATGCAGATGGATCAAGACCTAAATATAAAATTCCAAACCAGAAAGACTTTCAAATGAAAAATAAGAGGCAAACTTAGGGACCCTACTACATGGCATAAATATATTATCAAAAATAACTAAAAAGCACAAACAGCAGAAGAAAAACTAGATGACTGGAGCCTTCCAAAAGTTAAATATATATGTCCATCCCAAGACTTCACCAAAAGAGTAAAAAGAAAATCTAGAGTGTAAGGGAAAAAATTCTGCAATGATACATTGCACAAAGAACTAATCTCTAAAATTTACAGAAAACTTCAACACCTTAACAACAGAAACAAGCAATTCAATTAAAACAGGGGCAGAGGACATGAACAGATACTTCACCAAAGAAAACATTCAGGCAGCTAACAGACCTGAGGAAATGCTCACAATCACAGCCATGGTTCTTGTTGTTCTTATGTGCCATCGAGTCACTTCCAACTCATAGCAACCCAATGCACAGCAGAAGGAAACACTGCCCTGTCCCGCACCAGCTTCACAATCCCCGCTATACTTGACCCATAGCTGAAGCCACTAGGTCGATCCATCTCATTGAGGGCCTTCCCCTCCCTCGTCGACCCTCCACCTTACCAAGCATGACATCTTTCTCCAGGAAATGGTCCCTTCTAACAACATTACTAAAGTAGGTGAGAAGAAATCTGGCCATTCTCGCTTCCAAGGAGCATTCTGGCTGTACTTCCTCCCAGACAGATCTGTTAGTTCTCTTAGCAGTCCATGGTACTTTCAGCACTCTTCACCAGCACCACATCAAAACATCAATTCTACTTTGGTCTTCTTTATTCGATGTCCAGCTCTCACATGCATATGAGGCAGTTGAAAATTTCATGGCTTCTGTCAGGTGCACCTTAAGTCTTCAGGGAGACATCTCTGCTCCTCAGCACTTGAAAGAGGTCCCTCGCACCCAACTTGCCCAGTGCTATACATTGTCTGATGTCCTGGCTACTGCTTCCATTAGTGTCAATTGTAGAACCAAGCAACGGGAACTCTTTGACAACTTCAATCCTTTCTCCATTCATTGTGATGCTGCTTATAGGTCCAGTTGTAAGGATTTTTGTATTCTTTATATTGAGATGTAATCCATACTTCAGACTGTATTCTTCAATCTTCATCAGTAAGTGCTTCAAGCCATCCTCACTTTCAGAAAGAAAAGCTGTGTCATCAGCATATCACAGGTTGTTAATGAGCCTTCCTCCAGTCCTGATGCCATGTTCTTCTTCATACAGTCCAGATTCTCAGAATATTTGCTCAGCATACAGATTGAGTAAGTATGGTGAAAAGATGAAACCCTGACGCATTCCCTTCTTGATTTTATACCATGCAGTGTCCCCTTGTTCTGTTCAAACAACAGCCTCCTGGTCTAGGTACAGGTTCCTGTTGAGTACAATTAAGTGTTCTGGAATTCCCATTCTTCTCAAAGTTATCTACTATTTGTTATAATCCGGACAATCAAATGCTTTTGCACAGTCAATAAAACACAAGTAAATGTCTTTCTGGTATTCTCCACTTTCAGCCAAGATCCATCTGACATCAGCAATAATATCCATTGTTCCATGCCCTCTTCTAAATGCAGCTTGCACCTCTGGAAGTTCTCTGTCAATATGCTGATGCAACCATTTTTGAATTATCTTCAGTAAGATTTTACTTGCATGCAGTACTAATGATATTGTTCAGTAATTTCCACATTCTGTGGGATCACCTTTCTTTGGAATGGGTACAAATACAGATCTCTTCCGGTCAGCTGGCCAAGTAGCTGTCTTCCAAATCTCTTGGCATAACCGAGTGAGTGCCTCCAGCGAGGCATCCATTTGTTGAAACCATCTCAGTGGGTATTCTGTCAATTCCTGGAGCCTTGTTCTTCGCCAATTCCCTCAGTGCAGGTTTGACTTCTTCCTTGAATACCATTGGATCTTGATCATATGCCACATCCTGAAATGGATGAAGACTGACCAGTTCTTTTTGCTACAATGGATCTGTATATTCCTTCCATCTTCTTCTGATGCTTCCTGCATCATTCAATATTTACCCATAGAATCTTTCAATATTGCAACTTGAGGCTTAAATATTTTCCTCAGCTCTTTCAACTTGAGAAATGCCAAGTGTGTTCTTCCCTTTTGGTTTTCTAACTCCAGGTCTTTGCATATTTCATTATGGTAATTGGCTTTGTCTACCTGAGCTGCTCTTTGAAATCTGTTCAGCTCTTTCATCTTGTCATTTTGTCCATTTGCTTTAGCACTCTCTACTCAAGGGCAGTTTCAGAGTCTCTTCTGACGTACATTTTAGTCTTTTCTTCATTTCTCATCTTTTTAATGACCTCTTGCTTTCTTCATGGATGATGGTCTTGATGCCATCCCACAATTCTTCTGGTTTTTGGTTACTGGTGTTCAATGAATCAAATATATTCTTTATATGGTCTCTAAATTCAGGAGGGATATATTCAAGATTACATTGTGGCTCTCGTGGAATTGTTTTAATTATCTTTAAAGTCGAGTTGAACTTGCACATAAGCAGTTGATGATCTGTTCCACAATCAGCTCCTGCCCTGGTTTTGGCTGAAGATATTGAGCTTTTCCATCACCTCTTGCCACAAATGTAGTCAATCTGATTCCTGTGTACTCCATCTGATGAAGTTCATGTGTATAGCCGCGGATGGTGTTGTTTAAATAAAAAAAAAAAAATGTATTTGCAATGAATAAGTAACTGGTCTTGCAATATTCTATCATGCGGCAAGATGGCGGACTAGGCAGAAGGATTGCACAGACCCTCTTCAACAAAGAAAAGGGAAACCAATTAACAAAGACACAGAAGATAATCTTGGACACCTGAGCCTTGAAGGAAAGGATGCAGAATTGGACTAAACCCCAACTAGCAGAAGAATTTGCGTGAAAATGCCAAAAAA
>NW_006921597.1:7281262-7295226 GCF_000298275.1 Orycteropus afer afer
CAGGGTGCAGAAGAGTATGAAGGGATGGACACTGGGAGGAGGTAACTATGGGGAGGAAGTGGGAGGGGAGCTGCTGCATTGTAAAGTTTGGTCAATGACATGAGACAAAGTATATGTGAACTGCTGTATGAAAAGTGAATTTACTCTGTAAATCTTCACCCAAATCCTAAAAAAAAAGATTAAAATTCTATCATGCAATCTCTAGCATTATTTCTGTCACCAAGGTCAAATTTTCCAACTACTGGTGATTCTTTGTTTCCAACTTTTGCATTCCAGTTAGCAGTGATAATAAACACATCTTGATTGCATGTTTCATCAATTTCAAACTGCAGAAGTTGATAAAAATCTTCAATTTCCTCATCTTTGGCTTTGGTGGTTGGTGCATAAATTTGAGTAAAAGTCATATTAACTGGTCTTCCTTGTAGGCATGTGGATATTATCCTATCACTGACAGCACTGTACTTCATGACAGATCTCAAAACAACCTTTGTGATGATGAATGGCATACTATTCCTCTTTGTCATTCCGGGCATAGTAGATCATATGGTTGTCTGATTCAAAATGACCAAAACTGGTCCATTTCAGCCCACTAAAGCCTAGGATATCAATTTTTATGTATTCCATCTCATTTTTTACAACTTCCAATTTTCCTAGATTCATGCTTTGTACATTCCATGTTCCTATTACTAATGGATATTTGCAGCTGTTTCTCCTCAATTTGAGTCATAGCATGTCAGCAAATAGAGGTCTCAAGAGCTTTACTCTATCCATATGTGTTAGACTGGGTTCTCTAGAGAAATAAAACCAGTAAAGCTTATATAGATACAGAAAGAGAAATTTATCTTAGGAAAATGGCTCACACACTTATAGAAGCTGGCAAGTCCAAAGTTCTTGGATCATATGTCAAGCTGGAGGCTTATCACAACTCATGCAGCTGCAGGGGCTGAGGAGCTGAAGGTTGGCAGCTAATATACTGGTTGTTGACTCCACTGAATGACGAATCCAAGATCTCCAGGCCAAATGGTGGATTGTTTACTCACGGACAGTTGTAGGCACGATAACAGAATCCTGATCCATAGAAGAGTGTCTCTTTTCCAAGATGTCCATAAATATATTGGAAGCAGGCCACACCCC
This sequence comes from Orycteropus afer afer, assembly GCF_000298275.1. Taxonomy (NCBI): domain Eukaryota; kingdom Metazoa; phylum Chordata; class Mammalia; order Tubulidentata; family Orycteropodidae; genus Orycteropus; species Orycteropus afer. The sequence continues at coordinate 7,282,397 of NW_006921597.1, forward strand.
TAGGGAAACTCCTTTTCAATGGATTGGCTGAGCAAAACATATTCATCTGATCCCATCATGGGAATAACCACATCACAACAGCTTAAACCATACAAAATTGTGGTCCAGCCAAGTTGACACACAGCTCCAACTATCACAGTCCACCTCTTGTCAACTTGGCAGTTGTACACATCTTCTTAATCATATATAATCTCTAAATAAGGACAATTATAAAGTCATATTTGCACCCTACCACACGTACAACCTACCACACGTACAACCAAAATTCATTAACCTTATTTACATTTCACAGTTCATAACAGAAGGAAACAAAAACATTTGATGCACATATACAAGGAAGAAATATAACAATCACAGCCCTCGTTTCCACAACTGGTCACGTGGTCATAGCTGATATTCAGAACTACTTTCTTCCACCACCCATTCTTTATTTCCCTTGCCCTCAGCAAGCACCTCAGCTGGTCGTGATTCTTTGCCTGGTGGGGTGACCCAAACCTTCATTCCTGAAGGGTCTGGGCCGTTAGCAGTCATATCAGAATTGGGTTACTGTAATTTTCCATTGACTTTAATCACAGGGCACAGTAATACCAAGAGACGTCCTAAAGAATCTCCTGTATTCCAGACATATTCTTCTTTACCTCCATTATGTAATGTCAATCCAACTGCCCCTTGGTAATCAGGATCTGTAACACCAGATAATACAGTAATGCTCTCTGCCTGTTGATTCAGAGGCATGACCCAAAATGGCCAGATGGCATTCTTAATTTCCAGTTCAATGCAATCAGTATTGTGTCTCCAGGTGGGAGTGTTCCTCGCTTTGGGACTAAGATCTCCAGACCCGGAGAGCATAGGATAGCAGGGACAGGAAGCAAAAAGTTTTTCAGTGTGTTACTAGGGGTAATAGTGAGTGGTACCACTCCTGTTTGCACCCTTTGGTTCCTGGGCCCATGAATCCTGGTATTGGACAAACAGAACCATATACTGGATGCTGATTTAGAGCATATACAGACTCCTGGAGAACATTGCCCCAATCCTTCAAGGTATTGCCACCTAGCTGGCACCGTAATTGTTGTTTTCAGGAGGCCATTCCATAATTCTATCAAGCCAGCTGTTTCAGGATGATGGGGAACATGGTAAGACCAGTGAATTTCATGAGCATAGGCCCACTGCCGCACTTCATTTGCTGTGAAATGAATCCCTTAATCTGACGCAATGCTGTGTGGTATACCACGACAGTGGATAAGGCATTCTGTAAGTCCTGGGATGGTAGTCTGGGCAGAAGCACTGAGTGCAGGGAAGGCAAATCTATATCCAGAATAAGTTTCTATTCCAGTGAGAACAAAACGCTGTCCTTTCTATGATGGAAGTGGTCCAATGTAATCAACCTGCCACATTGCTGGCTGATCACCCCGAGGAATGGTTCCATATTGCAGACTCAGTGTTGGTCTCTGCTGCTGGCAGATTGGGCACTCAGTCGTGGTGGTACCCAAATCAGCCTTGGTAAATAGGAGTCCATGTTGCTGAGCCCATGCATAACCTCCAACCCTGCCACCATGGCCACTTTGTTCATGGGCCCATTGAGCAATGAAAGGAGTAGCTGGGAAAAAAAGGATGGCTGGTTTCTACTGAACATGTCATCCTATCCACCTGATTGTTAAAGTCCTCCTCTGCTGAGGTCACCTATTGGTGGGCATTCACATGAGACACAAATATCTTTACTCCTTTGGCCCATTCATCGAGATCTATCCACATACCTCTTCCCCACACATCCTTATCAATAATCTTCCAATCATGCTCCTTCCAAGTCCCAGACCATCCAGCCAAGACATTAGCCATAGCCCATGAATCCGTATATAATTGTACATCTGGCCACTTGTTATTCCATGCAAAGTGAACAGCCATATGCATGACTCGAAGTTCTGCCCATTGGGAGGATTTCCCTTCAACACTGTCCTTCAAGGAAGTCCCAGAAAGGGGCTGCAATGCTGTTGCTGTCCACTTTCAAGTGGTGCCTGTATATTGTGCAGAATCATCTGTAAACCAGGCACGAGTTTTCTCTTCCTCAGTCAACTGATCATAAGGAACTCCCCATGAGGCCACAGGTGCAGACTGGGAGAGGGAAGGAAATGTGACTGGAGTGGAGACCACAGGCATTTGGGCTACTTCCTCATGCAACTTATTTGTGCCTTCAGGTCCTGCTCGAGCCCAATCTCTGATACACCACTTCCATTTAATGATGGAGTGCTGCTGTGCACGTCCAACTTTATGACTCTGTGGGTCAGACAACACCCAGTTCATGATGGGCAGCTCAGGCTTCATGGTCACTTGGTGGCCCATGGTTAGGCATTCAGTCTCTACTAATGCCCAATGACAAGCTAAAAGCTGTTTCTCAAAAGGAGATTAGTTATTTTAAGAGGACAGCAGGGGTTTGCTCCAAAATCCCAAAGGTCTGCATTGCGATTCACCAATAAGGAACTGCCAAAGACTCCAAACAGCATCTCTATCTACTACAGACACTTCAAACATCATTGGATCAGCTGGATCATACAGCCCAAGTGGCAGAGCAGCCTGCACCTATTTGGTGCAGCCTGAACCTGTTGCAGAGCCTTCTGTTGTTCTGGGCCCAACTTAAAACTAGCAGCTTTCCAAGTCACTTGATAAAAAGGCCTCAGCAACACACCTAAATGAGGGATATGCTGCCTCTAAAATCCAAAGAGGCCCACCAGATGCTGTGCCTCCTTTGTAGTTGTGGGGGAAGCCAGATACAATAACTTATCCTTCACTTTATTAGGAATATCTCGACATGCCCCACACCATTGGACCCCTAGAAATTTCACTGAGGTGGAAGGTGCCTGAATTTTTGTTGGGTTAATTTCCCAACCTCTAGCATGCATATGTCTCACCAGTAAGTCTAGTAGAGTCATCGATACTTCTTCCTTACGAGGTCCAAACAGCATAATGTCATCAATATAATGGGGACCAGTGTGATGTCTTGTGGAAGAGAAAGGCAATCAAGATCCCTACGGACTAAATTATGAAACCGTGCTGAGGAGCTGATATACCCTTGAGGAAGCACTATGAAAGTATACTGTTGGCCTTGCCAGCTGAAGGCAAACTGCTTCTGATGGTCCTTTGAAATTGGTATCAAGAAAAAGGCATTGGCCAAATTAATGATGTGGTGGAAATCACTACCCCTGCATCCTTCAAGTCCTTGATGGTGGCAGTAAATCTCTGCAACCCCTCCAGGTGTGCAGTACTGCTTTTGATTTACTATTTTTTAGGTAGAGGCAGTTCTAATGGCTTCCACTTGGCTTTTCTCACCATAATAGCCCTTACTCCACATGTTAGGGACCCAATGTGGGAATTCTGCCAATTGTTCATACAGTATATCTATTCCAATTACACATTCTGGAACTGAGGAGATCACTACCGTTGTGTTTGGGGACCTACTGGACCCACTGTGAGATGCACTTTACCTAAGACTCCATCAATAATTTGACCTCCATATGCCCCCACTTGACTGGTAGGCCACAACGATGCTTTGGGTCTCCTGGAATTAGTGTCAGTTCAGAGCCAGTGTCCAGTAATCCCCAAAAAGTCTGATTATTTCCTTTTCCCCAATGAACAATCACTCTTGTAAAAGGCCTCAGATTACTTTGGGGAAGGCTGGAAGAAAAACTTGACATTATAGATTTTTGGCAAGGTAGTGGAGTCCTTCCTCAAAGGGACTCGGCCTCCCCTTCATTCAATAGGTTATGGGTCTGTAAACTGACTCAAGTCTGGGAACTGATTGAAAGGCCATGACTCTGTACTCTGGCAATTCAATCTAGGCTGCTGTTCACGTGACATAGAATTCTTCTGTCTATACAGAACAAGTAAATATTTAGTAGGTTTGCCATGTATTTCACTACTAGGAACACCATGCACAAGTAGCCAATGCCACAATTCCATACAAGTCAGGGTATTCTGATTACTGTTTTGATTCTGCTGTCCATTATGGTAAACACACCCACCTTGCCTTTGTCAATTAACTGCTGCCACTTGGCCCCTACTACCACGGGGTCCAATCAGCCCCATTGTAGTTAAGTGTCTTAGTCCAATTAGGGCAGTTCCCACTGTCAAATCTGGTATACAAAAAATAGGATTCACAGCAGTCTTCAAGGATGCTGGAGCTCCCTTTACAAATCTATTCCTCACACCATACTTTTTAAAGGTGTGTCTTCTGGACTCTCCATTTCTGGTTCTAGGGGTCTAATCTGATCAATCCATTCTAACAGAACAATTTCCCTAAGCCTCTGCATGCCTTCTACATTATACCAAGGCAGGTCTGGTACTTCAACTTGACTTAAGGTAAGCTATCGCATAATCCATGCTTCAGTAAGCCAACCAAATAAACTATTAGATCTTTTCCTACCCTCTCAAGCCAAAACACTGAATGAAGAATCCATACTTAGTGGGCCGAAATCAATAAACTCAGGCTGATCCAATGTTACATTCCTTGCACCATTATCCCACACCCTCAGAAGTCATTCCCATACATATTCCACAGGTTTCTGTCTGCACAAGTTTGCAAAATCAAGTAGGTCTTTTCGGGTATAGCATACTACCCTCCTCAGTCACACTCTGTATTTCACCTTTTGAGGCTTGCATGGACTTAACTTTAGTTATAGGTCTAGCAGAACAATGGGTGATTGGGGCAGTTTCTGAGAACATTCACAATGTCTTCCATAGTCTCTGCCTCAGGCAATGACTCAGCAGGAACAGATGGGCTAATCCCATCAAACCAAGGTAGAGGGGATAATGGTTTTACAGTAATTCCCTCAGGTGGGAGGGATTCAACAGAATTTACAGGCTCCATATCCTGATCTTCCTGACTATCTGCCCATATGTCCCCATTGCAGGTTTCAGGATCCATTTTTTCCCAAACAATGCCCTCATTTTAACTTCAGACACCATTCTGGGTTGGTAATTTAATTGGCGTTGTAATTCAGCCACCTTTACAGTAAGACTCTTGGTTTTCAGCAATATCAGCTCCATTACTAGAAGAAATAAGGCTTTCTTTCAGAGCACAACTGGAAATACTGAGGTCTTACTCAGCAGCCCTGAGCTCATCTCTCTCTTTTACCACTCTGTCTAATGTAAATAGGACCAACCAACCAGCTTCCTTATACTCCTCATGCTGAAAAAACTGCAGAAAAGTATCAAATATGCGTTCACTCAGAGCCTCACTTCTCACAAGTACTTGATCTATTGGTGGTGCTAGTTTGCATATTAATTTTGCCACCTCATGTCACAGGTTAGCAGGACCCTCTTTACTAACAGAGGCAGGGTCACTAGTGTCTTTATGATTAATCAAATTGGAGAACCAATTTAGGAAGCCCATACTTATGATTTTGTCTCTCTAGAACCACTCTCAGTACCAAATGTGTTAGACTGGGTTCTCTAGAGAAGAAAAATCAGTAAAGCTTATATAGAGAGAGAAAGAGAAATTTATCTTAGGAAAATGGCTCACACACTTATAGAAACTGGGAAGTTCAAAGTTCTTGGATCAAACGTCAAGCTGGAGGCTTCTCCCAACTCACCCAGCTGCAGGAGCTGAGGAGCTCAAGGCTGGCAGACAGTAAACTAGCTGTTGACTCCCAACAAATGACGAATCCAAGATCTGCAGGACTGTTCACTATGGACAGTTGTAAGCAGCACAACAGAATACCGATAAACAGAAGAGTGTCTCTTTTCCCAGGATTCCATAAATATACTGGAAGCAGGCCACACCCCTAGGGAAACTCCCTTTCAACAGATTGGCTGTTCAAAGCATATACAACTGATCCCATCATGGGAATAACCACATCACAACTGCTTAAACCACACAGAACTGTGGTCCAGCCAAGTTGACACACAGCTCCAACTATCACACCAGATCAGTAAGGTTGGTTCTACTCTGATGATGCAGCTCTTTACTAGTCATATTGTGAAAGCCTTCTGACCTAAGGAGTTCGCCTTGCACTGTATCGGATAATGTTTCCAGGCTATTCACAAAGTTGTGCGGTAATTTATTAGACAGTGTTTCTCTGCTTTTCATAAGGTTTTCCCTGGCCAATTCTTTGAGAAGTGGATGGCTTCTTTCTTCTTCTGAGTGTGCCTTAGTCTGTATGCTCCATTCAAATTTGCACTACGTGCAACCCTGCCAGCACTTGAAACACCAGTGGCACAGCCTCAAGCCTCAGAGCAACACATGAGCCACAAAAGTACGACAAACTGACAGACAAGTTTGTCTCACTTAGCTGTTTAAAACCTCTCTACCCTCCCCTTACCTGTATTCCTGGCACTGCTCTGTTCTGTCATCACCTCTATCTTCTCTTTCCCTGACTTTTCTAGCTGATGGGGGGTGGGGCCTGGGTCCCTCCCTCCCCTTACCTGGATGGCTGGCTGCTGCTCTGCTCTGTCATTGCCTCTGGCTTCTCTTTCCCCTGCTTTCCCGGCCAGTGGGGGTGGGGTCTTGGTCCCTCTCTCCCCTTATCTGGATGCTTCTCTACTCTGTCATCACCATTAGAGAGATACAAATCAAAACAACAAGAAGGTTTCATCTCAACTCAGCATTAATAACACAGCTCAAAAAAAAAAAGGAAATAATAAATGCTAGCAAGGTGGTATAAAGACTGGAACCCTCAGACACTGCTGGTGGAGTTACAAAATGGTACAACCATTGTGAAAAGCAAGATACCAATTCCTCAGAAGTTGGAAATAGAAATACCGCATCATCCAGCAATTCCCACTACTAGGTATATATCCCCAATACTCATCTGTCAGTTTGTCATACTGTGGTGGCTTGTATGCTGTTATAATGCTGGAGGCTAAGCCACCAATATTTCAAATGTCAGCAGGGTCACCCATGGTAGACAGGTTTCAGTAGAGCTCGTCCACTTCTCAAAGAACTGGCCAGTGAAAACCTTATGAACAGCAGTGAAAGAATGTCTGGTACAGTGCCAGAAGATGAGTTCCTTAGGTGGAACAAAATACCACTGCTGAACAGCTGCCTCATAAAAGTAACGTCAACCTAAATGACGTGGATGGAATAAAGCTTTCAGGACCCCCATTTGCTGATGGGGCACAACCCAAAACAGGAAGAAACAGCTATAAACATCCATTAATAATCTGAATGTGGAATGTACGAACTATGAATGAAATGGAACATAAATATCGATATCCTAGACATCAGTGAACAGAAATGGACTGGTTTGGACATTGCGAATCAGATAATCACAAATTGAAGAGCAATGGTATCACATTCATCATCACAAAAAGTATTTCAAGATACATCCTGAATTACAATGCTATCAGGGACAGGATAATATCCATACACATACAAGAAAGACAAGTTGATACTACTATTATACAAATTTATGCACCAACCACTAAAGCCAAAGACAAGGAAACTAAAGATTTTTACCAGCTTGTGCCATCTGAAATTGGCCAAATATTCAATCAAGATGTACTGATTGTTACTGGTGATTGGAATGCAAAAACTGGAAACAAAGAATCATGGGTAGCTGGAAAATATGGCCTTGCTGAGAGAAATGACACCGGAGATTACATGATGGAATTTTGCAAGACCAATGACTTACTTATAGCAAATACATGTTTTCAACAATGTAAGCACCAGCAATACACATGGATCTTGCCAGATGGACTACACAAGAATCAGACTGACGACATCTGAGGAAAAACACAATGGAGAATCTCAGTTAACTTCAGCAAAAGTGAGGCCAGGAGCTGACTGTGGAAAAGACCATCAAGTGCCTATATGCCAGTTCAAGCTGAAGCTGAAGGCAACCAAAACAAATCCACAAGAGCCAAAATATGACCTGAATTATACTTTCCACCTGAATATACAGACCATCTGAAGAGTAGATTTGGGATGACTTGATGGCATATAACAACAACATACATGGATGGGGGGGTGGGAAAGACAGAGTATGTATTACTTTTTCAAACAACTTATAGGTGTTTGGGACATAAATACTCATTAAGTCATTAGGACCTAACTACTTAGTAAATGGAAATGTTAGGTGCTTCTTTCAGCCTAAAGGTGCCATTAAAATATATATATATATATAGACACTCAAAAGGTACAGTAAAACAAAAAAGTTAGGAAACCTCTAATCTAAACAGTGGAAAATATAAGAAAAATTAGGAAGAACATTCTTTCAACCTGATAAAGGTACCCCAAATCCTCACAGCAAACATTGTATTTAATTGCATTACATTGTTCTGAAGATACAAAGGATCAGAAAAACAAATTCAAGATTGGAAAAGAAGGAAAAAAACCTGTCTTTTTCATATACAACATGATTACTTAAAACTATATAGACAAACTATGGGAGCTCTAGGAGCTCTGGTGGCATCATGCTAAGGCATTTGACTGTTAACCAGAAGGCTGGTAGTTCAAGCCCACCAGCCACTCCTCAAAGGAAGACTGGGCAATCTATTTCTGTAGAGACACTGCCTTGGAAACCTAAGGGAAGGTCACTATGAGTTGCAAATGACTCAACAGCAGTGAGTTTGGTTTTTTGGTTTACACAAACTATTATAATAAAGGACCCTTGGTGGCACAAACAGTAAAGCATTAAACTACTACTCAAAAGGTTGGTGGTTCGAATCCACCTAGAGGTACCTTGGGAGACAGGCCTGGTAATATGCATCAGAAAGGTCATAGCCTTTAAAATGCAATGGATCAATTCTAATCTGAATATACATGGGTTCACCATGAATCGAAATGAACTCAGTGGCAACAAAAAGATACAAGATTATTATTAGTCTGTGAAAAAGGACAGAAAAATGTATTTTTAAAATGGTATTATTTACAATAACAAAAGATGTAAGGTTCATAAGAATAAAAAGATGTGACATGGTATAAAATTATAACACTTTACAAAAAGAAATAAAACTTCAACAGAATAAACAACGATACGGATATTTGAAAATGCATAAATGTGAATTCTCTCCCAAATGATCTATTAACTGAATGCAATAAATCCTCACCAAAATTTCAACACAACTGTCCAAAACTAGAAAGAACAGAGAGCTGAAAAAGTTAATTTCCTAATAGACCAAGATGAAATAGCAAACTTCAGATACAAGTATCAAGTTTCTTATAAATATAATTAAGAAAATTTAGTATTGATATTAGATAAACAAGACAACTAAAAAGGGAATAAAACAGTTTATTAATGTACCATTTACAGGGGAAATGAAGGATACTAAAATCAATTAAGAGTTGACTATCTCACTCTACATTCAAAAATAATTTCCAAATGGATTAAAAACAAACCTAAAAGCAAAATATTAAAATGTTTAGAACAAAATATAGAAGATATTGTCATAACCCTTGTCATAACCCTGGAGTGTGCATTTCTTAAACAAGACACAAAACTCACAATCAATAATGGCTATGTAGATAAAATACTCATCTCTCAGTTTGTTGGACTGTGGTGGCTTGAGTGTTACTGTGATACTGGATGCTATACTACCAATATTTTAAATACTAGTAGACTTATCCATGGTGGACAGGTTTCAGAGGAGCTCCCAGACAAAGACACATTAGGAAGTGGCCAATATTCCTTCCATCTTCTTCTGATGCTTCCTGCATCATTCAGTATTCTCAAAATATTTCTGAAAATATTTGCCACTGAAATCTTATTACTAACAACGAAACCCTGATACAGAGTCAGAGATGGAGCCTCTCACGTCAGAACGCACTCAAAATACAACTGGAAAAGAATTAACACCTCAAAACAGAGTCAACCTTAACAATATAGATGGAGTAAAGTTTTCAGAATCTTCACTTGCTGGTGTAGCATGACTCAAAATGAGAAGAAATAGCTGCAAACATTAATAATGAGAATGTGGAATGTATGAAGTATGAATGTAGGAAAACTAAAGTTGTCAAATATGAAAGGGAACACCTAAGAATCGATATCCTAGGCATTAGTGAGCTGAAATGGACTGGTACTGTCAATTATGAATCAGACAATCATATGGTCTACTATGCCTGGAATGACAAATTGCAGAGGAATGGTGTTGCATTCGTTGCCAAAAATATCTGAAGATCTATCCTGATGTACAGTGCTGTCAGTGTTAGGATAATATCCAAATGTCTACAAGGAAGATCAGTTAACACTACTATTATTTAAATTTATGCACCAACCACTAAAATAAAATAAGAAACTGAAGATTTTTACCAAATTCTGCAGTCTGAAATTGACCGAACATGCAATCAAGATACACTGATAATTATGGTGACTGGAATGAGAAAGTTGAGAACAAAAAAGAAGCATCAGAATGTGGAAAATATGGCTTTGGTGATAGAAAAGATGCTGGAGGTCATGTGACAGAATTTTACTAGACCAATGACTTATCCATTGCAAATACCATTTTTCAACAACATAAACAGCAAGTATACAGGTGGACCTCACAAGAAGAAACACACAGGAATCAAATCAAATACTTCTGCAGAAAGAGATGAAGGAGAAACTCAAACTCAACAGTAAGAACATGGCCAGGGGTTGACGATGGAATAAACCATCAACTGCTCATATGCAACTTCAAGTTAAAGCTGAAGAAATTTAAAACAAGACCACAAGAGCCAAACTATGACCTTGAAAATATACTGAACACCTATCACTGAAGACAAGATGAACTGTAGGATGACATCAATTACATCATACATGGGGAGGACTGCAAGATGGCGGAATAGGCAGAAAGACTGCACAGACCCTCTTCAACAAAGAAAAGGGGAACCAATTAACACAGATGCAGAAGATAATACTGGACGCCTGAGCCTGGAAGGGAAAGATATAGAAGTGGACTAAACCCCAACCAGCAGAAGAATTTGCATGAAAATACCAGAAAAGGAAACATAAGGAGTTGCAGTATGGCAGCAATCCTGACAGCACAGACAGCTTGGAGATTCCCAAGTGGTGGTAGGCCCTAAGAATTAACCTAAACATGAGCCCTGCTACCCAGGGTCTCAATGGAGGACTGCTCTGGTGCCTGGGAATAAAAGAGGAAGCAGCAGTGAACAGGAAGACAGGCTGAGCTGTGGACTTTGGCTGTCCAGAGGGCATCGCCATTTTGAATGTTTGCAAGCGGCTTGGCCATTTTGGATATTTAAAGACACAGCACTCCACCAGATTCCAGGGACTTAAGAAAAGGTTCTGCTTGCCAATAACCCCAAAGGCACTCTGGACCTGCACGACTGAAAAGGTGCGACATTCCTCTTGTTACTCTTATGCCCAACACCCGCTTGGTGAATGGAGGTGTGGCCATCCCCCACTCCCACCCCCCTTCTGGGGCCACAGGAACTCCATCCCAGTCTGTGTGCTCAAACGGAGCCTGGGTGGCTTGCCCTATCCTCCACCTATTTTTTTTCTTTTTATTTTTTTTATTTTTCTCTTTCTTTTCTCTGGTGTTTAGTTTGCTTTTATTTGTCTGTTTTAAAACCACTATTATTAATAATACTTTTGTCCTTTTTACTATTATTCTTTATTCTTCTCCTCCCAGGTCCTAGTTTACAGCTTTTTTTTCTTTTCCTTATTCCTGGTTTAAAAAAAAAAAAAAAATTCTGATTGATGTCAGATTGATGGGTTTTTTTTTTTTTTTAATTTAAATTCTTTTTTTTCCTCCTTTTTTCTCATGGTTAACCCCATTCCTTGATTTTCTTTTTGCGTTTATCCATTTATTTCTTCATTATTCTCCTTCTCTACCTTTTTTTCACTTAGTGCCCTATCCCCAGATACTACAGATTTTCTCGCTTTTTTCTTTTTCTTAATTCCCTTTTTTCTTTTTTTGGTTACAGTTCCTGTGTGACTATATGGTATATTTTTGATCTATGTGCTTTTAGTTTTTTGATGGTTATTCAATTGTAATTTTTGTCTAACTGAGTGGGAGAAAGCAACAGTCCCCATAAGATACAACTACACCCAGACCTCCTGCAACTTCACTTACTGAGCAAGAACTACCACCTCCATCTCCACGAACAGGCCAATGATAAAAAACCACCAAGAAGAGCCCGAATCACCCTTGGCTACTCTTCACAAACAGTTAACAGAGCTCTAAATACAACACCACAATGTCTCGGAGACAACAGACCATCACAGTCCACACAAAGAAGAAAGATAAAATGGCAGAAACAAAGGAACAGGATACAGACCTAGAACACATCCCTGAGGAAAAAGCAGTACAGGAACTCTCTGATAAGGAATTCAAAAGAATTATATTTAGGTATCTTCAAAGGATTGAGAGACAGACCAAAGAAAACAAAGAAAAAACCTTACAAGAATTTTGGAAGAACATGCAAGAAAAAAATGACAAAATAAATGAAAAATCAGAAATGATTCTAAATCTGCAGACAGAAATCCAGAAGATTAATACTAAATGTCTGAAATAGATAACACATTGGAGGTACAAAGAAGTAGAACTGATGCAATGGAAGACTGAATTAATGAGATTGAAGACAAATACCTGAATACTTCTTTGGAAAGGGATCAATCAGAAAAAAAAATCTAAACAAAAGTTCATGTGGGATACCATTAAAATGAATAACCTACATGTCATTCGAATTTCAGAATAGGAAGAGAAAAATAAAACTACTGAGAAAATTGTCCCAGATTTGCTGGAGGAGAACTTCCCTAATATGTTTAAACAGGAGGATATATCCATTCAGGAAGTCCAATGAACCCCAAACAGGACACACCCCAAAAGAAAATCACCAAGACACATCATCATCAAACTCATCAAAACCAAAGACAAAGACAGAATCCTGAAAGCAGCAC
>NW_006921597.1:7300460-7328559 GCF_000298275.1 Orycteropus afer afer
GCCTCTTCCTTCTTCCTAGTCTGTCTCAGTCTATAAGCTGGCCTGTTACCTGTGCACCAGGTACATTTCGCTGGGTTTTAAACACCAGAGGCTCAGCCTCAAAACTCATGTCTACATGTCACCACAGGAGGACAAACCGACAGACAAGTTTGTCTTGCTGTTGGAGACCTCTCGTAATCACCCCCACTTGGGCTCAAGTATAGCAGGGATTGTGGGGCTGGTGCGGGATCGGGCAGTGTTTCGTTCTGCTTTGCATGGGGTCGCTACGAGTCAGAAATGACTCAACAGCACTTAACAACAACAACAACAAAGAACCACTCTTGGTAGCAAATGTGTTAGACTGGGTTCTCTAGAGAAACAAAGCCAGTAAAGCTTAATATATGTATCTATAGAGAGAATTTTATCTTAGGAAAATGGCTCACACACTTATAGAAGCTGGCAAGTCCAAAGTTCCTGGATCAAATGTTAAGCTGGAGGCATTTCCATGTCAAGCTGGAGGCTTTTCCCGACTCTTGCAGCCACAGGGGCTGAGGAGTTCAAGGCTGACAGGCAGCACACCAGCTGTTTACTCCAACTAATGATGAATCCAAGATCTCCAGGCCAAATGGTAATTTTTCACTCATGGACAGTTGTAGGCTACACAGCAGAATCCCAATCCACAGAAGAATGTCTCTTTTCCCAGGATGTCCATAGATATACTGGAAGCAGGCCACACCCCTAGGGAAACTCCCTTTCAACAGAGTTGGCTGCTCAAAACATAATGATCTGATCCCATCATGGAAATAACCACATCATAACAACTTAAACCACACAGAATTGTGGTCCAGCTAATTTGACACACAGATCCAACTATCACACAAACTATGGTGCATACACACAATGGAATACTGTGCAACGCTAAAGAATAATGTAGAATCTGCAAAACACCGCATAACGTGGATGAACTTGGAGGACATTATGCTGAATTAAATAAATCAATCACTAAAGGACAAATATTGTATTAGTCCCTTATTGTAACAGTCAAGAAAGGTTTATCTATGAAAGGAAATTTTCTTTGTTGGTTTCCAGGGGTGGGAGGGGAGGAGAGGGAACACTGTTAGATAAGTACTGATTTGGGTGAAGAGAAGGGCAATGCACCAAATGGGAGTGATCAATATGGTGGCACTGAGGAAGAGAAAGACATAGAGAGGTATATGGGAGGTACAGACAACAAAGATGGACCCTTTTGCACATACAGTACTGCATTGTCAGTGAAGGCAAACATGGGTATAAGGATGGACAGATGCATGGACTGATGGGTGGACAGGCTGAACTAGTAGGTATGTCTATGAAGCAGGGAGTATACCCAACAACAGGTTTAGGGGTGGCAGACAATGGTCCTATAAGTTTATGGGTATGATCTGAATTCTCAGGTGTATAGTAGAGCTGACCAGGGGCAAGGTTGTAGCCACTGCTTGGTCACAGCCAGCTATCCAGAGGGACCGAGTAGTTGAACCTGTGGGCTCAGGACCATAGTCACAGGGGACATCAAGCTCAACTGGTGTAACATACTACACGAAACATTGTTCCGCCTCCTACTTTGGCAAGTAGCGAATGGGATCTTAAAAGCTTGCAAACTGCCATCTGGATGCAACAATGGATTTCTCCTCGTCCAGAGCAAAGTAGAATGAAGAAAAACAAATATTCATGGAAAAAATAGTCCTAACAATTGATACACCATCCAATCTGCAGCCTATATGACTATGAGACCAGAAGAACTAGATGGTGCCCAGCTACCACTGTCAACCACTCGGAGGGGGATCTATGTAGCAGATACTGGATAGAGAGGGAGAACAATGTGGAATAAAACTCAAAATCATTTGGGAAAAAAAAGGGGGGGACCAGGTTTCCTGATCTGATAGAGCCTGGTGGAACCACTGAGACTATGGCCCCTAGCTGCCTGTCATTTTTGAAATTGAACCCACGCCTATGGCTTCCAGCCAAACAAAAGACAGGCATGTGAGTTGAACATTTATCTGAGGTAGATACACTCCTTGGAGAGAACAATCATGGAAGAAAGAAGGTTTGTTTATGCACAAGGAGACAGCTCAGGGGGCAGGAGTGCATGGAGAGATGGACACAGGGAAGAGGTAACTATCGGGAGGAAGTATGAGGGTAGATGTTGCATTGTGGTCAATGTCATGAGACAAAGTGTATGTGAACTCCTGTATGGAAAGTGAATTTGCTCTGTAAAGTTTCACCCAAATTATAATTTTATTTTTAAAAAAAAAGAACGTCATACATGAATTTAAAAAAAAAAAAAAAAAAAACAGGAAAGGAATACCAAAATGGACATCAAAAAAGAATCTGAAACTTGCTCTTGAATGGACAGTAGTAAAGCCAACAGAAGAAATGATGAAGTAAAGGAGCTGAACAGAAGGCCACAAACAATGTCTCAAGATGATAAAGTAAAATATTATAATAAAATGTGCAAAGACCTAGAGTTAGAAAATCAAAAGGGAAGAACACATTCAGCATTTCTCAAGGTGAAAGAACTGAAGAAAAAATGCAAGCCTTGAATTGCAATACTGAAAGATTCTATGGGCAAAATACTGAATGATGCGGGAAGCATCAAAAGAAGATGGAAGGAATAGACAGAGTCACTATACAAAAAAGAATTAGTCTATGCTCAACTATGTCAGAAGGTAGCACATTCCAACAATCAATGGCACTGAGAGAAGGAGTCCAAGTTGCATTGAAGGAATTGGTGAAAAACAAAGCTTGAGGAATTGATGGGATACTCATTGAGATGTTTCAGCAAACAGTTGCAGCATTGGAGTTGCTTACTCATTTATGCCAAGAAATTTGGAAGATAGCTACCTGGCCAAGTGACTAGAAGAGATCCATTTTGTGACCATCTCAAAGAAAGGAGATCCAAAAGAATGTGGAAATCATCAAACAATATCATTAATATCACATGGAAGTAAAACTTTGCTAAAGAAAATTCAAAGGAGCTCTGGAGGCACAGTGCCTAAGGCATATGACTGCTAACCAGAAGGTTGGTGGTTCAAACCCACCAGCCAACTCCACAGAAGGAAGATGCAACAATCTACTTCTGCAAAGATTTACCACCTTGGAAACTGTTCTGGTTACCTAGTGCCACTCTAAAAAGAAATACACCACAAATGGGATGGCTGTAACAAAACAGGAGTTTATTCTTATAATTTGAAGGCTTTAAGTCCAAGTTCAAAGTGCCAGGCTCTAGGGGCCAGGTGAAAGCCCCTCAACCTTGGGGTCCAGCTCTGCCTCCTGCTCCCGGCCCACTGGAGCTAGAGGCATTTCTTCACTCAGACAGCTGTTGGCTGCTGAGGCTGAGAAGCCCCAAGCTTGACAAGTAAAAAAGGCATAGTCCCGATGTTACCAAACCACGCGGCAGGCCATTAACTTAAGTCCATTGTAAGTCCCAAGGTCGGCAGAGCATAGGTGGCTGCTCAACAAAGACACAGCTACATGCAGGGTCCAAGCATGCCATAGGCTAGAGACCATTCCCAAGGCTTCTCCTTATATACAAGAAGCAGACCACATCCCAAAGGCAGCTAACTCAGCCGCTTGTGGTAGATCCCACCATGAAGTTGACTGCCAGTCTCATCATGGGGATTAACTACCACCAGCTGCCCAGCCACTCAACCAGGCCCAGCCAAGTTGACACACAAACATAACCATCACAGAAACCCAATGGGGGTCATTATGAGCTGTGATAACTCAAAAGCAGTTGTAGCAGTACATTGATAGGGAACTGACAGAAATTCAAGCCCAATTCAGAAGAGAGCACGGAATGAGGGATATTACTACTGATGTGAGATGGATCTTGGTGAAAGCAGAGAATAACAGAAAGACGTTTACCTGTATTTTACTGACTATGCAAAAGCATTTGGGTGGATAAAGCAAATTACAGATAATATTGTAAAGAATGGGAATTCCAGAACACTTAATTGTGCTCATAGGGAAACTGTGTATAGACCAGGAGGCAGTTGTTCACACAGTATAAGGGGACACTGCTTTGTTTAAAGGAGCTCTGGTGGCATGGTGCATAAGGCATTTGGCTGCTAACCAGAAGGTCAGAGGTTCAAACCCACCAGCCGCTCTGTGAAAGGAAGATTAGGCAATCTACTTCTGTAAAGATTTACAGCCTCAGAAACCCATTGAGGGTTGCTATGAGTCAGAATCAACTCGATGGCAGTGAGTTTGGTTTTTTGGTTTGCTTTGTTTAAAAGCATTCCAGAAGGGTGTGTGTCAGGGTTGTATCCTTTCATCATACTTACTCAATCTGTATACTAAGCAAATAATCTGAGAAGTTGAACTATATGAAGAGGAATATGGCATCAGAATGGGAGGAAGACTCATTAACAACTTGCAATATACAGATGCAACAACCCTTGCTTGCTGAAAGCAAAGATTTGAAGCACTTTTTGATGAAGATCAAAGACCACAGCCTTCAGTATGGATTATAATTCAACATAAAGAGAACAAAAATCCTCACAACTGGACCAATAAGCAACATCATGATAAATGGAGAAAAGACTAAAGTCATCAAGGAATTCATTTTACATGGATCCACAATCAAAGCCCATAGAAGCAACAGTCAAGAAATCAAAGGACATATTGCATTGGGGCAATCTGCTGCAAAAGACCTTTTAAGTGAAGTGCTAAAGAGCAAAGATGTCACTTTGTAGACTTACTTGCACCTGATGCAAACCACTGTCTGTTCAATAGCCTCATATACCTGTTGCTTAGTTACTTCATGCTGCTCTAACAGAAAATACCACAAATGGTATAGCTTTAACAAACAGGGGTTTATTCCCTTACAATTTTGGAGGCTGAAAGTCCAAGTTCAAAGTGCCAAGCTCCAGGGGCTGGGTGAAGGCCCCTTGATCTTGGGCTTCAGTTCTGCCTCTTGCTCCCAATATTACCACACGACACAGCAAGCCACTAGTTCAAATCCAGAGACAGTCCCAAGATCAGCAGGAAACATGGTAGGCTGCTAAACGAAGACTCAGCTACATGCAAGGTCCAAGCATCCAAAAATCTAAAGGCCATTCCTAAAGTTTCTCCTTATATACTGGGAGCAGACCACATCCCTAAGGCAGCTCACAATACTCAGCTCCTCACAACAGATTCCACCATGCAGTTGATTACCAGTCTCATCATGAGGAATGACTACATCTAGCTACCCAGCCACTCAAAACTAGGCCCAGCCAAGCTAACACACAACCTTAAACACATACCATACCACCTGTGAAAAGTGGATAATGAATAAGGAAGAGAAAGAAGAACTGATATATTGGAATCAGGGTGTTGGTAAAGAATACTGACTATACCATGGACTGTCAAAAGGAAGAAATCTGTCTTGGAAAGTTTAGCAGGAATCCTCCTTAGAAGCAAGAAACAGCCAGACTTCATCTTTAGAACTCAGATCGTATTATCAGGAGGGATCAGTCCCTGGAGAAGGATATCACGCTTGGTAAAGTGTATGGTCAGCAAAAAAGAGGAAGACTGTCAGGGAGACGGATTGACACAATGGCTGTAACTATGGGCTCAAACATAGCAACAATTGTGAGAATGGCACAGGATCAGGCAGTGTTTCATTCTGTTGTACATAAACCAACTCAAGGGTACCTAACAACAGCAGCAGCTAAACAAACAAAAACATTCCATTTCTCAGCCTCCTTTTAGAGTTAGGTGGGGCCACATGACTAAGGTCTACTCAGCAGTATAAAGCATAACTGGAGTAAACAACTTCCAGGAAGTGTTTTTGAAAAGCAGTAAGGTATCCTTTCTCTATCTCTTCTTTTTTTTAACCTGCCAATTAGAAGCCGGACCTTAAGAAAACATCTTATGCATGAGGTCAAATCTACACCTTGATGCTGAAAGAGCAACAAGAAGGAAAGATCTGTAGAGGGGAGAAAAAGACCTCAGATTCAAACAGGTTCAATAGAGACCTTTTTATTAAGCCTTAGGACAAAGACCATCATTCAGGATGAATGAAACCCATCCCACATGCACACAGTACAAAAAGCTGAATGGAGTTCACTTAGTCTTGGCCATGGTGCTAATTATACATGATTTAAAACAAAGGAAATCACCACGAAATCATGACTGCTGGCAGATCAATTCATCACTGTCACAGGCAAGCAGATGACAGAAGTGGGAAAAGCACCCTATATGATGGGGATACACATGTAACTGAAGATTAAAAAGGGTTACAGGATTGGTTCTGGTCTTGACCATCTGGCTACATGGTCATCCAGATATGACTCATTACCGTGCATCCTGAGTCACAGCCACAAGGTGGCTACAAGACAAAAGGAGGAACTCAACCTCAATTTGATTCAGATAAGGACATACTCAGGCAATTCCCTAGTTGTTTGTGTGAACAATAATCTACTTTCAACTACACTCTTCCTGAGGGCAAATTTCTCCTCCCTAGGTTTGTCCTACAACTTGTCTATGCATAGGCATAATGCTGATTTAAAGGTCAGAAAGAACTCAAAAGACATCTGAACTTATGCCAAGATTCAAAACAGAATTAGGGCTTCCCCTGTAGACCACAGTCTTCCATAAACCAAGTGCTTCAGAATGTAAGTTCTAATATAGATCCTGAGTCCCTGACAATCAAGGGACTACCCAAAGAAGGCCTAATCTGTTTAACTCTGTACACTTTACATAAAAAACAAATAAACACTAATCCTATTTTATTATGTCTTGAAAGGATGGTCAGCTGAGATTCCTGGGCCTCTCCACCAGGCCACCTAATCACAAGCTTTGGACCCAAAACATCCTCTGATAACAAAAACTGGAAATTTAGTTTCTCTCTCTCTCCTAGTGTCTTTTCCTCAGGGAGCCCCTCTCCAAGTTTTGGTACACAGTAACTTTCTCTGTACTGCTCAAATACAGATGCAGTATGGCACTGCCCAACCTCATTTCTGTGCCTGATTCCGATCTCAAGGGAACAGGGACTCTCACCTACAGCACAAGGTTGTTGTTCTTAGGTACCATTGAGTCATGTCCAATTCACAGCGACCCTATATGCAGCAGAACAAAAACACTGTCCGTTCTTGTGCCAGTTCCACGATCCTTGCTACACTTGAGCCCATATCCACAGACACTGTGTCAATCCATCTTGTTGAGGGCGTTCCTCTCTTTCGTTGACCCTCCACCTTACCAAGCATGACATCCTTCTCCAGGGAATGGTCCCTTCTGATAACATGACCAAAGTAGGTGAGATTGTTGTTGTTGTTGTTATTTGCTGTCGAGTCATCGACTCATGGCGACCCCTCCTTGGGTTTCCAGGCAGTATCACTACGGAAATAGGATTGCCCAACCTTCCTTCCGAGGAGTGGCTGGTGGGTTTGAACCGCCAGCCTTCTGGTTAGCAGTCAAGTGCCTTAGGCACTATGCTACCAGAGATTAAGTCTGGCCATTCTCACTTCCAAGGAGCATTCTGGCTGCACTTCTTACAGAACAGATTTATTAGTTCTTTTAGCAGTCCATGGTACTTTCAGCATTCTTTGCCAGCACCACAACTCAAAAGCACCCACTCTTCTTCGGTCTTCCTTATTCATTGTCCAGCTCTCACATGCATATGAGGTGACTGAAAATACTATGGCTTGTGTCAGGCACACCTTAGTCCTCAAGGAGACATCTTTGCTCTTCAGCACTTGAAAGATGTCCCTTGTAGCCGAATTGCCCAGTGTTATACGTCATCTGATGTCCTGACTGCTGCTTCCACTGGTGTCAACTGTAGAACCAAGCAATGTGAAGTCTTTGACAACTTCAATCTTTTCTCCATTTACCATGATGCTGTTTATAGGTCCAGTTGTGAGGATTTTCTTTTTCATTATATTGAAATATAATCCACAATGCAGACTGCAGTCTTCAATCTTCATCAGTAAGTGCTTCAAGTCATTGTCACTTTCAGCAAGCAAAGTTGTGTCAAGAGCGTAGTACAAGTTGTTAATGATTCTTCCTCCAATTCTGATGCTACATTCTTCTTCATATAGTCCAGCTTCTTGGATTATTTGCTCAGAATACAGTTTGAATAAGTATAGTAAAAGGATATAACCCTGACGCACTCCCCTCTTGATTTTAAACCATACAGCGTCTCCTTGTTCTGTTTGAACGGCAGCCTCCTGGTCTATGTACAGGCTCCTCATAAGTACAATTAAGTGTTCTGGAATTCCCATTCCTCTCAATATTATCCATAATTTGTTATGATCCACACAATCGAATGTTTTTGCACAGACAATAAAACACAAGCAAACATCTTTCTGGTATTCTTTGCTTTAAGTCAAGATCCATCTGACATCAGCAATGATATCCTTTGTTCCACATCCTCTTCTGAATCCAGCTTGTATCTTTGGAAGCTGTCTGTCATTATACTGCTGCAACCATTTTTGAATTATCTCCAGTAAGATTTTACTTGTTTGTGACATTACTAATATTGTTCGATAATTTCCATATTCTGTGGGATCACCTTTCTTTGGAATGGGCACAAATACAGATCTCTTCCAGTCAGCTGGCCAGGAAGCTGTCTTCCAAATCTCATGACATAGCCAAGTGAGTGCCTCCAGTGGGGCACCCATTTGTTGAAACATCTCAATGGGTATTCCATCAATTCCTGGAGCCTTGTTTGACTTCTTCCTTCAATACCATTGGTTCTTGATCATACGCCATCTCCTGAAATGGATGAACAATGACCAGTTCTTTTTGGTATAGTGACTCTGTGTATTCCTTCCGTGTTCTTTTGACGTTTCCTGCATCATTCAATATTTTGTCCATAGAATCTTTCAATATTGCAACTCAAGGTTTAAATTTTTTCTTCAGTTCTTTCAGCTTGAGATTGGCTTTGTCGTCTCAAGTTGCTCTTAGAAATCTTCTGTTCAGCTCTTATATCTCATCATTTCTTCCATTTGCTTTAGCTACTCTCCACTCAAGGGCAAGTTTTAGAGTCTCTTCTCACATCCATTTTGTTTTTTTCTTCCTTTACTGTCTTTTTAACAACCTTTCTCTTTCTTCATGGATGATGTTCTTGATATCATGCCACAATTCCTCTGGTTTCAGTCACTGGCATTCAATGCAGCAAATGTATTATTTAGATGGTCTCTAAATTCAGGAGGGATATATTCAAAGTCATATTTTGGCTCTCATTCACTTGTTTTAATTGTCTTCAACTTCAACTTGCATATGAGCAGTTGATGGTCTGTTCCACAATCAGCTCCTGGCCTCGTTTTGGCTGAAGATATTGACCTTTTCCATCATCTCTTGCCACAGATATAGTCAATCTGAATCCTGTGTACTCCACCTGGTGAAGTCCATGTGTATAGCCACTGTTTGTATTGTTGAGAAAAGGTATCTGAAATGAGTAAGTCGTTGGGCTTGCAAAATTCTATCATGTAATCTCCAGCATTATTTCTATCACCAAGGCCCAATTTTCCAACTACCAGTAATTCTTCGTTTCCAACTTTTCCATTCCAATCATCAGTGATAATTAACACATCCTGATTGCATGTTTGGTGAATTTCAGAATCCAGAAGGTGCTAAAAATCTTCAATTTCCTCATCTTTGGCTTTGGTGGTTGGTACGTAAATTTGAATAATAGTAGTATTAACTGGTCTTCCTTGTAAGCGTATGGATAGTAGCCTATCACTGACAGCACTGTACTTCAGGACAGATATTGAAACATCCTTTGTGATGATGAATGCCATGCCATTCCTCTTCAAAATGTCATTCCCAGCATAGTAGATCATATGGTTGTCTGATTCAAAATGGCCAAAACTAGTCCATTTTAGCTGACTAATGCCTAGAATAGCAATCTTTGTGTTCCACTTCATTTTTGACAACTTCCAATTTTCCTAGATTCATACTTCCTACATTCCATGTTCCGATTATTGATGGATGTTTGCAGCTGTTTCTCCTTGATTTGAGTTGTGCCACATCAGCAAATGGAGGTCCCGAAAGCTTTACTTTATCCATATCATTAAGGTTGGTTCTACTCTGATGAGGCAGCTCTTTCTCAGTCATATTTTGAGCCCCTTCCAACCTAAGGGGTCATCTTCCAGCACTGTATCAGACAATATTTCTGGGCTATTCATAAAGTTGTCCAGTAATCAGACAGTGTTTCTCTGCTATTCATAAAGTTTTCCCTGGCCAATTCTCTGAGAAGTGGATGGCCTTTTCCAAGTCTGTCTCAGTCTGGAAGCTGCATTGCAACCTATGCAACATGTACAACGCTGCTGGTAATTGCAACACCAGTGGCACAGCCTCCAGACTCACAACAACATGCAAGCCACCACAGTATGACAAAGTGACAGACAAATTCGTCTGCCTTAGCTGTTCGAAACCTCTCTGCCTTCTGCCTGGCTTTCCCTCCTTCCCACCTTGGGGTGGGAGCTGTCTGTCTCCTTCTCCCCTTACCCAGATCCTGCCGCCATCCCGTCAGCCCTGGCTTTCCCTTTTCCCTTCCTCCCCACAGCACAAGATGCGTACATGTGGAATACCCACCTTGTGTTGGTTGCAGAGAGTGATTCACTGGCCATGGGAGAACTGTGGCAACTACTGAAGCTGGCCTCACTCTGTGTCCATTCTACATGAGCAAAGTGTTACTCCATCCACTGCCTGTATACAATTCATGACTTTTGTTGGTGACCTTGAACCTTGGCTTGATAATGGTGGTGCAGTGGTTAATCATTTGAATGCTAACCAAAAGGATGGATGTTCAAACCTACCAGGCTACTCTGCAGGAGAAGGATGTGGCAATCTGCTTCTGTAAAGCTTTACAGCCTTGGAAACCTTATGGGGCAATTCTATTCTGTCTTACTGGGCTGCTAAGTCAGAAATGACATGACAGCAGTAGGTTTTGTTTGCTTGTGGAAGTTTTCTAGTGGGTAAAGGTATTTTCCACCGTGATGCAAACATGGCTGGGACTTCTAAACACTACTGACCAGTAGCAAGTGGTAAGATGGCATTTAGAGCTAGAAATGGAAAGCCTGGTTCCCTATAGGCCCCAACCTGTCAACAGAACAGAACAGCCCTTGCTCTTTCTCAGGGCTCGGTCCTAGGATATCTGACTTCCCTGACTATACACATGCTTGCTTGGTGAGTAGATGAGCTGGGAAAATTCTCAGATGAAAGTGATAGAACACCCACACCCAAAGACAGTTACTGCACAGAATATAAAATCTGGGGACAGGCAGTTGAGGGCTCTGGCAGCAACTCAATGATATCAACAGACACTTTCCCTCTTTCTCTTAAACTCTCCTGAGCCATATTGACCATTTGATCCCAGGCTTGTTGTCTCTTGGCTGCAAGATAGCTGCCACAGTTTCAAACATCAGTGTCATATTTGAAGGGAAAAATAGGTGGTTGGGGAGTTGACAGTCTCAGCATCTAAAAGGCCTTTGTCTCAAATAACACTGTCTATTTTTTAATCACTAATGACAAATATTTCCCTGGTAGGCACAAGGAGTTTTACTTGTGCCAACGAGGGTACGGAAGGCTGTCAGATGACACTTGCCTGTGTCTGCCTTGGCTAACTTATTTGTCTAGTACTGCATTTAGAGCTGTGTGCTGATGATTCCCCCATCTACCTGAGATTTCTGAAGAAATTAGCTTTGATTTTTCCTGGATACATCCAAAGACCAATCTTGATTCCTCCCTATCCCATGTCTCCCATATCCAGTCAGTCTGTAAGCTCTATGGATTCTTCCTCCTTTCCTGAATGCCGTAGTGGGTCTCTCGAGACCCAGTACATCCTTCAATGCTCTTTTTTCTTCTGTTTAGCTCATCAGTGACTTCTCACTGCTAGCAAGCCAATTTCCTTTTGCTCTAAACATTATTTTCTTTTTAATAATATGCTATAAAATAAATTATTTGCCCCTTTGGTATACAGTTCTGTATTTTTAACAAACATACAAATTTGTATAGCCGCCACCATAAACAGAATACATAAAAAATTTCATCATTCCAAGAAACTCCTTTGTGACATTTCTTTTTAAGTAGCCCTCTACCACTGTAACCAATCCTTGGCATCTACTGATCTATTCACCATCAATATATATTGGTCCTACTGAGAATGATATATGAATGGAATCATTTTGTATGTAACCTTTTGAGACTGGTTCTTTCACTTGTCAAAATAAAACCTTTAGGTGCTCTAGTAGAGTAAGTTGTGCCTAAGGCACTTGACGGCTAACCAGAAGGTTGGTGGTTCAAACCCACCAGCCATTCCTCAGAAGGAAGGTTGGGCAATCTATTTCCATAGTGATACCACTTCAGAAACCCAAGGAAGGGTCACTGTGAGTTGGATCTACAACAATAGTAACAATAATACCTTTGAGTTTCAATTACATTCTTGTGTATAGAAACAGTTCCTTCCCTTTAGAGGCATCTTGCAAAATAGGCCTGGCAATCTACTTCTTAAAGCTCACTGCCACTGAAATCCCTATGGTGTGCACTTCTACTCTGAAACCCATGGAGTTACTATGCGTCAGAATTGACCCAATAGTAACTGTTTTTATTTGTTTGTTTGCTTGTTTTGGTATGTTGAGATGGGTTGGCACAATAGCTGCACTAATTGATTCAAACATACCAATGATTGTGAGGATGACATAGGACTGGGCAGCATTTCATTTTGTTGTAGATAAGGTCACCATGAGTCAGAGTCCATGGCAGCTAACAGCAACAAGTATTCCACAGTGTGAACATACCACAGTTTATTTAACCATTTACTTGTTGAAGGGCATCTGGGTTAGTTCTAGTTTTTAGCTATTATGAATAAAGCTGCTGTAAACATCAGTGTACAAGTTCTTGTGTGAACATAATAATCATTTCTCTGGGAGTGTGATTTCTCAGGAGTGTGATTACTGGATTCTATGCAGGACGTATATTTAGTTTTTTAAGAAACAGCCAAACAGTTTTCCAGAGTGGCTGTACCATTTTACATTCTCAGCAGCAATGTAGTTGAACCCAGCCATCTGTAGAATTAAATTAAATTTCTGGAGAGCTCTCTCTGGTCACTGGTTAGGTCCTTACCTTTACATTAGTCCTTATTGAGCAGATATGGGAAATAATGGTTCACAGTAACCATCACTCCCATGGTAAAGTTGGAGTGGAGGTGGAAAGATTAAGCTCTCAGAAAAGTAGGGCTGGGCAGAAAACTCCACTGGAATCTACTACAGCAGTTGTTTCCAAATCTGTACATACACCAGAATCCTGCAGGGAGTTAATAATAGAGTCGTGGGTTGTGTACAGACCTACTAAATAAAACAGAACTCACTGCCATCCAGTTGATTTCAACTCATAGCAACCCCCTATTGGGTTTCCCAGTCAGTAAATCTTTATGAATTGATTACCCCATCTTCCTTCCTCAGAGCAGCTAGTGGGTTTGACAAATGCCTTCAGCACTGTGCCAGCAGAGCTCCTTTTGATCTTCTAAATAAGAATCTGTATTTTAAACATAACAAGGGCTCAAGACAGTTTTACTTAGCAATAACTGTGTCAATTGGGGGGAGCTCTGGTAGCATAGTGCCTAAGGCACTGGACTGCTAACCAGAAGGTTGGTGGTTCAAATCCATCAGCCACTCCTCGGAAGGAAGGTTGGGCAATCTACTGCCATAGTGATAACACCTCAGAAACCCAAGGAGGGGTTGCTATGAGTCAGGGCCGACTCGACAACAACAACAACAACGTCAGTTGGGAACACTATACTGTAAGGTCTATGATATTTCCAAAATTAAAAGTTTTAGAAGCATATGAGGTACTACAGAACAAATTAAAAATTTCCTACCATCTTGTATTTTTTAGATGGGAGCTCTGGTGGCACAGTCCCTAAGACATCTGACTGCTAACCAGAAGGCAGGTGATTCAAACCCACCAGCCACTCCTCAGAAGGAAGGTTGGGCAATCTACGTCTATAGTGATACC
Organism: Orycteropus afer afer; assembly: GCF_000298275.1. Lineage (NCBI taxonomy): Eukaryota > Metazoa > Chordata > Mammalia > Tubulidentata > Orycteropodidae > Orycteropus > Orycteropus afer. The sequence continues at coordinate 7,314,420 of NW_006921597.1, forward strand.
GCCTCAGAAACCCAAGGAGAAGTCACTATCAGTCAGGTTCGACTCTAAGGTAGTGTGTTTAGGAGCTCTGGTAGCGTAGTGCCTAAGGCATTTGACTGCTAACCAGAAGGTTGGCGGTTCAAACTCACTAGCCACTCCTGGTAAGGAAGCTTGGGTGATCTACTTCCATAGTGAAACTGCCTTGGAAATCTAATAAGGAAGAGACATTATGAGTCACTGAGGGCAGTGCATTTTCTTATCTTTTTTCCTTTATCTCTTTTCTTGGCCCTATGGTTTATATTTCTGTCCCCTGACACTTAAGGAAACATGGTGGCACAGTGGTTAAGCACTCAGTTGCTAAGTGAACCTTTGGTGGTTTGGACCTACCAGTCAGGCCACTCCCTGGGACAAAGATGAGGCAATCTATTTCCATAAAGATTTACAGCTTTGGAAACCATTTTTGTCAGTTCTACTCTGTCCCATAAGGTCACTGTGAGTCAAAATTGACTAGAAGGCAACAAGTTTGGGTTTCTGGTTTCTGTAATACTTATAATTTTTTTATTTTCTCACTCCTCCATCTATTTTTTCACTCATCTCTATTTTTTTTTTAATGTTCCCTCTGGTAAGTTACCTGTTTTCCCTATTCTTACCCAGCCTTGAAATTGTAACTTTCTTTCCAGCTTCTGTTCCTCCTCATTGCAGTATTTGTTCTTCATCATCTATGATTCATTTTTTACCTCATAACAACTTGTATTTATCCTATTTTCTGGACATACCTGAGTTTCTCTCACTGAACATTCTTACTTTTTTAACAGCAGGAGTAGAAAACAAGCAGTAACTCAATGGCAACAGATTTGATTTTGATTTTGATTTTGATGCTACTCACAGATAAACCTAAACCTAATTGATAGTTAAAATTATCCTAGTTGAGAAATATCCAAATGCAAGAATATTATAAAATAATGTAATTAGTTATTATCTAGTTAGCTTCAGCAGAGGTATCAAAGAAGAAATAATTATGGAGTTAGAAAAGCACATAGACAAGGCATAAAGAATACTACAGTCAGAAAGAAGAACAAGAGTATCATGAAAGATGGTATTGACTATGATGAAACAGTCAACAAACACATCTTTTAGATGAGGGCACGTAATAAGGAAAATAAGGAGAATAATTGCTACTATTTACTGGGCACTTAACATATACTAGATTACCTCAATTAATCCTAATGATATTGCAATGAGACAGCAATTCTATGACAGATTTTGTGTAAGCAAACCTCAAAACCTGAACCATTTGGCATAACTGAACTGGTTAACCCAGGTCCAGATTAGACTCATTTTACTTTAGACTTCACCTTTTTTTTTTCCTTTAACCTTATTTTTGCTTTTTACCAGAAGTTAGACTGTTGTAAAACATTACCTGACCTTAGAAAATAAGAGTGGGGGTCAGGAATGTAGTTAAGATTACATTGGATTGTTACAGGAATACTACTGTCCACTCCCTTCCTTTGCACAACTGGTTCTCAGAAGGAATGCTTACTCCAGGCTCCCTGTAAAACTAATTTTGTGAAATGCTTATCTTGCTGGCCCAAGATGTCTGCAGATTAGAAAAACAAGTTATTTTGAAATATTTACAGTTTTTCAACTGAAACTTCTGGGGTCTCATGATAACTTTGTGATTGATTACAGAAAGCTTTGTAAATATCAGCCAATCAGAAAAACTGTCTGTTAGTTCCTGTTTCTGTTTGTAAGCTCCTCTCTCCCTTCAATACATTGGAGCATACTGTAGTACCTGTGTATACTGCAAATTTCAAACTGTTCCATTCTTTAATATATGCTTTTACAGAGTACTAGATCTTTCATTCTGCCAGTTTAGAAAGAATAAGAAACTTTTTATTTTATTTTATAGCTAGAATACAGCTGTGCTGGAGCTCTGGTGGCATAGTGCCTAAGGCATTTGACTGCTAACCAGAAGGCTAGCAGTTCAAAGCCACCACCCACTCCTCGGAAGAAAGACTGGGCAATCTACTTCCGTAGTGATACAGCCTCAGAAACCCAAGGAGGGGTTGCTATGAATCAGACCCGATTCGATGGCAGGTAAGTTTGGTTTTTTTAGGGGGGCTTCAAGTTCAAACAGTCCCACTTAAGAGCTCTGTGAAAATCCAAAGGATGGTCAGTTTGGCCTTTGTCTCCAGATTCTAGAAAACAGCCCTTGGGATTTCTCAAGGTATCTTTGTTTTTCTAAAACAGCCAGGTAACACAACTGTGCAAATGAGTTGGCAACCCCCAATTCATCTCTTGACAACAAACTTCAGGAAGGGAGGAGGGCATGATGTAGTCAACCATTCATACTCACTGACACATGCTTATGCATTGAGGTCTCAATGACTATTATAAGGAACTCTCATACACTTCCTTTTGGAGCTTCCTAGATTGTCAAGAACTTCCATGCATGGGAGAGACTATGATACGTTCCTGAAGAAAATGGAAGTCTTGCATCTGGACCTCTCCTAAACCTTGCCTGATGTGTATCTTTGCTTGTACCCTTTGCGATTATAATAAATGAATTAACTCTAAGTACAAAGTAATAGTCTTTGTGACTTTTTTGAGCTGTTACAGAAAATTAACGTACCTCCAAGGGGCAATGAGTTAGCAAGGGCTGCTACAACAGAGTTCTAACTTGCGTAGACCCAGCTCTGAGTGGTTGTAGTCAAAAACAAGCTGCACAGGCAGTGGAAGAATGATAGAGTCCTTCTTGCTCATGACCTAACCCCAGGGGGATAGAGACAAACAGAGAGAAAGAGGAACCAGCTTGTCTAAAGTACAGGGAGTTGTGCAGACTCCTCAACCTATAACTGGTACCAGATGACCTGACCCTAGGTGACCAAGAATGTTTTGACCTGGCTCAGGGTGGCTGGGGATGTACTTTGACCTAACTGGGTGGCTAGATTGAGAGAGGAAGTGGCAAACACATAGCTAAACACAAGATCATGGAGATGTGAGATGAAATTTGGATCCATTTTCAAGTGGAAACTAGATTCATGATGGTTCTTACCATGCAATTAGTGATAAAGGTGAGGTTTGCCCATCTTACCCATTTAGTAGTACAGTTGGCACAGATGGGTATAGGCCTAATTATAAAGGGTCATCGATGCTGTACCAAATCATTAAAAAAAAAAAATCCTTATTAATAAGGTATTTTATGGTTTGCTGATATTTCTAGTTCATTACTCTTTTTCTTAAATGTACCATGTTGCCTCAAATAGGTAAAATGAAATACTGAAGAAGAGTATACATCTTATTTAAAAATGAATTAATTGACAATTCTAAAAGAAAAAAAGGGCTTAGTGTCAAGATTTACTTACATTGATAGTATAATATTCTAAAACAACTGTGATCAGACATTCTACCTTTTCATAGTCACTCTAAGAGATTAATTATGAATCATACACTCACCACACTGAAATCAAGGTTATCTTCAATCCATTTTTGCCCATCTCGGAATTCATCATGAAGCCCCATGATATAAAGGGTATCCAAAGCATCTACTATAGTGGCACCCATTTGTGAACTTCCTATGTTTGCAAGGAAAAAAAAAAAACATGTCATTAAAAAGATGACCTTTATAGAGAGTTCATTTTTATTTTATAAATATATATATACACAAACATGTATGATCAAAATAATGTAAGTACCAAAAAGAGTACCTGACATAGTCCATTTTTTCACTGTAATAGGTAATATACATCCTTTAACATGTTTTCCTAAAGTTGGCATATGTATGGATAACTATAGAAAGTTAAAGGAACATAAAAGGGATGTAAACTGTTGTTTGATGGTTTCTGTTGAAAAATTAATGAGTCTTTCAAGACACAAAAGTGCCATGGAACAGAAAATTCACCTTGATTAAGAAAGTATAATAGTAACTATCATGTTAATGTAGACAGTAATCCACGTGGATGAAATGCATTCTAAAAAGACCAAATTAGTAATTCCACTGCTGGGGTAGTAGAGGACCCATCTGTTACTGCTAAACCAAAAGCTAACAAAATACATCAAGTTGATTCTGACTCATAGTGATCCTATAGTGACTCTATAGGACAGAGTAGAACTAACTGCCACACGGGGTTTCCAAGGCTGCAAATCTTAAGGAAACAGACTGCCTCATCTTTCTCCCACACAACAGCAGGTGGGTTTAAACCACCAACCTTTTGCTTAGTGATTAAATAAATGGTTTAATCACTACACCACTGTAAGACATCCACTATGTTATGCCTTGCTCCACATCCTCTTCTGAATCCAGCTTGCATTTCTGGAAGTTCTCTGTCAATATTCTGCTGCAACCACTTTTGAATTATCTTCAGTAAGATTTCACTCACATGTGACATCAATGATACTGTTTGATAATTTCCATATTCTGTGGGATCACCTTCTTAGGAATGGGTACAAATATGGATCTCTTCCAGTCAGCTGGCCAAGTAGCTGTCTTCCAAATCTTATGGCACAGCCCAGTGAGTGCCTCCAGTGGGACATCTGTTCGTTGACACATCTCAATGGGTATTCCATCACTTCCTGGAAACTAGCTTTTCACCAATTTCTTCAGTGCAGCTTCGACTTCTTCCTTTAACAGCATTGGTTCTTGATCACATGCCACCTCCTGAAATGGATGATCATCTACCAATTCTTTTTGGTATAGTGACTAAGTATTCCATCCATCTTCTTTTGATGTTTCCTGCATTATTCGACATATTGCCCATGGAATTTTTCAATATTACAATTCAAGGCTTAAATTTTTTCCTCAGTTCTTTCAGGTTGAGAAATGCCAAACGTGTTCTTCCCTTTTGGTTTTCTATCACTTGGTCTTTGCACATTTCATTATAATAATTGACTTTGCTTTCTCAAGCTGCTCTTCGAAATCTTTTGTTCAGCTCTTTTATCTTTCTATTCTTCCACTTGCTTTAGCTACTCTCTGTTCTAGGACAAGTTTCAGAGTCTCTTCTGGCATCCATTTTGGTCTTTCTTTTCTTCCTTTCCTGCCTTTTTAATGACCTTCTTCTGCTTTCTTAATAGATGATGTTCTTGATGTCATCCCACAATTCTTCTGGTTTTCAGTCACTGGTGTTCAATGCATCAAATCTATTATTTAGATGGTCTCTAAATTCAGGAGGAATATAATCACGGTCATATTTTGGCTCTTGTGGACTTGTCTTAATTGTCTTTAGCTTCAACTTGAACTTGCATACGAACAGTTGATGGTCTGTTCTACAATCAGCTCCTGGCCTTGCTGTGGCTGAAGATACAGCTTTCTCCATTGCCTGTGCCACAGATATAGTCAATCTGATTCCTGTGTGCTCCATCTGGCAAAGTCCATGTGTATAGCCATCAATTGTGTTGTTGAAGAAAGGGTATTTGTGATGAATAAGTCGTTGATCTTACAAAATTCTATCATACGATCTCCAGTGTTATTTCTATCACCAAGGCCACATTTTCCAACTACCAGTGATACTTTTTTGTTCCCAACTTTTGCATTCCAATCACCAGTGATAATTAACATGCTCAGTCAATGTCAGGATGCAGAAGTTGGTCAAAATCTTCAATTTCCTCATCTTTGGCTTCATTGGTTGGTGCGTAAATTTGAGTAACAGTAGTATTAACTGGTCTTCTTTGTAGGTGTATGGATATTATCTTATCACTGACAGCATTGTACTTCAATATATACCTTGATACATTCATTGTGATGATGAATGCCATGTCATTCCTCTTCAATTTGTTATTCCCAGCATAGTAGATCATATGATTGTCTGATTCAAAATGGCCAAAAACAGTTCATTTCAGCTCACTAATGTGTAGGATATTGTTCTTTATGTGTTCCATTTCATTTTTTACATCTTCCAATTTTCCTAGATTCATAATTTGTACATTCCATATTCCAATTATTAATGGATGTTTGCAGCTATTTTTTCTCACCTTGATATGTGCCACATCAGTAAATGAAGGTCCTGAGAGCTTTACTTTTTCCACATCATTAAGGTCGGCTGTACTTTAAGGAGGCAGGTATTCCCCAGTCCTATTTTGAGTGCCTTCCAATCTGACGGGCTCATCTTCCAGCACTGTATTGGACAATGTTTCAAGACGATTCATAAAGTTTTCCAATAATATATCAGACAGTGTTGCAATGCTATGTGTTAGGTTTTCACCGGCCCATTCTTCTTCTTTCAAATCTGTCTTAGTCTAGAAGCTCCGCTGAAGCCTTTGCACCATGGGTGACCCTGCTTGCATGTGAAACACCAGTGGCATAGCCTCCAGCATCACAGCAACACGCAAGCCACCACCGTTAAGACAACTGACAAAAAAGTTTGTCTCTTAGCTGTTCCAAACCATTTTGCTCAGTTTCCTACCACTCCCATCTGCCAGCGCCTGACTCACTGACACTCACTGGCATCACCCCCAGGTGCTCCCCCTCCAACATTAAGTATGTGAATTTTCACTTGGGTAGGGGAAAATGGGTAGAAGAGGGAGAAATGCCCTTTATAGGCTGAGGAAATTTCCTTCTCAGACTAGTTTGCTGAGAGTTTTTATCGTGGATGGATATTTGATATTGTTAAATGATTTCTGCATCTACTAGATGACCATATGATTTTTCTTTTATTTCCTTAGTATCTTTAATTACAATGATTGATTTTCATATTTGAAGCGAATCATACACTCATGAGATAAATTCCACTTGGTCATGATGTATTATTCTTTTTATATACTGCTAAGTTGGAGTTACTAAGATTATGTTTGAGTCCCATGGTTAACTCACTCAGCTGACAGAAAGGTTGAAGATTCAAGTCCACACCGAGGTACCTTGAAAGAAAGGTGTGATGATCTACTTCTGAAAAATCAGCCATTCCAAACCCTATGGAGCACGGTTCTACTCTGACACACAAGGAGTTGTTATGAGTTGGAACCGACATGATGGCAAATTGAACAGGAAAGATTTGGCTATGAAATTTTTTGTCTATGTTCAAAAGGGTTAACAGTTTCTTTTTCTTATGTTATCTTTGTCTGTTTTTGGATTAGGGTTTTATAGTGTTGCCAAGAAGACATAACAATCCTAAATATACAAACACTTAACAAGAATACTTCAAAATACATGAAGAAAAAAACTATTAAAACTAAAAGGAGCAAGAGACAAATTCAAAATTAGAGTTGGGGACTTCAGTACTCCTTACTCAGTGACTGATAGAAACATTAAATTAAAAAATCAGCAAGAATAGTGAAAGCCTAAACCTCAGTAATCAATTTTTGATAAAACATTCTACCCAGTATCAGCAGAATACACACAAGCATAAATGGAACATTGACCAAAACAAGCTATATTATGTTTAATAAAGCAAATCTTAAACAATTTTAAAGGATTGAAGTACGTTCTTTAAATAAGGTACACTCTTCATATGAAGAACATTGACTGACTATAAGAGAATCAAACTATAAAGGAATCAATAACAGAAAGATAAAGGGAAAATCTTGAAACAAATTAAGGAACAAACACAAAGGAAATTAGACAATTATTGAATTGAACAAAAAGGAAAACACAATATATCAAAATCTTTGACATGCAGCTAAAACAACACTTAGTGGGAAATTTATATCACTAAATGTTTACACTGGAAAAGAAAGTCTCGTATCGATAACCTGAGCCACCACTTCAAGAAACTAGAAAGGGTAAAACAAAATCAATCCAATTCATGCAGAAGGAAAAAAATAATAAAGAGCAAAAAATTTTTAAATTGGAAATATAAAGATAATAGATAAAAGATCAATTAAATCAAAAGCTGCTTCTCTGAAAAAAGTCAACAAAGTTGATAAACTTGTAGCATGGCAAAGAAAAAAAGATAAAATATAAATAAATTATCATTATGAGGAATGAGAGGTGATTGTCACCTCAGATGCCAAAATCTTTGATGGTATGGTCTAACTCCTCAAAAATTACAAACTATCAAAACTCGTCCAACATGAAATGAACTGAATAGTCGTTACTATTAGAGAAATTGCATTTGTAATTTAAAAAGCTCTTGGAAAAATAAAAATCTCCAGATGCAGATAGTTTCACTACACTATATACTAAGCACTGAAGGGGGGAAAAATTATGCCAAATTATAACAAACATTTAAAGAAAAAAAAGCCAATTGTATGCAATATCATCCAAAAACCTGAAGCGCAACTTCATTTTATAAAGTTCCCATTAGCCTAATACCAAAGCAGACAAAGAGTATCACTACAGAACAATGCAGATGTAAAAATCCTTAACAAAATATTAGCAAAAAGAATCCAACAGTATGTAAAAAGAACAAAATGTCACAACCAAGTAAGTTCTATTCCAGGAATGAAAAGTTGGTTCAACATTCAAAATGCAATCAAAATTAAATCACATTATTACTCTAAAGAAGAAAAACCATATGATCATATATAAATTGATGCAGAAAAAGTATTTGACACAATTCAACATCCATTCACATTGAAGGAAAAAAAAAAAAACTCAGAACAAAGTAAGAGAAAGAAGGGAATTTTTTCAACCTTATTTTTTTAAAAAAAGAGAAAACCCTACAGTTAATATCATACTTTACAATGAAAGACAGAAAGCTTTCCCCTTAAACTCTACAACAAGGCAGGGATATGTTGGTTCGTAGCATTCAGAATAGTACTGAAAGTCCTAACTAGTGAAATAGCACAAAAAAAGGAAACCAAGAGACATACCCAAATGAAAAATCCTAACTCTCTGCCTTGGAGTCGATTGCGACTCAAAGCGACCCCTCCTTGGGTTTCTGAGGCAGTATCTCTACAGAAGTAGATAGCCCAGTCTTCCTTCCAAGGAGTGGCTGGTGGGTTTGAATCACCAGCCTTCTGGTTAGCAGTCAAATGCCTTAGGCACTACGCCACCAGAGCTAGCTATATAAAAAATCCCAAAAAATATTTTAAAAAAGAATTTCCTAGAATGAGTTCAGAATGTTGCAAGGTTGTCCAGATACACACACATACACATACACAAACACCTACCACAGCAATTACTATTTCTATAGCAATAAATATTTAGAAATTGTACTTAAACACACAATACTATTTAAACTAGGTAAAAAGAAAATTATATACTTAGTTAAAAATCTATCATGATATATACAGAATCTATATGCAGAAAACAACATGCTCTCCTGTTCCAAATGCTGCAGAAAGAAATCAAAGAATACCTTTATTTAAGTATGAAAAACATGCCATGATTTTAGGCATGCATTCTCCAAAATTGGTCTCTAAGTTTAACGCAACTCCTATCAAAGTATTATGTTCTTGTAGACACAAGCAAGGTGATTCTAAAACTGAAAAGGATTGGCAAAGGAACTAAAATAGTTAAAAACAATTATGAAAAAGAATGCTGAAAGAATCGCATGACTTACCACTTATTATATAGCTATATAATCAAGACAGTGCAGTATTAGAGTTAGGATGCAGATTTAATCTATGAAACATACAAAAGCATACAGAAATAAATTTAGAAAAAAAAAAAAAAAGATGCTAATTCGGGGAAAGGGTAAACTTTTCAAGAAATGGTATTGGACCAGGATAAGGAAAAACGTTAAGCCTCTAAATTATCTCATCCATATATAAATATTAATTCAAAATAGGCCATAAAATTTTAATGTGAAAGCTGAAAGTATAAAACTCTCAGAATAAAACACAAAGAAAAAACTTTATGATCTCAAGATAGGCAAAGATTTCTAAAACAAGACCAAAATATAAACTATAGAAGAAAAAAAATGATAAACTGAACTTTATCAAAATTTAAAACTAGTGCTCTTCAAAATTAAAACACATTTGTACATGAATGCTTATAACCAAAACTTAAAACCCAATCTTACAATAATAGTAAGCAATAGCATAACTATACATAGTGATAATACTTAGCAGCAGAAAGGAACTGAGTACAGGCATCCTCTGCTTTTCAAAAGTTCACTTTATACCACTTTGCTTTTAGAAAGATATACATTAGTACTTGTTTTCACTAACTGAAAGAAATACAAACAGGATTTTGCTTTTATGGGGAAAAAAAAAAGGCAAAAAGTAAAACTAGTGTTCAGCGTTTGTTTTGCAATAAACCATTAAAGAGGTAGCGTGCACCCAGATTGGCAGGAGTGGTATTGCCAAACTCCTTTCCCAGGATCTACACTGTAAATATATTATTTCTACTTACACAGGCTGTGTATTTATCATATCATTCCTGCTTTTACTCTATGTTAGTGGTATTTTAGGTTTTATGTGTTACTTAGTTTGATTTGATAGATTATTTCTTGGGTCTGGGAATACTGAAAAAATCTCCCATATAAATTAATGGTAACTGCTGCTTCACTTCATGCCATTTGACTTTATGAAAGGTTTCATTTCAGATAGGAGGAACCTGTACTCACGTGCACTCTATGGATGACTATCAAAATAATTATGCCAAGTAAAAAACACCATACAAGAAAAGAACATACTGAGTGATTCCATTTTTATGACACTCCAGATATTGCAAATTCATCTATACTGACAGAAAGCACATAGCCATATTTGCAATGGTCTGAAATGCCTTACATATCCTTCTTACTTTCCCATTCAAGACCCTTTTTATCTTTGGCCACACTCTTACCTAGCATTCCACTGTATATACTCCAGCCAAATGGAACTAGTTAACTATTCTCCAATCACACCATGTACTTTTCTTCCCTCTGAAGCCAGTGATAACTCTCCTCTCTCCTATTTCTACTGCAAAACAATGCTACCATAAATTCCATCTTTTCTTTTATTCCTGCAGTCATATGGAATGCCAGAATATGAATAAGTTATTTCACTGATTTTGCTCTGTCAAATAGTTTTACTAACTTCAATGTTTTCAAGATGACTCAGAGTTCTTCCAAGAATAATTAACAATCATTTTGGCATTGCTCAGATTAATAAAAATGGAAAGATTTCAATACTGACAATTTGAATTGCATGTTATATATGTAACACATAAAAATGTGAATCATAATGTTTTAGAATATTCTTTGTTATGGAATACTTACAATAACTAAAAACATGTAAGAAATAACCAAAAATTACTTTTAAAAAGCAAACTTTTAGTTGTATGTGTTACAAGGAAAATCAATTGTAGACCAACAGTTCTTAACAGTATAAAATCATAGAATTTTAGAGCTAAAAAGTAGCAGACACCAAGCCTGAGAGCCCAAGCACAGTAACACAACAGATTAGACATCAGACACACCTAAAGGGCAACACTCTCTATGCAGAAACTAGGAAAAAGGGAACCTCAAAAAAAAAAAAAAATGGTGGGACTCATGACTATCTTGGCGTTAGCCCTACATAGAGTAGAAAAGATTAGGGGAAAAAAAAAACTTGAAAGCTTTTTTCTTGAGACAGTAGAAAAAGAAAGAAGGAGGGAAGTAGGGGGATTTGAGTGGGAAGAAATCAAGATATGAATGTAAAAGTAAAAAAACACTGACCGAATAAAATATGCTTAATGTATGAGATCTGGCAAGTGGTGGGTAGAATCAAGATAAACAGAAATAAAATCCTGAACAATAAAAGCATCTAAGCTTGTAAGCTGAAAGATTTAGCTGAAAACATTCTAAGGTGTTTGTATTTGGGAACAAGTAAAGTGAATTGATTCATTTTATAATATGTTCAAATCTTTTGGATAAGCATTAAAATAATTGAAATGGAAGGACAAGGCAGGATAGGAAAGGAGATTAAAAACAGAAGACAATGACAACTAGAAAAAGCAGCCAAATAGCATAAACAAGATACCAGAAAAAGAGTCCAAATATTTCCATAATTACAATAAATGTCAATGAACTGATCGCTCCAATTTAAAGGTAAAAATTATTAGACTATATTTTTAAATTATGCTATTATTAAATAAAACAAACTACCATTTGTAAGAAATTAATTTAAAACAGATCAGAAATAATAAAAGTAAAAGTATGCTAAAATATACACCACGTGAAAATTAACCAAAAAAGCTTAAGGAAAAGAAAAGTTCTATGACTATCAACCCAAAGAGACTCTACAGTAAAAAGTATTGGCTGATATAAAGAGAATAATTATATAATAATAAAAAGTACAACTAGGAAGGTAGAACAATTTCAAATCTGCAGGTACCTAACCAGACAGGTTAAAAATACAGTAACAAAAACAGAAGAAATTAACAAATATACTTTTATAGTGAGACATTTTAACAGACTCTCACAGTAATTAATAGTTTAAGTAGCTAGGGGAAAAAAATGCGGATATATAATGATCTAACAGAAATATTTAAATTCCATTCAAGCACAAAGGAACATTTATAAAAAATGACTATGAAATTTAAAAATCTCAAAAAACAATATTTTACACACCACATTCTTTCATCATAATTCAGTTAAGTTAGAAATAAAAAAATGCATTTATAAACACACACACACACACACACACATACACACACTTATATTCTCTGGAAAATCAAAGACGCACTTCAAAAAGCATGGCTAAGACACTTGCCTGCTAACCAGACGGCTGGCGGTTCAAACCCACCAGCCACTCCTCGGAAGGAAGGTTGGGTAATCCTACTTCCATAGTGATACTGCCTCGGAAACCCAAGGAGGGGTCACTATGAGTCGGGGCCGACTCGACGGCACATAACAACAACAACAACAACAAGTGATAGAATCCTTTTTCCCACATCAATTTCTTTCTTTTAAATGTAAAAAAGATTTATCCCTAACAAAATTTTTCAATTCTTCAGAATACCTAAGTAGAATTCATCAATATTAATCATTGTCAGAAGAATTAATATCAGTTCTAACTTAGGCCCAACATTTCCCTCTCCAAACGGAAACTCTAACTGGGCAAAAACAAATAAACTATCACAGTCTTTTGGGAATAGCATTTGGCTCAAAGATAAGCATATATGTATTACCATATAAACCAATTTTCTAATAATTAAAGCTAAGAAAAGTGAAAGAAGGATATGTTTTAAGTTAATGGTTTCCATATAATATAAGGATATTATAAATAAAGGGTCAATACCCATGGTTTCCATATAATCTAAGGATATTATAAATAAAGGTTCAATATCCACCTATAGGGAGCTCTGGTGGTATAGAGCCTAAGGCACTTGTCTGCTAACCAGAAGGCTCAAAACCACCAGCCACTCCTTGGAAGAAGACTAGGCAATCTACTTCCGCAGTGATACTGCCTTGGAAACCCAAAAAGGGGTCACTATGAGTCGGATTCAACTCCATGGCATTGAGTTTGGTTTGGTTTGGTTAGGTTTATCCACCTATATGTTCCTACAGTACTTGAAATCTTCCTCCTAAGATTATGATTCTATAAAGGCCTGTTAAATTTGGGATGTCAAATGAGACAATGAAAACTCCTATCCTCTCTTAGATATTGTGGTAGTTAAGTTTGTATGTCAACTTGGCTGGGCCTGTTTGAGTGGCTGGGCAGCCCCATGATAAGACTAGTAATCAACTTCATGGTGAAATCTACTGTGAGCAGCTGAGTAGCTGCCTTAGGGATGTGTTCTGCTTCCTGTATACAAGGAGAAGCCTTGGAGAATGGTCTCTAGCTGATGGCACACTTGAACCGTGCATGTAACCGTGTTGTTGTTCAGAACCTCCCATGCTCTGCTGACCTTGGGCTTGTTAGCCTCAGCTGCCAGCAGCACCTGAGTGAAGAGATACCTCCAGCTTCAGTGGACTGGGAGAAACAGGCAGAGCTGAAGCCCAAGGCCAAGGGGCTTTCACCCAGCCCCTAGAGCCTGGCACTTTGAACTTGGACTTAAAGCCTCCAAACTAAGAGAATAAATTCCTGTTTGTTAAAGCCATCCCGTTTGTGGTAGATTCCTGTCAGAACAGCGCTAGGTAACTAGAACAGACATTTTCTATTTAAAAAAAAAAACCTCTCAAATCATACTCACTAGCAAGAATATGAGGAGCTCTGGTAGCATATTGCCTAAGGCACTTGACTGCTAACCAGAAGGCTGGAGGTTCAAACCCACCAGCCACTCCTCAGAAGGAGGATGGGGCAATCTACTTCCGTAGTGATACTGCCTCGGAAACCCAAGGAGGGGTTGCTATGAGTTGGGTCCGACTCCACAGCACAT
>NW_006921597.1:7328854-7333151 GCF_000298275.1 Orycteropus afer afer
ATAGAAAGGCTGTGTATGCACAGGGAGAACAGCTCAAGGGGCAGGGGTGCATGGGAGGGAAGGACACAGGGAAGAGGTGGCTATGGGGAGGAAGTGGGAAGAGAGCTGTTGCATTGTGGGAGATTACAGTCAATGTCATGAGACAACATGTTTGTGAACTACTGTATGAAAGATGAATTTGCTCTGTAAACTTTCACCCAAATCACAACTTAAAAAAAGAAAAACTAATCCTTTCATAAACTAACTGCAAAATCATACTACCGAACCAAGGTAAGTGAGAATCAAAGACTTAATTTGTAAAGATTACAATTTAAAATAATAAATAAAAGCCAAACCAGTTCCTATTGAGTCAACTGCAATTCACTGTGACCCATTATATTTCAAAGTAGAAACGCACATAGCGTTTTCAAAGGCTGTGAGCTTTCAGAAGCAGACCACCAGGCCCTTCTTCTGAGGTGCCTCTGGATGGATTAAAACCTCCAACCTTTCAGTTAGCAGGCAAGCACTCAGCTATTTGCACCACTAAAGGAAACCTTCCAATTCTACCTCAACTTCTCTAAACTTAACAAATGACTCTGTTTATCTAGTAAATCAACTGAAATGCTCCTAACAATCAGCTGACAATAACCCGAACCTGGCATGTCCCATCATTATGCACCAACCTAACCAAATAATACAGAAGTCCCCTACTTACAGAGAGGTTCCATTCCAAAGACACTGTCCTACGTTGGGTTCTAACTTAAGTCAAATATCTCATTTTCTTTTTCTAGTTTTCATTATTATTGTAGCATTAACAATATCATATAATAACACTGAATATATGTGAGCAAACATCTGAGAATTACATGAGCAAATTACACACTGCAACTCTAACAGTAAGATGCAGTATATATTACTAACAATAAGATGTACCCCAAAAACAGACAGTCATTAATGTGGCTCACAATAACTCAAATACATTGTAAATCAGGGACTACCTGTAATCTACAAAGTTTACATTAGAAGCAGTCTGATGGGATTATCACAAATTAAAATGACTTTTCATTTAAAAATATATATAATTTTTAAAAAGAAAAATCATTAAGTTAAAACTTCTCCATTAGGATTTTTTGACACAATAATGTTTAGTTAAGAGAGAAACAATCCTGCTCACTAAAAGAAAATACTTATATTATAAAAAATAAAATTTTAAGTTATCTAAATTTTCATTTAACTTCTGAAATTAATTCACAAAAAATCATGCCTTATACAGTTCTTGTGATGATTAAAATGAAATAATGCATATAATTTACCTACTAGTTTGCCTAGGTCTAGTAGTTACTTGATAAATGTTAATGCATTAGATGTTCTGAGAAATATGGTTAGAAAAGACAAGTAGAAAAATTAACATCTCACTTTCCATGTATATTTAGACTCCAATCCTTCGTAAGGACCCCACAGTTTACTAGTCAGTTTAACACACAGGGATAGCTACTTGAAGGGAGGACCTAGTTTTAATTAACCATTAAATAGAATGTCTTTTAATGCAGTGCTGTCTCATATTGTGGCATCCACAAAGCAATGGGAACTTTTTAATTTGTAACCTCTGTTAAGGAAAAAGTGCTAGTTGCTAAATTAAGTTTCCCATGAGACATCTCTGGTGTCACTGCTGCCTAAAGGAAAATAACAAATATTTCCCAATTCCAACACCTCTCGAACCAAGAGAAATTATCTTTTAATTTTCTTTTTTTGACAGAGAACAACCAAGCAAAAGCAAACAAATCACAAAAGAAATTGTAACATTAGAAGGATTCTTCCCCAGTGTCACAAATGAAGAAAACTTCTATTATTTGCATTACTGACTTATGTATTACAAATATTAAAAATAAACTGCACTGCCTATGCAGCTCAGTGAATTGCTTAATACAGCCCTTCTACACACAGTCTTCCATTTTGTGATGTAAGTCCTAGTCTCTATGCCTGTTTAGGGTGGAATATATCTTGCTGGAGGGTGTGATTCAAGTCACCACCCTTTCCTTGAGGGTATATATATGTGAATGTTCTGGCACTCATGGTTCCCAGGGAACCTCTGTTGCTCTGGCTCCAGCATTTGGTTCATCAACATCTCACTCCTGGACTTGAGACAGCAGCATAAAATCTGACGAACCAATCTGGATTCACCAGCCCCAGCAACCACGAGTGAGGAGAATCCTCCAAACCTACGCCTGACCCATGGATTTGGACTTCCAGCCTCCCTAGCTCCATCACCACGTGAGGCCTTTCCTTGGTAGTTTGTGAGTTCTGTGAGACGTAACAGTGAATAATGGAACCCTTAGACAAGAGGGAGAGTACTGAGAGGAGGAGCGGCTGTTAGAGATGATGGAGTGGTACAGCAGTTTAGAAAAGTTGGACATCTGGAACATCTTTAAACTCTGCCTCATAGGGACCAGCCCTGTGCTAATCTTTCTAAAGAAATTATTCAAGCAGCCTATGACTAGTGTATGTACTTTTTCATCAATACTTAAAAGAGATCTATCACATCAAAAAAAATCTTTTAAAATGGGGAAAGAAGTGAAGACTACAGGGACATTTTGACAATTCTCAAGATTTATCCTTGGATATATATTCCCAGTTTAACAAGGGGACTGAACTCAAGAGAGGTAGAAGTTGATAAGTGGAAGGAAACTTCCTTTGTTAGTTACCAGGAATGGGAGGAGAGGGGAGGCAAAAATAGGTTGAAAAAATAAAATTACAAAAAAAAGTAAATAAATACACAGATACATACACACATATATTTAGTTAGTTAGTTATTTTTATATATTTATATTTATATATTTACATATATATATATACACATATATATACACCAAAGATTATTAGTGGTTACCAGGTGTAGGAAGGAGGGTGAAAGGGGAATCTTTTGTTTGCAGGGCACTGAATTTACACTAAAGGTGGTAGAATATTTTGGAAAAGCATAGCAATAATGGTGGCAGAACATGAAAAATGTCATCAATATTCCTGAGCTATAAAAGGGGAAGTTGTTATGTTGCCAAATGTCTTCTTGTGTAAGTTTTCACAATAAAAAATAAGAAAAAAGTTAGAATGACCTCAAATGAACACAGAACCCTTCCAACACCTATGTTCCCCCACACACATAATTAATTTTGCCTGAGAACTGTGAGTATACATATAGCCCATTCTAAAAATTTACCAGCCACTGCTCAGAAGGAAGAAGAGCAATCTACTTCCATAGTGATATTGCCTTGGAAACCAAAGGAGGGGTCGCTATGAGTCAGGTCCGACTCAACAGCACATAACAACAACACCAAAAATTACCAACCAAATCACCTTGAGTATGTTTCATTTGTTCTTATAATGTATATACAGCACTACTAAAATTTCTTATTCTCCCCTTATTCCTCTAAAATGTGCAAGTATTAAAACTGACATCGTGGGAGTTCCAGTAAGATGGTGGAATAGGTAGAAGGACTGCACAGACCCACTTCAACAAAGAAAAGGGGAACCAATTAACACAGACAGAGAAGATAATCCTGGACCACTGAGCCTTGAAGGGAAGGATATAGAATTGGATTAACTACAAGCATCAGAAGAATTTGCATGAAAAAAAAAAAAAAAGGAGACAAAGGGAGCTGCACTCTGGCAGCGAACTTGACAGCACAGACAGCTTGGATACTGCTGAGTGGAGGTAGGACCTAAGAACTAAAATCAGCCCTGCTAGCCAGCGATTGCATGAAGGACTGCTCTGGTGGCTGGGAAATAAAAGTGGAACCAGGGAAGAGAAAAGCGGGCTGAGCTGTGGACTTTTGCCTGTCCAGAGGGTGCTGCCATTTTGAATGTATACAAGCAGCTTGACCATTTCGGATATGTAAAGTGACAGCCTTCTCCCAGATTCCAGGGACTTAAGAACAGGCTCTGCATCCTGGGAACTGCAAAGACATCAGGGAGGCAAAGACAACGGAAAAGGTGCAACATTCCCCTTGTTAGTCTTACATCTCACACCCTCTGGGTGAATGGAGGTCCGGCCATCCCTCACTCCCACCCACCTTCTAGACTGGTAGGAATTCCATCCCAGTCTGTGTGCTCAGAGAGAGCCTCGGTACCCTGTCCCACCCTGTCCAGATTTTTTCTTTCTTTTTTTCTTTTTATTTTTAAACTTTGTCATCTTGTGTGTTAATGGTCTGTTTTAAAACTACTACTATTTCGCAGGGGACATCAAGCTCAATTGGCATAACATACTACACAAAACATTGTTCCACCTCCTATTTTGGCGAGTAGCAACTGGGATCTTAAAAGCTAG
>NW_006921597.1:7333571-7335461 GCF_000298275.1 Orycteropus afer afer
ATGAGTTGAACATTTACCTCAAGTAGATACACTCCTTGGAGAGAACAATCATGGGAGAAAGATGGGCTGCTTATGCACAGGGAGACAGCTCAGGTGGCAGGAATGTATGGAGGGATGGACACTGGGAAGAGGTAACTATGGGGAGAAGTGGGAGGGGAGCTGTTGCCTTGTGGTAAACTGTGGTCAATGTCATTGGACAAAGTATATGTGAACTGCTGTACAGAAAGTGAATTTGCTCTGTAAATCTTCATCACCCAAATCACAATTAAAAAAAAAAAAACCCTACTACTATTATAATTACTATTGTCCTTTTTATTTTCATTATTTATTCTTCCCTTCCCAGGTTCTAGTTTTCAGTTTTTCTTTTCCCTGCTCCAGATTTCAATTTTTTTTTTCTTTCTTGTAGGTAACCCCATTACTTGTTTTTCTTTTTCCCTCATTATCCTCCTTCTCTACTTTTTTCTCTTACTGCCATCTCCCAAGAAATTGTGGTGTTTTCAGTTTTGTTTTGTTTTGTTTTTGTTTCTTCCCTTTTCTCTTTTTTGGTTACAGTTCCTGTGTGATTAAATAGTGTGTTTTTTGTCCATTTGCTTTTACTTTTATGATGGCTATTCAATTGCTGTTTTTGTGCAGCTAAGTGGGAGACAGCAACAGTCCCTATACAACACAACTATACCCACACTTCCTGCAGCTTCACTTACTGAGTGAGAGTCACCACTTCCTTCTCCACCAACAGGCCTACAATAAACCACCACCAAGAAGAGCCTAACTCATCCTTAGCTGCTCTTCACAAACAGTTAACAGAGATCTAAACAGAACAACGCCACAATGTCTCGGAGACAACAGACCATCACAGTCCACACAAAGAAGCAAAATAAAGTGGTAGAAACAAGAGAGCAGGATACAGACCCAGAACACATCCCTGAGGAAGCAACAGCATTGGAACTCCCTGATATGGATTTCAAAAAATTATATTTAGGTATCTTCAAAGGATTGAGAGACAGATCAAGGAAAACACAGACAAAACCCTAGAAGAATTCTGGAATAAAAAAAAGAACAAAATGACAAAATAAATGAAAAATTAGAAACGATTCTAAATCTACAGATAGAAATCCAGAAGATTAACTAAATTGCCAGAAATAGATAACACATTGAAAGGGCAAAGGACTAGAATTGATGAAATGGAAGACAGAATTAATGAGACTGAAGACAAATATGTGAGTATTTCTTTGGAAAGGGATCAATCAGAAAAAAGATCAAAACAAAATGAAGAAAGCCTAAGGTTCATGTGGGATACCATCAAAAGGAATAACATACATGTAACTGGAATTCCAGAACAGAAAGAGAAAAATAAAACCACTGAGAAAATTTTCCAGGATTTGTTGGAAGAAAAACTTTCCTGATATGATGAAAGATGAGAATATATCCATTCAGGAAGTCCAACAAACCCCAAACAGGATAGACCCCAAAAGAAAATCACTAAGACATATCATCATCAACCTCATCAAAACCAAAGACAAAGAAAGAATCCTGAAAATAACACGAGAAAAACAAAAAGTTACTTACAAAGGAGAGCCAGTAAGAATAAGCTCTGAATTCTCAGCAGAAACCATGCAAGTGAGAAGGTAATGGGATGGTATATATAAAACCCTGAAAGAGAAAAATTTTCAACCAAGAATTACATTGTTGTTGTTGTTGTTGTTGTTGTTATTTGCCGTCGAGTCAGCCCCGACTCATAGCGACCCCTCCTTGGGTTTCCGAGGACCCAGAAAAATTATCTCTCAAATATGATGGTGAAATTAGGAGATTTCCAGATAAGTAGAAACTAAGAGAATTTGGTAAAACCAGACCAACCTTACAAGAGATACTAAAGGGAGTCCTTTGAACAGA
>NW_006921597.1:7336109-7337764 GCF_000298275.1 Orycteropus afer afer
AACCAATACATATTTGTCAATAATTACACTGAATGTTAATGGATTAAATGCACCACTCAAGAGACAAAGAGTTGCAGATTGGATAAGAAAACAAAACCCATCAATATACTATCTACAAGAGACACACCTTAGATACAAACACAAAAACAGATTAAAAATCAAAGGTTGGAAAAAGATACATCAAGCAAATGGTAGCCATAAAACTGCAGCAGTGGCAATATTAATTTCTGACCAAATTGACTTTTAAGACAAAAACCACGTACAAAACAAGGTAGGGCATTATATAATGATTAAAGGGACAACTGAACAAGAAGATATAACCATAATAAATATCTATGGATCCAATGAAAGAGCCCAAAATATGTAAGTCAGACTTTCAAAGAGTTGAAAAGGCAAATAGATGACTCCACAGTCATAGTGGGAGGCTTTAATACACCACTTTCTATGAAAGATAGAACAACTGGAAAGAAACTCAACCAAAATGCAGAAGAGCGAAACAATACAATCCACCAACTTGACCTTCTACGCATCTACAAGGCACTTCACCCAACAACAGCACAATGTACATTCTTTTCCAGTGCACATGGAACATTTTCCATGATAGATGATGTGTTAGACCATAAAGCAACCCTTAATAAATTAAAAAACACTGAAATACTGCAAAGCACTTTCTCAGATCACAATGCTATCAAATTAGAAATCAACAATTGGAAGATCAACAGAAAAAGAGTAAACACATGGAAACTGAACAATACCCTCCTTAAGAAAGACAGGGTAAGAGAAGAAATAAAAAGTGAAATTGAAAAATTCCTTGAATCAAATGAGAATGAAAATACAACATACTAAAATCTTTGGGACACAGCAAAAGCAGTGATCAGAGGCCAATTTATAGCAATAAATGCACACATCAAAAAAGAACAAAGAACCAAAATCAACACTTTAAATCAACACCTCCAACAATTAGAAAACGAACAGCAAGAAAAGCCTACAGTCACCAGAGGAAAGGAAATAATAGATATTGGAGCAGAAATCCATGAAACAGAAAATAGAAAGACAACAGAAAAAAATCAATAAGACCAGAAGTTGGTGTTTTGAAAAGATTAATGTAACTGACAAACCGCTGGCAAATTTAACAAAGGAAAAGATGGAGAGAACAGAAATAACATGAGTAACAAATGAAACGGGTGACATCACAACAGAACCAAGTGAAATAAAAAGGATAATATCAGGATACGATGAAGAACTGTACTCCAACAAATTCAAAATCTGGAAGAAATGGACAGATTTCTAGAAACACACCACTTACCTAAAATAACACAGACTGATGTGGAAAAATTGAACAGGTCCATCACAAAAGAAGAAATCGAACAGGTCATCTAACAAAAAAAATGCCTGGCTCAGATGGTTTCACCGGAGAATTCTACGAAAGATTCAGAGAAGAACTGACACCAATCCTACTCAAACTATTCCAATACATAGAAAAGGACGGAATCCTCCTTAACTCATTTTATGAAGCAAGCATAACCTTGATACCAAAACCAGGCAAAGACATCACTCTAAAGGAAAACTACAGACCAATATCCCTCATGAATATAGATGCAAAAATCTTCAACAAAATCCTAGCCAATAGACTCCAACAACATACCAAGGAAATT
>NW_006921597.1:7338545-7339311 GCF_000298275.1 Orycteropus afer afer
ATATGCACACCCATGTTCATCACAGCACTATTTACAATAGCCAAAAGTTGAAAATAACCTTGGTGTCCATCAACTGAGGATTGAATAACCAAACTATGGTATATACACACAATGGAATACTATGCAACCCTAAAGAATAATGTAGAATCTGCAAAACACCACATAATGTAGATGAACTTGGAGAACATTATGCTGAGTGAAATAATTCAATCACAGAAGGACAAATACTATATTAGTCCATTGTTGTAAAAGTCATGAAAGGGTTTATATATGGAAGGAAATTTTCTTTGTTGGTTACCAGGGGTGGGAGGGTAGGGTAGGGAATGCTGTTATATACGTAGAGATAAATATTGATTTGGGTGAAGAGAAGGGCAATGTACCAAATGTGAGTGATCAACATGGTGGCACTGACAAAGAGGAAGACATAGTGAGGTACATGGAAGGTACAACAAAGATGAACCCTTTTGCACATACAGTACTGCATTGTCAGTGACGGTAAACATGGGTATATGGGTGGACAGATGGGTGGACAGGCTGAACTAGTAGGTATGTCTATGAAGCAGGGAGTATGCCCAAGACCATGTATAGGGTTGGCAGACAATGGTTCTACAAGTGTATTTGTTATGTTTTGTAAGAATTCCCAGGGGTATACTAGAGCTGACAAGGGACAAGGTTGTAGTCACTTCTTGGTCACAGCCAGCTACCCAGAGCAACCAAGTAGTTGAACCTATGGGCTTGGGACCACAATCACAGGGGACATCAAGCT
>NW_006921597.1:7339816-7356223 GCF_000298275.1 Orycteropus afer afer
ACTCCTTGGAGAGAACAATCATGGGAGAAAGAAGGGCTGTTTATGCACAGGGAGACAGCTCAGGGGCAGGAGTGCATGGAGGGATGGACAGAGGGAAGAGGTTAACTATCGGGAGGAAGTGGGAGGGGAGCTGTTGCATTGGGGTAAATTGTAGTCAATGTCATGAGACAACGTGTGTATGGACTGCTGTAATGGAAAGTGAATTTGCTCTGTAAACTTTCACCCAAATCACAATTTAAAAAAAAAAACTGACATTGTGTTGAAGAAAAAAAAAATTACAAATAGCTATCTACCTTCCCTGACATAGGAACAAAAAGTGTGGGGAAAAAAACTTTAACTCAATGGTGACAGCAAAAGAAACATGTTACTTTAAATTATGTTATTATTGCATGCCATCGAGTCATCTCCGACTCACAGTGACCCATCCTTGGGTTTCTGAGGTGGTATCTCTACGGAAGCAGATCGCCCAATCTTCCTTCTGAGGAGTGGCTGGTGGGTTTGAATCACCAACCATCTGGTAAGCAGTCAAGTGCCTTAGGCACAACGCCACCAGAGTTGCATAGAAATGTGAAAGTTTTAGAAACTAGTTTAAATATTTATATTATGTTTCTAAATGGAGGTAGAAAATGAGAAGGATAATTAGAAAAAGAAAACTTACCAAATATGTTAGTGGAGTGTCCTTTCTTTGCAATAGGCCTGAGTTCATTATGTCCCCATCCATACATCCTGTAGTTATCCCAGGCATGTTTCATCATCTGAGGAAAGAAAAATCATAGTTCATCAATTTAGATTATTAAACAACTGATATTTTTAAATTCAGATGACTTAGGATTCTATAACTATACATCCCTATCACTTCTCCTATATCCATATGTTGTTGTTGTTGTTGTTGTTGTTGTTGTTATGTGCTGTCGAGTGGAACCTTACTCGTAGCAACCCCTCCTTGGGTTTCCGAGGCAGTATCACTACGGAAACAGATTGCCCAACCTTCCTTCCAAGAAGTGGCTGGTGGGTTTGAACCACCAGCCTCCTAGTTAGTAGGCACCTGACTCAAGCCATGGCATTTTCAATAGCTTCATACACATGTGAGAGCTGGACAATGATAAAGAAGATGGCAGAAGAATCAATGCATTTGAAGTGTGGTGTTGGCAAAGAATACTGAATGTACCACGGACTACTGGAAGAACAATTAAGTCTGTTGTGGAGGAAGTACTGCCAGAATGCTCCTTAGAAGCAAGAATGACCAGACTTCATCTCTTATACTTTGATCACACTGTCAGAAGAGACCAGTGCCTGGAGATGGATATCATGCTTGGTAAAGTAGGTCAGTAAAAAAAGAGAAAACTCTCAACAAGATGGACTGACACAGTGGCTGCAATGATGGGCTCATGCAAGGCAAAAATTGTGAGGATGGTGCAGGACCAGAGAGTATTTTGTTCTGTTGTACAGAGTCACTGTATATCGGAACAGACTCAAAAGCACCTAACAGCAACAACAACCTGAAGTATAAACATCATCCTTCTGCCTTCATTACAATCCTGAGAATTTCCGTGTTCTCTCATTCTCTCTGGTGAAAGATCCCCTGTTCTCAAAATCCCGTCTTATTTTTGGTATACTCCTTTATTATGCTGAAACACATTTTCTAGTAGCAATCTGAGAAAACTCAATACTAAGACGCTAAATGATTTGATTCATAATTTGGTTTAAAGTATAATTCTAAGGCTTTACTCTACTGTCTTTCAGTTTCCAACATTATTGTTGAAAAATCTGATCTGCCATTGTATTATTCCCAATACCAATCTTTTGGATGGAACCATTTATTTTCTCCGTAAACTTTTAAGATCTATTCTTTATGCCTTTCTGCTTTTCTATTTTTTATTCACTGTGTTGAAGAACTGGCAGGTAATTTCAATCTGAAAGTTCATGTCCTTTAGTTCTAGTCAATTTTCTTTACTTCTTTGACTTTTTTCTATTTTCATTGTTCTCTTTCTAGAACACCTAAGTATTTGTCATTTGTTAAGATGATCTGGCTTGATCTTATTTCTCCTGTTTCTTCAGTCTTTTTGTTCTACTGAGAAATATGCTAAATTTTATATTCCAACTTTTCTATTAAATTTTAATTTTGTATTTTTAATTTCTAAGATACTGCCTCGGAAACCCAAGGAGGGGTCGCTATGAGTCGGGGCCGACTCGAAGGCACATAACAACAACAACAACAACAAGAGCTCTTTATGATTGTCCATATTTCCTTTTAAAGGAACATTTCTAATGTCCTCGTTTCATAAATTTAATATATTTTTTGTCACTCCAAGAAGGTTATTACTTATTTGATATTTCTTTCTCTTTCTTGTATTTTTTTCTGCATCCTCTGAATTCCTTTCTTCCATCTATTTCGTCCTCATGTGAGAAACCTCCTTAAATGTCTGGTGATTTTTGGCTTGTTCATCAAATTTAAGAGTGAAACCACCCAAATACACTGCCACAGAGTTCATTCCAAATATTGTGACCCCAAAGGACAGAGTAGAAATGCTCCATAGGGTTTCTAAGGCTGTATATCTTTATGGAAGCAGACTGCTACATCCTTCTCCCATGAAGTGCCTAGTGGGTTTACACTGTCAACCTTTTGGTTAGCAGGCAAATACATTAACCACTGCACAACCACAGCTCCTTATTTAAGACTGAAGCACTTAATAAAGATAATCAAAGGCTGTCAGTGAATGGGGAAGACTTACTGACTGGGTCTCATCTAAAGGTGATCAGGTGAAACCCAAGTGCCTTACTTAGTGCCAATGTAATAGAAAAATACTACAAGTGGGTAAAAATAAAAATTTATTTTAGATTCTGTTTCTAAATGGAGAAGAAAATAAGAAGAATAATATTTTTTTAAATAGAAATTTATTTTCTCTTTGTTCAGGAGGCTGAAAGTCTGAATTCAGGGTGCTTGTTTTAGGGGAAGGCTCTCTCTCCCCATTCTGGGAGAAAATTCTGGTCTCATCTTCTCCAGTGCTCTTCTCAGCATTCCTTGGAGAACTCCACATGGCATTCATCTATTACTTCTCTGTCTAATCTGCTCTTTTTATATCTCAAAAGTCTTTAAACTTAAGACACATCCTATGAATGGACTCATTAACAGAACAAAGAAAACTACTCCCAAATGAAATCACATCCACAGGGTATAGGAGTTGGAATTCCAACACACATTTTTGGAGGACACAATTCAATCCACAATACCCAGGGTATTTCTTTGTGAACAGTGCAGGTCTTCCTTCCTCTTGGGTCAGTCTCCCCAGAAATATGTGCTCCATTCTCCTACCTACTGAATATACACCTGGCTAACAGAACTCTGAAGAACTGAACAGGAGGAAGTGGCCTCACTATTCAAAAAAACAAGAGTTCATTTAATTTCCTCCATACTGACCACTCTCTTCATTTTTTTTAGAATGACCTCTGCCATTCCTGGTGTTCCCAAAATCCGTATCTTCTCTGATTCATCTTCTCTAGAAGGTAAACCTTTAGCCTTCTGTTGAGGCAGGGAGAACAGTCACTACAATGCTTGTGCTAGGATTGAGGTTCAGAGCTCCTTATACAAACTTTCCATCTCAATCATACACTGTTGCCTTCAGATGTAAATGGTGTCTCCAATTCTTGAAACTTCTTGGTATTTTGCAATTCAAATCAGCTTGCTTCTACTTAGCTTCTCTAACTTCTTCTGCAGGTTTAGGTTTCAACTTTTGTTCTGCTTGCTAAATCGTAAGCATATTTTAACAGTCTTTACAGAGGTTCTTAATACTTTTTATGCTGATATACAAAACAGTGATAACATGGTACACAGTTAAGGATTAATTCAGCAGATCTGGATTGCCCAAACCCCAAACTCTGCACATTTCAAAGAAAAGTTTGGTCCTTGCCAAATTTTGGGGAGATAACTTCTAAGTGCTAGAATATCTTGCCTGTTAAGAGTGTCTTGGTTAACCTGCAGCTTTGGTCCGCACCAGATAGTTCATACTATCAATGTGATTTATAGTGGGAGTCTTGGGTCATGCAGTATCAGCTTAACCTTTTAAGGGCTGGACAAATAAGGCTGGTCATGTGGATAGTCAGCTATACATATGTGACCAACCCCTCCCCTTCCTCACAAAAAACATCCTGGACATCAAGGCTTAGGTGAACCTGGTTAACAATACATTGTGCAAGTTATACATTATTGCTGAGAGAATTAAGCACTGTCTTTACGATTCCACTAGAAAAGGACAACTGACAACTAGCACCTGGTCTCTCATGTGCCTTAGCCAACCTGTATAGAAAACAAAGAATCCAGAGGTAAGATAAAATCATAGTATAGCTGTGCTTTGACTCCATCAAGGTCAAGGCCTTAGAGTAATTCATAAAGCCAGGGTTAAATTATCTGTTAACCTTCCATATCCATTACTAGAATATATCCAAATAGCTGTTTGACTGTTTGAACTAAATTTATTTTCCTACTCTATAAGAAGGAGCTCTGGTGGCGTAGTGCCTACACATTTGACTGCTAACCAGAAGGCTGGCGGTTCAAACACACCAGCCACTCCTCGGAAGGAAGGTTGGACAATCTACTTCCGTAGTGATACTGCCTCAGAAACCCAAGGGGGGGAGTCGCTATAAGTAGGGTCCAACTCAATGGCACGTAACAATAACAACAGCAACTCTATAAGAATTCTTTTGAAATTCTGTTGATGCTATTACACTCTGACCAAATCTTTACTTTATAGATAGTACAATTGCAAACTCCAGCCAGCTCTTACCGAAATACTTAAAAATTCTGAATTAGCATGATTTCCAATTAGTAAAGTGTAACTGATATATTTACATAAGATTTCCCCCTCTGGTATTCTCTTTACTTCTAAGCAATTCCTAGAATAACAAATTGAATGACTTCTGAAGCTAAATCATTTTAAAGAATTTTCAGATCAAATCTTCCCCATTGTTCAATCCACTGAGGCTCACTGTAAAGAATATGATCTGAATCTGCATTATGGTTGAGGGTTTATCATAACATGTTCATTAAAAGATGGCAGATATAATGCTAGCTCTTCAGAAATACGTTTATGTGAATATTTGCAAAACATCTAGCAGTTTCTGTAACTGAACTCTTAAGAAATTTCTTATTCTATAATAAATTACATAGAGATCTCTCTTCTACTACTGATAAAATGCTGACTGTCAAGATTTCTGAACACAGGATGAGTATACTAACAATTTTATATCAATTTTTTTAGTGTACAATTATGTTATAGTCAGCAATAAGAAAAACACAGCGTTCTAGTACTACCACCAACATGAAAATGAACTACAACTATGAGCCAGGAGTAAGATCCAAGTAGTATAAAGCCAAAAATGGGGTGTGTGTATGTGTTAAATATAAATTCATACCCATTCCATATCACAAAGTTTAGCCTATTACCTCTTTAATTTTTTCCCTTTTCTTTCTTACGTCATTATCTTCTGGGTCTCCACCATTTATTCCTACAAGGTTGGGTATAGGGACAGGTGGTAGTGGCTTGTTCTCTTTTGTCTTCATTTCCTGGACTACCTTATTTTTCTCTGTCTGAATTTCTGCTCGGATTTCTTCTCTTGATTTCTTTAATTTTTCTTTTGCTTCCTCCAGGGCTTTCTCATGATCAGCTCGTATTTTATTTCTCAGGCGTTCTTCTTCTTCCCTGGGCAAGAGGAGATAAAATGACTGGTAAGAGTGAACATTCTTAAGAACATCAACCTTTAAGCATAATACTTAAGAGTTCTCCACCAAACCACAATGGTTATTTTCAGTGATATCACTAGGGTTGGCGTCATTTAGTAATGTATATTATCATTTTTAATCATAGGATAATGTGATACAGTTGTAAACTGCTTAAATGTAGTATTTCTTAGATTATATGAATACTAACAACAAAACTGTTTTGTAAAATCTTTCTATGAAATTGCTACATTATTAGTAACTGAGCAGAAGCTTTTTTAAAAAAACTTTTCTCCTTCTTCTTTTCATTTAATTACTACTTCATTCCCCAAAAAATTATTTATATAGATTCACAAATACTAATTACCACAATACTATAGTCAAACACCAGAAAATCTGACAAAATCAGCAACTATAAAAACAATGGCACCAACACACACACAGCAGTGCATGCTTGTAATACATGTAGATAAAACCATGTGATTCCAAACATCATTGTAACTGAGTAATAAATGACAGCTCTGATTAGAGCACATTAAAAAATTTTAAAAATTAAAAAAAGCTCACTGCCATTGAGTTGATTCCAACTCGCAGCAATCCCTACTGGCTTTCCGAGGCTATAAATCTTTACAGAAGTATATCACTGCATCTTACTTCCAGGGAGCAGCTGACTTTCTAGTTAGTAGCTAAATGCTTTATCCATTATATCACCAGAGCTCCTTTAGAACATTAGAAACACAATGGAAGTTTCAAAAAGTAAATTAGCATACAGTTCTAGCCTTGTAATAGACTGATACAAGTAAGCTGGGCTTAGGGGAAAAAAATGTTGTTTACATAACTAACTACAGCGATATTTTTATAAAAATAAATTTCTGCTGAGAACACTGCTCAAAAATTTTATAAACAGTCGTTCTGGTGTGACCCCCTCTGACAGTGTCATCAGATGTGGTAGTATACCCCATACCCTCTTAGTGACCATATTGGTTAGTTTCTACTCCTGGCAGTAAAAGGTAACAATGATCAATGACAGAGACTCAAATATGCCCAAAAAACAGATAAATATATCTTGTTAAAAGATAGAAAATGAAACACAGATGCTAAAGAACATACACAATGGGAGGAATAGAAACTAGCAATAAAGTTACAATTTCAGGGCTGATTAAAGAGAGAGAACACAAGTAATTTATCAGTGAGAACATAAAAAAAGAGACCAATGAAAATCTAGATGGAGCAGTGAAAAAATAAAATACATAAGTATAGTTGTTATTGTTATGTGCCATCGAGTAGAACCGGACTCATCGCGACCCCTCCTCCTTGGGTTTCCGAGGCAGTGTCACTACAGAAGTAGATTGCCTTCCAAGGAGTAGCTGGTGGATTTGAACCGCCAGCCTTCTGGTTAGCAGTCAAGTGTTAAAAGAAACCAAAAACCCAAACCCTTGCCCCCAATTTTCACTCATAACTACTGTGATAGTTATGATTATGTGTCAACTTGGCTGGGCCTGGGTTTGAGCGGCTGGACAGCTGACTGAAGTTCTTCCCCATGTTGTTGTTGTTGTTGTTGTTGTTGTTATGTGCCATCAAGTCGGACCTGACTCATAGCAACCCCTCCTTGGGTTTCCAAGGTGGTATTACTAAGGAAGTAGATTGCCCAACGATGAGAATGGTAATCAACTCCATAGTGGAATCTGCTGTGAGGAGTTGAGTCACTGCCTTAGGGATGCAGTTTGCTTCCAGTATATAAGGAGAAGTTTTGAGAAAGGTCTTTTGAGTGTTTTGGCATGCTTGGACCCTGCAATGTAGCCAAGTCTTCATTCAGCAGCCTGCCATGTTGCCTGCCAATCTTGGGACTGTTTCTGGACTTGAACAAGTGGCCTGCCATGTTGCTAATAATCTTGGGACTGTACCATTTTACTTGTTGAAGCTGGGTTTGTCAGCCTCAGTAGCCAGTAGTAGCTGCCTGAGTTAAGAGAAGCCTCCACCAGCTTTACCGGGCTGGGAGCAAGAGGCAAAGCTGAAGCCCAAGGTCAAGGGGCCTTCTTCACCCATTGCCTGGAGTGGCATTCTGAACTTGGACCTCTAGCCTCCTAAACTGTAAGAGAATAAATCCCTGTTTGTTGAAACTATCCACTTGTGGTATGACTATTAGAGAGGCACTAGAAAACCAGAATATGGACCTTATGGGACAGAGTACAACTGCCACATAGAGTTTCCAAGGTTATGGTGGTAGTATCTATTTTACAGCATATTATTAAAAATAAATAATTTTGGTTAATCTTTGTGGAAACAGATTGCCACATCCTTCTCACAAGGAGTGGCTGGTAGTTCTGAACTGCCAAAGGTTAAGCTAAACACTTAACCACTGTGCCACCAGGGCTCCTGAAGTATCAGAGAGGGGACAAAAATATTAACATAGGGCCAAGAAAAGAGATAAAGGTAAAAAGATAAGAGGATGGAAAGTGTTTCATTTGTTAAATAGTACATCACATGCTTCTAAAACTTGTTCCAATTTAGCAGGTCTGTACATGACCCACAACTCTGTATTTTTAAGAACTCCCCACAGGATTCTAGCATATATAACAGATTTGGAAAGTACTGCTGTTGTAGGCACCTATGGGGTTTCTGCTCAGCCCTACTTTTCTGAGAGCTCATCTTCTCCCCACCTGTATGCCAGACCATAGGAGTAAATAATATAGGCGTGGTAGTTACTGTCAGCCATTATTTCCCAAATCTGGTCAATAAGGACTACTTTAAAGGTAAGCACCTAACTAAAGAGTGACCCGAAAGAACTCTCCAAAAATTTATTTCAATTGTCCAAATGGGTGGATTTACCACATTGCTGGTGTGAATGTGAAATGGTACAGCCACTCTAGAAAACTGTTTGACAGTTCACTTTAAAAAAAAAAAAAAACTAAACACGCATCTGTCATAGAATCCAATGATCACACTCCTGAGCATTTATCCCAGAGAAATGATGACTTATGTTCACACAAAAACCTGTACACTAATGTTTACAGCAGCTTTATTCATGTTGTCGTTGTTGTTGTTACTTGCCGTCGAGTCGGCCCCGACTCATAGCGACCCCTCCTTGGGTTTCCGAGGCAGTACCACTACGGAAGTAGGATTGCCCAACCTTCCTTCCAAGGAGTGGCTGGTGTGTTTGAACCGCCAGCCTTCTGGTTAGCAGTCAAGTGCCTTAGGCACTATGCTACCAGAGCTCCTGCTTTATTCATAATACCCCAAAACTTGAAACAACCCAGATGTCCTTCAACAAGTAAATGATTAAATAAACTGTGGTATGTTCACACTGTGGAGTACTTGTTGCTGTTAGCTGCCATGGACTCTGACTCATGACGACCTTATATACAACAGAATAAAATGCTACCCAGTCCTGCATCATCCTCACAATTACCAGTATGTGTTAATCAATCATTACAGCTATTGTGCCAATCCATCTCAACATACTTTTAAAAAACCTGTTGCCATAAAGTTGATTCTGACTCAGAGACCCCATGAATTTTCAGAGTAGAGGTGAAAACATAAGGATTTCAGTGGTTTTGACCTTTCAGAAAGGAGCTACGGTGGTAGTGTCTAAATTTGACTGCTAACCAGAAGGTTGTTGGTTCAAATCCACCAGCCGCTCTGCAGAAAGAATATAGGGCAATCTACTTAAAAAGATTTATCACCTCAGAAACCCAATGGGGGTCACTATGAATCAGAATCGACTCAAAAGCAGTGAGCTTGATTTTTGTTTTTTGAGCTCTCAGGAGAAGATCATCAGGTTTTTCTTCTAAGATGCTTCTAAAATAAATGAACTATTTCTGCACACAAGTTAAATGAATCTCAGAGGTATTATTATGCTGAAAGAAACAGTCTCAAAAAGTTACATACTAAATGATTCCATTCATATGACATTCTCAAAAGGACAAAAATGTAATGATGATGAATACAGATCAGTGGTGGCCAGGGGTTGGTTGGGGTAGTGGGGAGCTAATGATAAGGGAACAGCACAAAGGAGTTTTTTGGATTGATGGAATTTTAATGTATCCCGATTATGGTGGTAGTATCTATTTTACAGCATATTATTAAAAATAAATAATTTTGGGAGAAAAAGAAAATTGGCCTGCTGGCAGTGAGAAGCCACTGATGAGCTAAACAGAAGAAAAAGGTTGATGGGTGCAGTGGGGCTACCACGTCATTCAGAAAAGTAGGAAGAATCCATGGAACCTACTGATGGGCTGAATGGGACAAGGAGCCGCCAAGATTGGCCCCTGGTTGCATCCAAGAAAAATTCCACAGCTAATCTGTGCAAGAAACTCGGGTAGATGGAGGCATCATCAGCACACAGCTGTAAACACAGTATCAGACAAATAAGGTAACCAAGGCAGACAGAGGCGAGTATCACCCAACAGCTTTTCACATCCTCCTTACCAAGAGAAAACACTTGTGCCTACACCTCCAGACAAAAGATCATACTCATTCAGTGTTCTATACTAATCAAGTATTTTTCAGCTGCCCCTGCAACTAGGGGTGGCCACAGAGCCACATTCTAACTAGAGACAAAAGGAAACTACTGGGAAATATTTTCCTTTAGAGTTTAGTAACTGGACAGTTCTATTTGAGAGCAGGGCCTTCTAGACCTCACTTATCAAGTACCTAAGAAGCTGGTTGCATAGTGGTTAAGTCATTAGGCTGCTAACCAAAGGTCAGTGGTTCTAGCCCAGTAGCCCACTCCATGGAAGAAAGATGAGGCAGTCACCTTCCATAAAGACTGACAGCCTTGGAAACCCAATGGGGGTCACTAAGAGGCAGAATCAACTCAATGGCAGTGCGTTTGGTTACTCAACCACCTATTTTGTCTTCAGATGTGCCTGTGATGCCTGAAGCTGTGGCAGCCATTTTGCAGCCAAGAGGCAACAGGCTTGGGATCAAATAGCCAACATGACTCAGGAAATTACAAGAGAAAGAGGGAAAGTGCCTGCTGATATCAATGAGTTACTGCCAGGGTCTTCAACTGCCTGTCCCCAGATTTCAGATTCTGTGTAGTAACTGTCATTGAGTATTCTGTCACTTTCAGCTAAAAAATTTTCCCAACTCATCTGCTCACCAAGCAAGCATGCACATAGTCAGGGAAGGCAGAGAACCGAGGACTGAACCCTGAGGAAGTACAACAGCTAAGGGAAGGATGGGTTCCTTCGAGGGCAGCTTCTATCCTGATGACAGGTAAGGGGCTCTCCATAGAGAACCAAGCTTTCCATTTCCAGCTCCAAGTACCATTTTATTTCTTGTTACTGATTAAACAGTGTGTGGAAGGCTGGGAAGGCATCACTGCGGAAAATATCTTCACCACCCAGCAAACTTCCACAAATGAACAAACAAACAAAACCCACTCCCACTGAATCAATTTCAACTCAGCAACCTTATAGGACAGAGTATGACTAATTGCCTCATAGTTTTTCCAAAGCTATAAATCTTTCACCCACAGAGCCACCAGTTTGAACTATCAACCTTTTAATTAGCAGCCAAGCACTTAATTACCTGTGCCATGAAACCACTTTTTTGCTGTGTGATATTAAGTATCTGATCTCTCAGAGCCTCCTTTTCTCATCTGTGAAGAGTCCCTGTCAACCTAGCAAGATTGTTCTGAAGACTGAATGAGATAACATAGGAGTCTAAGAATCCAGAAAAGTCCTCATCAAATCAGTTTCCTTCCTTCCTTCCTTCCCTTACAGCTTACCCTCCTTTTCCCACCCTAATCCTGCCCCCCCACCCCCACTCCAAACACATACATTGCCATTTAATGGTCTAGCTTAACATTACAGTATTCTGAGGAACCAGGACCTAGACACAGTGATTTCTTGTAACTTCTGGTCTTCTCTGAACTGGGTGACAAGAGCAGTTTCTAGACAACACCTACAAAGATCCAGAGGGCACCAAACCTGAAGATGAAACCTGCCTCTTGTTGAAATGGCAGACAGCTCCCCTACCCTGCTGGCTCCACTGCCAGCACTGGCCTCTGCCCATCTGTCTAGGACAGCACTCATGTTCACTGTACCTTTAATTTCTGAGGCAACTCCAGAGACCCTACTCCTGAACTCTTCATGTGACCTCCAAACTTGAAGCCTGCGAAATTTCCCAAACAGCAGCCCTCAATCCTGATTAAGCATTAGCCCTAGTCTTTGGGGAAGTGAATATAAGGAGAGGTTGTCTGTTCAAGGCCTTCTCAATATTTCTTTATGGGTGCATTGAAAACAGCTCAGTACAGGAGTCCTGGAAGCAGATGGACAAACTTCAAATTCCAGGAAGCCCCAGAATGTAAATCTACTCCAGTTCAGCTGCTTCTCTGTAGCCTCATCAGGACTATGCCCCGACGACATGGTCTCCTTCAGAGCAGGAATTGAGCAGGCCTCAGTATAAATCCTTCTTGAGGGCCTGAACAATGCACAAGAACAGAGAATAAAACTCTTGAATCAAAGCCTCCTCTGACAAACTGTTATTATTACGTGCCGTTGAGTCAGACCCGACTCATAGTGACCCCTCCTTGGGTTTCCGAGGCAGTATCACTATGGAAGTAGATTGCCCAACCTTCCTTCCAAGGAGTGGCTGATGGGTTTGAACTGCCAGCCTTCTGGTTAGCAGTCAAGTGCCTTAAGCACTATGCTACCAGAGCTCCCCCTCTGACAAATTAGCAGCTTTAAAAGAAGTTCTAGAAAAAAAATATGTATTTCAGAAGCTTTTACATCCTATGATTGCATTTTATATTAAAATAAAATACATGTGTGAACAAGAACTCAAAGATAACATGCAAAAACAAAAGCATTTGGAATAGGTAAAAAAAAAAAATGTAACATCTCTCCTAAGGTCCAAAATGGTGTATCTAACTGCCTACTTGGACAAATCGGCTGCAAAAACCCTCTTTGAAGTGTCAAGAAGCAAATGTCACTTTGAAGACTAAGGTACACCTGACCCAAGCCATAGTATTTTCAATTGCCTCATATGCATGTGACAGCTGGACAATGAATAAGGAAGACTGAAGAAGAGCTGATGCTCTTGAATTGTGGTTTTGGCGAAGAATACTGAAAATACCATGGGCTGCCAGAAAAACCAACAAATCTGTCTTCGAAGAAGGGCAGCCAGAATGCTGCTTGGAAGCAAGAATGTTCAGACTTTGTCTCACCTACTTTGGTCATATTGTCAGAGGGACCATTCTCTGGAGAAGGATATCGAAAAAAGAGGACCGTCCACGAGATGGATTGACATGCTGGCTGCATTGTGGGCCCAAGTATAGCAAGGATTATAAGGATGACGCACACCGGGCAATGTTTAGTTCTGGTGTACATACGGTCACTATGAGTTAAAGCCAACTCAACAGCACCTAACAACAACAAATTGATAGACTAATTTATTTCAAATGTCCCTTCTATGATTCTTTAATGCTGAATAGTCCTGACAGATTACAAAAGTTTTATATGGGAGTAAAACACCATTAACAAGCAGAAGTTAAGAATGATTTGCTATCAGATCTAATAGTTTCTAAGTTATTAATCAAATGTTCCTCACAGAAAATACATCATTTTAAAAAATATCCTTTAATAAGCTCCTACTTTAACATTTTATAGTTGCCACCTTTCAACTTAAAAACAGGACACAAAAATTATGTGAAATTCACAACAGAAAATGCTTTCTCGAACCAGATGGGGCCCAGCTACCACTGTCAACCTCTTGGAGGTAGGAGATCCTGGACAGTGGGAGAACAAGGTAGAACAAACCTCAAAAATCATTTAAAAAAAAAAAAAAGGGAGGAGGGGGGACCAAGTTTGCTGGTCTGATAGAGCCTGGTGGAACTCCTAACACTCTGGCTCTGAGCTGCCTTTCAGGTCTGGAATTAAACCCACTCCTGTGGCTTCCAGCCAAACAAAAGACAGGCATATGAGCTGAACATTTATATTAGGTAGACACACTCCTTGGAGAGATCAATCATGGAAGAACAGAAGGGCTATGTATGCACAGGGAAACAGCCCCGGGGGTGGGGCAGGAGTGCATGGGAGGGAAGGAGACAGGGAAGATGTGGCTATGGGGAGGAAGTGGAAGGAGAGCTGTTGCATTGTGGGAAATTGCATTCAATATCATGAGGCAAAGAGTATGTGAACTACTGTATGGAAGATGAATTTGCTCTGTAAACTTTCACCCAAATCACAGTAAAAACTTTTAAAAAAAAAAAAAAAAAGCATTTCTAAAAAGAAAGAAAATGCCTTTTCAAAGATTGTTTTCTGGCCTCAAAAACGAAAAAACAAACAAAAAGTTACACTGAAAAAGATTAAATAGTTCCAATCTGGGATCCACAGAATAGTAAAAGTCCCAGATGGTAACAATGACAGTCCTTGAGATATTTTCAGTACTTCAAAAGCCCAATGAAAATATTACATTTACATAGGCTATATTCTACAAGGTAATTTAAAAATATCAGTGTCTATGTTTATATGGTTTGTTTGGTCAAAAACTTGAAAACTGTATGATCTAAGACAAGTTAAATTCTATACCCCAGCCTTTTCAATTATAAAATTTAAGTAATATCTACTGTGTAGAGTTGCTGAAAATCAAATGCCTAGACTTCTGAAGAGTGTCTATCATACACTTAAATGAGACAGTGACATCCTGGAGCAGGGGCCATATTAATTATCTTTAAGGCTCTAGCAACTAGCAATGGATGTTCACTAAATGATCAACATCAGCTCTCTTCCCAACCTTTTCAGAGTAAAAATATATTAACTTAGATTATCTGAATTAATCTTTAATTAACCTTTAATGCTTTTAGGACTGTCTGATAGTTGTGTACCTTTTATTTATTAAAATGGCAAAACAAAGTACTATACCTTCTTCCCTAAAAGATGAAATCCAGAGAACTGGTATGGCAGACAATCCCTACTCATACTAGGGGTCTGACCTCCTCGAATCAGTTGTCACAGAATCTATGCCAACTCATAACGACCCCATGTGTGTCAGAGTAAAACTGTACTTCATCAGATTTTCAACAGCTGAAGCAGATCAACAGGCCTCTTTCTTCCAAGGTACCTCTAGATAGACTCAAACTTCTAACCTTTTAGTTACCAGCTGAACATGTTAGCCATTTTTATCATCCAGAGACTACCAAATTCCCTTAACATTTTTGTTAGTTGCTGTCAAGTCAGGTCCAACACATGGTGACATTATGTATAACTGAACAAAGCACTTCCTGGTCCTTTGCCATCTTTATGATCTTTGGTATGTTTGAATC
The DNA here is from genome assembly GCF_000298275.1 of Orycteropus afer afer. NCBI lineage: Eukaryota > Metazoa > Chordata > Mammalia > Tubulidentata > Orycteropodidae > Orycteropus > Orycteropus afer. The sequence goes on from NW_006921597.1 coordinate 7,354,801, forward strand.
TATTGCAGCTAATATGTCAACCCATCTCATCAAGGGCTTCCCCTAGTTTTCACTGATCCTGTATTTTATCAACCATGAAGTCTTTTACTAGCAATTGGTCTCTGATGATGACTTGTCCAAAGTTAAGTGAGACAAAGTCTCATTATCCTCACTCTATTCTGCCAGTCTGTTCTATATTCTTGAACATGAATGTATATTAATTATTCTCTGACCACACCACAATTCGAATCCATCAATTTTCTTTCTTCTTTTTTCACTATCCAGCTTTCAAAAGTAGATAAGGTGACTGAAAAGACCATGGCTTGGGTCAGGTGAACCTTAGTCCTCAAAGTGATTATCTTTGATTCTGAACACTAAGAGGACTTCTGAAGATTTGTCTAATGCAGTATGTCATCTAATTTCCCGACTGCTGTTTCATGGACATTGATTATGGATCCAAGCAGAATGTAATCAATGACTTTAATTTTTTGTCCATTTATCATGATATTGTTTATCAGTCCAGTTGTGAAGATTTTCATTTTCTTCACTCTTTGAGCATAATCCATACTAATGTTGTTGTTGTTGTTATGTGCCGTCGAGTTGGCCCCGACTCATAGCAACCCCTCCTTGGGTTTCCGAGGCAGTATCACTACAGAAGTAGGATTGCCCAACCTTCCTTCCGAGGAGTGCCTGGTGGGTTTGAACCGCCAGCCTTCTGGTTAGCAGTCAAGTGCTTTAGCCACTATGCTACCAGAGCTCCTAATCCATACTAAAGCTGTAGTCTTTGATCTTCATTAATAAGTGCTTCAAGTTGTCTTCATTTTTAGCAGGTAAGGTTGTGTCATCTGCATATCAGAGGCTGTTCATAAATCTGCCTCCAATTTAACTGTGTTTCATCGGCTATCCAAATCCATTTGATTGGGTGGACCATAACAAATTACAGATAACATTACAAAAGAAAAGGAATTTCAGAACATTTAATGGTGCTCAAGCAGAATTGGTACATGGATCATGGAGGCAGTCATTCAAACAGAACAAGGGAATACTGCAAAGGTTTAAACTGGAAAAGGTATGTAGCAGGGCTATATCCTTTCACCTTATTTATTTAATCTGAATACAGAACAAATAATCCAACCTCCATTAACAGTCTTCATTTTCTGCCATACAATGAAAAACCCTATGCTCCAGCTTCTGATCATTCTCTAACCATATTCTGCAATTCCACACATTTCAGACCATATACATAACTCCTCTCCTCTGGAATGCCGTTTGTTATCCTCCTGCTCTAATAAATAGTTCTTTTTTCTTCAGGAGCCCTCTCATTTATCATTATATTTGTGCCCATTTCAAAGAAAAGTGATTCAACAGAATGCAGAAAATTACCAAACAATATCATTACTGCACACAAGTAAAATTTTGAAGATAATTCAAAAACAGTTGCAGC
>NW_006921597.1:7371881-7402856 GCF_000298275.1 Orycteropus afer afer
GGTCCCTCTCGGGAGGGTAACAAGGGAAAGTGTTCAGTGCAGATCAGTGAGTAAGCACAAGAACGCCCGTGCTTACCTCGCTCCTGGTTACTAAGCACAAGCCTGCCCGTGCTTACCTCGCTCCCAGGGACTAAGCACAAGCCCGCCCGTACTATGTTTACAAAAGTAGAAGTCAGGAAATCAAACAATGTTTTTGCACTGGGCAAATCTGCTGCAAAAGATTTATTTAAAGTGTTGCAAAGTAAATATGTCACTTTGAGAATTAACGTACACCTGACCAAAGCCATGGTATTTTCAATTGCCTCATACACATATGAAAGCTGGACAACAAATAAGGAAGACTGAAGAAGAACTGATGATTCTGAATTATGGTGTTGGCAAAGAATATTAAACATACTATGGACTATCAGAAGAACAAACAAATCTGTCTTAGAAGAAGTATAGCCAGAATACTCCTCAGAAGCAAAGATGGCAAGACTCATCCCACATATTTTGGACATGTTACCAGGAGGGACCAATCCCTGGACAAGGACATCACACTTGGATAAGTAGAGGATCAGCAAAAATGAGGAAAATTCTCAACAAGATGGACTGACACAATGGTTCCCACAATGGGCACAAACATAGCAACAACTGTGAGGGTGGTGAAGCACCAAGCAGTATTTCATTCTGTTGTACACAGGCTCACTACAGGCTGGAACTGACTCAACACTTAACAACAACATCACAGATATTAAGCAACACACAATTATACTCAATAAATATTTAATGAGTGAATAAACAAATGATCAAATTGAGAACCACCTTAATTATTATCATATATTCCAGATCTTATATTACAGGTTGGTCATCTATGCTGACCATACCTTTTCACCCCCCAGACAATGTTTCCTCTGTGATCATTTTGATTGTTCTCTCATGATCTTGTTTTAGCTAAGCCAATTTTAACCATTTATTTTTAAGGTGAAAAACCATGATTAGTTAATACACTTGTATTCCCTTGACATCATACCCCACTGCCATCAAGTCAATTCTGACACTTTGGCATGGTGGCAGCATCAGACCTCCTCATCTAACTTCATTAGAGGAGAAAACCAAAACCAAACCAAACCCACTGCCACCGAGTCAATTCCAACTCATAGTGACCCCTATTGGGTTTCCGAGGTGGTAAATCTTTACGGAAGTAAGTTGCCCTGTCTTCCTTCCACAGAGTGGCTCATGGGTCTGAACCAGCAAACTTCTGGTTAGCAGTCAAATGCCTTAGACAATGCACCACCAGAGCTCCTTCATAAGAGAAGAGACTCATTATCAGCTTCATCAGCCCAAGGCTGATTCTATGAAGCAGAGATCAACATACCTCCTTCTCCTCCTCTTCTCTCCAACTTTTTTTTTTTTTAATCAATTCTGAACAGCTGACCCTCCCCATGGCACTCTCTACTTCTCTGTGAGGTTCAATAGTTCACTGCAATGGCCACACAGAACTCACAGACAATACTCATGATTATGGGGTTTATTAAGAACTGTTGTTGTTGTTAGTTGTTGTTATGTGCTGTCGAGTCAGACCCAACTCATAGCGACCCCTCCTTGGGTTTCTGAGGTGGTATCACTATGGAAGTAGATTGCCCAAACTTCCTTCCGAGGAGTGGCTGGTGGGTTTGAACCGCCAGCCTTCTGGTTAGCAGTCAAGTGCCTTAGGCACTACGCTACCAGAGCACCTATCAGGGAACTAACAGGTTACAATTCAGGATCAGAAACAACTCAGGATATAGTGCTTTGATCAGGACATCCTCTTCTTGCCCTCTGCAGCTCGGTCCTACTCAGGAACTTCTCAGGCAAGTGTCACATACCAATAAGTGCCCAGAGGCACTCCACTCCACCAATAAGCTTTAGCCTCAAAGTGCTCAGCTCTCTCACTTTGTAGTTCAGGAAGCCTACCATACTCCTTCTGGTCTCCTGGTTCCCCTGCCTTTGCTGCAACCATTTCTCTACTGCCACTTCTCACCGCTTTTCACTGTCTCCTGTGTTACAACTTTCTCTCTCTTGGGTTTAGTTCCCAGCATGGGGAGCCCAAGTCCAAAGGCTACACTCTGCTCCGGTCTTTTCTTGGTGGTAGTCTGGTCCCCCTTTCTCTGCTGGTTTCTTTCTCTTTGTTTCTCTTTTAAGATAAAATATGTAATTCAAGCAAGAGCAGTGACTTGAGAAAGGGTGGTGACTTAAATGAATCCCACTATAATCCTGCTTCATTAACATAATAAACATAACCTAATCTACATTAACATAAATCTAATTCTGTCATTAACATACAGAGATCAAGCTTTACAACACACCCAATGAAGGATAATTACATCAGATCATAAAATGGATGACAACCACACAATACTGGGAAATCATGACACAGTAACCCCAACTATCACAGGTTCCATACATACTTATTTGCATGGGTCGACCCAATCACTGTGTGCAAGTCACAGACTATGTACAGAAGGCCCATATTAAGTAATTCACTGCACCTCCTCAAACACTCCACAGAATGAGATTAAAATCTGAGTATAGAATGCAGACACAAGGATAACTGAATAAAATAGGTAAAAACCCATTATTGAAAAAAAAAAGAGTAAGACCTTCAAATTGTTTTACTGTCATTTAAAAGTATATAACAAACATTAAAAATCACTACCCCAGTATATATGTGGTAAACAAAATAAAGGCTGGTCTTCCTACAATGAATCAGAAATTGAAAATGAATGTAAAACTCAAAGGAAAAGGAAAAAACTATCACTCACACAGAAACTCCATTCCCTTTCTTTCTTTTACCTTCAATAGCTTATAAGACTTTCACTGCTTTTTATTTTTTTTTGCCATCTAGGGTGACTTGGTATGTGAAGCATTCCTTCTGATTGACATTTTAAAGAGAAAGGAGGAATAAGAAAAAAAAAAAAAGTGGAGTTTTCTTCTAATCACTGTAAAGATCCTCTCACAAAAAAAGCATATACTTTAATCAAAAAGTTACCATAAATGAAGACAGACCAAAAGATAGTACTGATATACCACTTGCTTATTGTAAGAAATCATCGTTAGTGCAAAATAAGTCACTATAGGTCATCTGTCATTAAAATGTTATTTTAAAAAAGGTTTTGTTATGTTACTCATTATTTTCCTGTGGAGTAAAATATTATCCATTCAGTCTTTAGTGCACCCCACCAAAAGCTGCTATTAACCTTGCAACCATCTTCACTAAGTTCCTCCTTGCCTACATCTAGGGCAGTAAGAACCAATAATGTAACTGTTGTAGCCATCTTTCTTTCCAGGTCATTTCTCTAACCCTTCCCTTCTCACTCTGACTCTGAACCTTGTTTCTCTTCTGGTTTGTCTAATTTTTCTTACTGTCTGAGATCCTCCCTCCCTGTCTCAAACCAAAAAAAAAAAAACCACTGCCATCCAGTCAATTCCAACTCGCAGTGACCCTACAGATAGAGTAGAACTGTCCCATAGGGTTTCCAAGGCTGCAAATCTTTATAGAAGCAGACTGCCTTCTCTTTCTCCCATGGAGCAGCTGGTGGGTTTAAACCGCTGACCATTTAGTTAGCAATAAATGCTTTAACTACTACACCACCAGAGTTCCTCTTTGTCTAGTTCATTTAATTAACAGCCTTTTTCTGTGGTCAGCCTAGGTCTATGTGGTTTCTCCATAAGATGTTATCTCTCAGACTAGGTGCTCCCCTCAGTTCCAAGCCCAGCAACTCACAAATCAATAGTATGCCTCCACCCTATACTTTTGCATTTTATAACTACCTATTTATGTACTTACTGCTGTCAAGTCGGATGTGACTCACAGCGACCCCTCCTTGGGTTTCCGAGGCAGTATCTCTATGCAAGCAGATTGCCCAATCTTCCTTCCGAGGAGTGGCTGGTGCATTTGAACCTCCAGCCTTCTGGTTAGCAGTCAAATGCCTTACGTATTATGCCACCAGTACACAGGACATAAATGTGCCCTCATGGCACAATGGTTAAACACTCAGCTGCTAAATGAAAGGTTGGCAGGTCAAACCCACCAGTGACTCCAAAGGAAAAAACCTGGATGATCTGTTCCCATGATGATTACAGCCTAGGAAACTCTATGGAGCAGTTCCACTCTATCTTCTAGTGTTTCCATGAATCGGAAAGCCTCAGCAGCACACAATAACATGACACACACAGGAGTCCTTGTGTGACACAAATAGCAAAGCACTCGACTACAGACTGAAAGGTTGGCAATTTAAACCCACCAAGAGACGCCATGGAAAAAAGGCCCTGGAAATCTACAAGATCAAAGCCTTGGAGCACAGTTCTATTCTATACACATGGAGCCACCCTGAGTCAGAATTAACACTACAGCAACTGGTTTGGTTTGATTACATTGTTTAAGATTCATTCCATTTACGGTACATTGGACCTAGTAATGTGGAATGATTCACACTACTCATGTAAGAGAGACTCATACTCGTAACAACCCTATAGGACAGAGTAGAACTGCCCCACAGGATCTCCTAGGCTATAATCTTTTTTTTTTTTTTTTTAATTGCGATTTGGGTGAAAGTTCCTAGGCTATAATCTTTATGAGAGAAGATCACTAGCTCTTTTTACTGGTGGATTAGAACTGACAACATTAGGCTTAGAAGTCAAGCACTTAACCACCGCACCAGAGTCAACTCAACAGCACACAACAACATGTTAAACAAAGATCAGACAGCTATGGTTTTGTCCCCACAGACACCAAGAGCCATATATTACCAGCACCACTTGATCCAAATCATAACAATTACTGTCGGTTTCAACAAACTGCTACTTTGATTAGAATCATAACTACTTAGTAGACAAGGGTACTAATAAAAACTAGCAGAGTGCTATGAAATATTTTTATTCTGTACTTTTAAGGAGAGATTAACATGAACTAGAGCACATGCATTTAGACTGGAGTTCAACTTTAAACAAAATATTTTTTTTTAGCTAAAAAAGGAATCTAGTCCCTTGAACCATAAGCAAAGCAAGGACATAAAAAGTAACATTTAAGCCAGAGTGCACAAACAGTGAAGCAAAGGAAGCCAGTAGTAACTTCTAGACCCTCTTCAAGATGAATAACCAATAACCTATTGGTTCTAAAATGCACTCCTGGCATTTTAGGCAGAATAATTCAATTCCTTATTGTACAGAACTGCCAGGGCACTGTGGGATATTTAGCATTCCTGGTTCCTATTCACTAAATGCCAACAGTTCCTTTCCTCCCACACACATCCCCCACACACATCATTCTGACAATCAAAACATGCCCTCACATTTCCATGCACCCTTAAATGGGAGAAGTACCAGCCTTTATTTTAAACCATTGAAGAAAGTGGTGAAACGGCATAGTCTAGAAAAGCATTTATACGTATTTATATTTCTATATAGCATAGTTCCATTATGAACTTTATCATCAGCCACAGTACAAGTCTAGAAAAATTGGAAGTTGTCAAAAATGAAATGGAACGCATATACATTGATATCCAAGGAATTAGTGAGCTGAAATTAACTGGTTTGGGCCATTTTGAATTAGACAACTATATGATATACTATGCTTGGAATGAAAAATTGAAAAGGAATGGCATGGCATTAATCATCACAAAGAATGTTTCAAGATCTGTCCTGAAGTACATTGCTGTCAGTGATAGGATAATATCTATACGCCTACTAGGAAGATCACTTAATACTACTATTATTCAAATTTACACACCAACCACCAAAGCCAAAGATGAGGAAATTACAGATTTTTACCAGCTTCTGAAGTGTGAAATTGACCAAATATGCAATCAAGATGTGCTGATTATCACTGATGATAGAATGCAAAAGTTGGAAACAGAGAAGAATCACCGGCAGTAGGAAAATTTGGCCTTGGTGACAGAAATAACACTGGAGGATCACATGATAGAATTTTGCAACACCAATGACTTATTCATTCCAAATACCTTTTTTCCACAATATCAAATGGCAGACCTCACCAGATGAAGTACACAGGAATCAGACTGACTACATCCATGGCAAGAGGTGATGGAAAAGCTTAATATCTTCAACCAAAACAAGGTCAGGAGCTGATTGTGGAACAGACCATCAACTGCTCATATGCAAGTTCAACTTCAAGTTGAAGACAATTAAAACAAGTCCATGAGAGCCAAAATATGACCTTGAATATATGCCTCCTGAATTTAGAGACCATCTAAAAAACAGATTTGATTCATTGAACACCAATGACCAAAAACCCGAGGAATTGTGGGATTATATCAAGAATATCATCCATGAAGAAAGCAAGAGGTCATTAAAAAGACAGGAAAGGAAGAAAAGACCAAAATGGTTGTCAGAAAAGACACTGAAACTTGCCCTTGAGTGTCGAGAGTAGATAAAGCAAATGGGAGAAATGATAAGATAAAAGAGCTGAACAGAAGATTTCAAAGAGCAGCTCAAACAGACAAAGTCAATTATTACAATGAAATGTGCAAAGACCTAGAGTTAGAAAACCAAAGGGAAGAACACACTAGGCATTTCTCAAGCTGAAAGAACTGAAGAAAAAATTTAAGCTTCGAGTTGCAATACTGAAAGATCCTATGGGCAAAACACTGAATAAGACGCAGGAAACATCAAAAGAAGATGGAAGGAATATACAGAGTCACTGTACCAAAAAGACCTGGTCAATCTTCCATCCATTTCTGGAGGCGACATATGATGAAAAATCAATGGTATTAAAGGAAAAAGTCAAAGCTGAACTGAAGGAAATGGCTAAACACAAGGCTCCGGGAATTGAGACGGAAAACCCACTGAAATGTTTCAACAAATGGATGTCCCCCTGGAGGCACTCACTCAGCTATGCCAAGAGATTTGGAAGACAGCTACCTGGCCAACTGACTGGAAGAGATCCATATTTGTACTAATTCCAAAGAAAGGTGATCCCACAGAATGTACAAATCATCAAAAAATCACTAATATCACACGCAAGTAAGATCTTAGTGAAGATGATTCAAAAATGATTGCAGCAATATACTAACAGAGAACTTCCAGAAATGCAAGCCGGATTCAGAAGAGGATATGGAACAAGGGATATCATGGCTGATGTCAGATGGGTTTTAGCTGAAAGCAAAGAATACCAGAAAGATGGTTACTTGTGTTTTATTGACTATACAAAAGCATTCCATTGTGTGAATCATAACAAATTATGGATAACATTGAGAAGAATGGGAATTCCAGAACACTTAATTGTACTCATGAGGAACCTGTACATGGATCAGGAGGCCAACATTCTAACAGAACAAGGAGACTATGCATGGTTTAAAATCAAGAAGGAAGTGTGTCAGGGTTGTACCCTTTCACCATGCTTATTCAACTTGTATGCTGAGCAAATAATCCGAGAAGCTGGACTGTATGAAGAATGTGGCCTCAGAATTGGAGGAAGAATAAGTAACAACCTGCAATACAGTGACAACACAACTTTGCTTGCTGAAAGCGAAGATGACTTAGAATACTGACTGATGAAGACTGAAGAATACAGTTGGCAGTATGGATTACACATCAATATAAAGAAAAAAAAATCCTCACAACTGGATCGATAAGCAGCATCATGGTAAATGGAGAAAAGATCGAAGTCATCAAAAACTTCATATTACTCTACAATTAACACCAATGGAAGCAGCAGTCACATTATAAGATGACACACAGCATTCAGCAAATTGGCTGCAAAAGACCTCTTTCAAGTGCTGAAAAGCAAAGATGTCTCCTTGAGGACTAAGGTGTGCCTGACATAAGCATGGTATTTTCAATCACCTTATATTCTTGTGAGAGCTGGACAATGAATAAGAAAGACCAACGAAGAGTTGATGCTTTTGAGTTGTGGTGCTGGCGAAGAATGCTGAAAGTACCATGGACTGATAAAAGAACTAACACATCTGTCCTGGAAGAAGTGCAGCCAGAATGCTCCTTGGAAGCGAGAATGGTCAGACTTCATCCCATCTACTTTGGTCATGTTGTCAGAAGGAACCACTCCCTGGAGAAGGTAACATACTTGGTAAAGTAGAGGGTCAACAAAAGAGGGAAATGCCCTCAACAGTATGGATTGACACAGTTGCTACAATGATGGGCTCAGGTATAGCAAGGATCGTGGAGCTGGCACAGGACCGGGCATTGTTGCGTTCTGCTTGCATGGGGTCACTATGAGTCAGAGATGACTCAACGGCACCTAACAACAACAACAACATAGTACAAATCACTATAACAAAATGTAGAATTCTTTTAGGTTTAATTTTCTTAAGATTCCAATATATAATCCCTTTCCTAAATCCAGGAATTCATCAATATATTGGTGGTGGAATCAAGAAACAAGGAAGTTCAGCATACTGGAGCTACCTATCCTCTAGAAGCAAGGGCAAGGGCCTATGACCTATGCTAAAGCAACCAGATGCTTTGGTGGGGACTCTACATCTGGAACAAGTAAGTGACAAGAGGTAGCAAGGCCATGGCACTGAAAGTGGTACCCTAACTACTCTAATCTTGTCTGTGATTCTGAATACCTGACTTCCTTTGATAACTACCTATTTTCTAAATCTAATGCTCCAGACTTCATGTTAATTCTAAAAGCTACTGAATATTTATTTACATATTCTAATAAACATCTTTATCAAACTCATTACAGTTGGTTCAATTCTTGTTACAGCAATTCAGTATGAGATGGAAAACCCTGGCCCAACCAACACTATTGAAAAATAGACAGGGGTCCAGTCTATATGCTTGAAACTCCAAGCAGCTCTGAGCATGACACAGATAAGAACAAAGTAGAAGGCAGGAAGGCAATCAACCAGCCCACAATTACTCTTACTCATTCAGTCAAAAGGTACTTTCAGAAATCTAGGAAAAGACCTGGGACCTACTGCTGCCAGAGGTCCTGGGACCCTGAGCAACTGTCCTTGCCTTCTACTGACAAAGAACTGAACAAGAGAGGCAAAATCTCCACACTAACTAAAGTTTATTAAAAGTGAAAGGGAAAAGCTTGCAAGGGAGAGACAGAGAGGGGCTTTCCCCTACACTAGCCTCCAGTATCTCCCCAAACAAAGGAATTCTTAAGGTTTATAAAGGGTTTTAGGTAGGGAAAAAGGCATCATCTTTATTCATGAAATGGGTGAGGATTTCCAGCAAATAGGTAGGGTTATGAAAATCAGATGCACAAGCAGGAAGTAGCCAAGATGGATTCCACTGCAAAGGCCATTGGAAGAAAGATGGAACCCGTTGCTTGACAGGACTTATTCAGGGATGTTGTGCATGCATGGTGGTCCCTGGATTCTGGTTTGAGGGACTCCTTCTCTTGACTCTCTCTAGTAGAAGTTCCCACTGAATTCTACTGTGCATGCTCTAATTCTACTGTGCATGCTCTAAACCTGGTGAGGGACTTAAGAGACAACTCAGAAGATTTATCAGCATTTTATAATTAGTCAAGCATGTAAGGCCTTCAAACGTGGCATCTTGTCTAAGAGCCTGGCTTGTTAATCGCAAGCAGTTTTCTGGTGCCAGTAGCAAAAGTTAAGTGGTGGTCTACACGCAGGCTTAAATTCCAAGAATACTAAATCAGAGGCTGCCTGATTCAGCCAGCCCAATTCCCTACCTGTCTCACTACCAAGGCTCTCACCTATACAGCCTGCTCTCCTGCAAGCTATTAAAATACTTGAGTTGAGAACTAGTGTACCTCTAGCACTGCCTAAGACGGCCTGCCATTCAAACACCCCCATCAGTCTTAGGAAGAGGCCCTCCAGCTCATCTACCTGGGCCAAAACCATCACCAGAAGGGACTACAAGTCATAAAATTCTGCAAAGCTCTCTTGAGAAAAGGCCCACCTCAACAGACACCCATTTTACTGAGGTGACCTGCTTGTCATTCAACCTAAATTCTACAGGGAAGAAGCCTGTAGATAGTTCCATCTGCTGTTCATCAAGAACTACTAAAAGTCCAAAGACTAAGAATAAGGAAGCAAGCACTAGTTGTTGTTGTTGTTGTTATGTGCCATCGAGTCGGACCCGACTCACAACAACCCTTCCTTGGGTTTCCGAGGCAGTATCACTACAGAAGTAGATTGCCCCATCTTCCTTTCGAGGAGTGGCTGGTGGGTTTGAACCACCAGCCTTCTCGTTAGCACTCAAGCGCCTTAGCCACTATACTACCAGAGTTAGTAAACCATAATCCTCAGTTCCAAATCCATGCTTCTATACTCTGCTTTGTGATGATACAGAAGAGACCTTGCAAATTATACCTCTCTTTTATCAGCTAGATTCCTACTGGGTTTGACTGAAAGGATGCAATAAAGAGAAACTGATATACTGGAATCCACTGGATAGATGGGATCTTGATAACTTGACTGTAATTACATAAGTATTCAAGTCAATCCATCAAGAAGATATAACAACTACAAATATTTATCTTAAAAGAGAATATTATAATTACATGCCAACCAATTAGAGAATATTAATGAATGAATAAACTCCTAGAAATATACCCAAAAAAAAGAGAGAAGGAGAAAATCTCAAGATACCTATAACAAGTACCCACTGTGACTTAGTCGATTCTGAATCACAGTGACCTTTTAGGACAGAGTAGATTGTGCCATAGGGCTGCCAGGGTTGTAAATCTTTACAGAAGCAGACTGCTTCTTCTTTCTCTGGTGGGTTCAAACTGCTGACCTTCTGGTGAGCAGCCAAATGCTTTAACCACTGTATCACCAGAGCTTCTTATAACAAGAGAATGAAATTAGAACCAGCAATCAAAAGCCTCAATAGAACTCACTTGTGGCTTAACTCTCAGCTAAACAACAGACAGGCCTATGAGCTGAACAATTAAACCAGGGAGATTCATTCCTTAGAACAATCAATCATGGGAGATGAGAAGGGCAGCATTTTGCACAGGGAGAAAGCTGGGCGGGACAGGGCAGGAATACATAGGAAAAAAAAAAAAAAAAACACAGGGAAAAAGGTAACTACACAAGAAATGAAAAGAGCACTGTTACATTGTGGGGATTGTAATCAATATCATGACAAAAACGCATATGAACTGTGAACAGAAAATGAATCTGCTCTATAAAATACCATCCACATCATATGAAAAGTTTTTTTTTTTTAAAAAAAAAGCCTCTCAAAAAAGAGTATGTCCAATGCCTGATGAGTTTACTGGTGAATTCTCCCAAACATTTACAACAGCAATCCTTTTCATACTCTTCCAAAATACAGAAAATAAGGAACACTTCCTGAAGAAAAGGAACCTAAAGATCAATATTCCTGATGAATATAGACACAAAAATTCTCAAAAAATACTAACAAACTGAATCTAAAAGCATATTAAAAGGACTGTACATCATGATCAAGTATGATTTATCCCAGGAATGCAAAGAAAGTCTAACATAACAAAATCAATCAATGCAATACATCACATTAATAGAACAAAAGGAAGCTCACACACACACAGTCATCTCAACAGATACAATAAAATCATTTGGCAAAGTCCAATATCCTTTCATGATTAAAAAAAAGAAACAAGAAAAAACCACCACTTCGCAAATCAGGAAGAGAAGGAGAATTCCATAAATGAAATAGATATTTATAGACATATATACACATACATATGTATGTACACACACATACATATGAAAAACAAAGCACAAAAACCCACATCTAGCATCCTACTGAATAAAGAAAGACTCAACTCTTTCCTTTTAACAGAACTATCTGTATTCGCAGATGACAAGATTCCATATTGAGAAAATGCCAAAGAATATATGCAAAAAACTACTAGGCCTTATAAACAAATTCAACAAAGTTGCAGCATATAAGATCAACCATAAAAATCAGTTGTCTCTATGGCATAGTAACAAATACTCCAAAAAGGAAACTAAAACAATTCCATTTACAACAGCATATAAAAGAATAAGGTATCTAGGAATAAATTTAACCAATTAAGCTTAAGACTTGTACACTGAAATGACAAAACACTGTCATTTCATTGTCAAAACATTGCTGAAAATAATTAAAGACGACCTAAATAAATAGAAAGGCATTATATCGTGGATTAGAAAACTTAATATTGTTAAAATGTTAATCTGTCCAAAGCAGTCTACAGATTCAATGCAATCCCTGTTACTATTTCAATGGGCTTTTTACAGAAATGGAAAAGCCAATTCTCAAATCCATATGGAACTGTAAGGGGCCTCAAAGAGACAAAATAATGCTGAAAAAAGAACAAAATGGGATAACTCACATTTCCCAATTTCAAAACTTAACTAAAAAGGTACAGAAATCAAAGCAGCATGGTATTGACATACGGGAAGATATACAGAATAACAGAATAGAATTGAGAATCCATTAAAATAATAATAATACATCTATGGACAACAAATTCTGGATAAGAATGCCAAGGCTATTGCATTGGGAAGAAATAAGGCAACAAATGATGCTGGACAAATGTAATATGCAAAAGAATAAACTTGAATCCCTCCCTCATAAAAATTAACTGAAATTGGATCAACAACCTACTATGAGCTAAAACCATAAAAACGATTACAAAAAATCTTCAAAACTTTGGATTTAGCAATGGATATGGCATCAAAAGCATGAGTTAACAGAAAAAAATAGATGAACTGGACCTGGTAAAAAATTAAAACTCTTTGTGCATCAAAGAACATTCATTTTCAAGAAAGTGAAAAGACTAGAGAGTAAGAGAAAATACTTGCAAACCATTATTGTTGTTTTTGTTATGTGCCATCAAGTTGAACCCAACTCATAGCGACCTCTCCTTGGGTTTCCGAGGCGGTATCACTATGGAAGTAGATTGCCCAACCTTCCTTCCGAGGAGTGGCTGGTGGGTTTGAACCTCCATCCTTCTGGTTAGCAGTCAAATGTACCTAGTTTTTTTTTTTAAAAAAAAAAAAACCCTCATGGTTGTCAAGTGAATTTGAACGCAAAGCAACCCTACAGGACAGGGCAAAATTGCCCTACAGGGATTCCAAGGCTGTAAATCTTTATGGAAGCAGACTGCCACATCTTACTCCTGTGTAGCAGTTAATAGATTCAAACTGCCAACATTCTGGTTAGCAGCTGAGCATATTAACCACTGTGCCACCAGGGCTCCCATATATCTGATAAAAATCTACTATCCAGAATAAATAAAGAACTTTTACAACTCAACAACAAAGACAATTCAATTTTAAAATGGACAAAGAATTTAAACAGACATTTATTTCTCCAAAGAAAATATACAAATGAACAAGAAGCACATGAAACGATATTCAATTAACTAATCATAATGAAATGCAAACTAAAACTATGATATACTACACATATCACTGAATGGTTATTATCCAAAAAAAGGAAAATAACAAATATTGGCTAGTATATGGAAAAACTGGAAACTTTATCCACTGCCAGTGAATAAAATGGTTCAGCCTCTATGCAAAAAGTTTAACTGTCCCTCCAAAAGTTAAATATGAAATTACCATATGACCCAGCAATTTCCACTCTTGAGTATTACCCAAAAGAATTAAAAACAGGTACTCAAATAGGTAAGTGCATACACATGATCACAGCACAACTATTCAAACACAGAAATAATCCAAGTACCCATTAATGGAGGAAAAGATAAATAAATTGTGGTATAAACATATATTCTGGTTACCTCTGTGCTGCTCTAACAGAAAATATACCACAAATTGGATGGCTTGAACAAACAGGAGTTTATTCTTACAATTTGGAGGCTTTAAGTCCAAGTTCAAAGTGCCAAGCTCTAGGAGCTGGGTGGAAGCCCCTCAACCTTAGGCTTCAGCTCTGCCTCCAGCTCCTGGCCCACTGAAGCTGGAGGCTTTTCTTCACTCAGCTGCTGGCTGCTGAGACTGAGAAACCCAAGGTTGACAAGTAAAAAGGCACAGTCCTGATGTTACCAAACCACACGGCAGGCCATTAATTCAAGTCCATTGTAAGTCCCAAGGTCAGCAGAGCATGGCAAGCTGCTGAACAACGACAAGGCTACATGCAGGGTTCAAGCGTGCCATAAGCTAGAGAGCATTCCCAAAGCTATTTCTTATATACGGGAAGCAGACCACATACCCAAAGGCAGCTACTCAACTGCTCACAGTAGATTCCACCATGGAGTTGATTACCAGCCTCATCAAGGGGAATACTACATTCAGCTGCTCAGCCACTCAACCAGGCCCAGTCAAGTTGACACACAAACTTAACCCCCACAATATACAATGGAGTTCATTCAGCCACACAAGAGATAAAAGTCTTAATACATAGTGCAATGTGGATCAAACTCAAAAACATTATGTTAAGTGAAAGAAGTCACACACAAAAGCATATTGTATGAAAGCATACTGTATGATTCCATTCCTATGCAACATCCAGAATAGCTAAATCCATAAAGAAAGAAAGCAGATCGGTGGTTGCCAGAAGCTAGGGGAAGAGAGTAATGGGGAGTTAAATGCTTTAATGAATAGAGTTTACTTTTGGGGTGATGAAAATGTTTTAGACCTGGATAGTGCTGGTTCTTGCATATTATTGTGAATGTACTAAATGTCACTGAATTGAGCACTTTAAAACAGTGAATTTTATGTTATGTGAATTTTACTTCAATTTTTAAAAAATACTTAAGAAAGACTTTAGAGTCAAAAAGGGTGAAACACAACAATTTTGAAGAACAAGGTACAATAATTTACCCTACCTAATACCAAAACTTGTTGTTGTTGTTGTTGTTGTTGTTATGTGCCGCTGAGTCAGACCCGACTCATAGCGACCCCTCCTTGGGTTTCCGAGGCAGTATCAATCACTACGGAAGTAGACTGCCCCATCTTCGTTCCTACCAAAACTTATCTAAAGCTAAAGTTTAAAAGGGAGCTCTGGTAGCATAGTGGCTAAGGCACTTGACTGCTAACCAGAAGGCTGGCGGTTCAAACCCACCAGCCACTCCTCGGAAGGAAGATGGGGCAATCTACTTCCGTAGTGATACTGCCTCGGAAACCCAAGGAGGGGTCGCGATGAGTCGGGTCCGACTCAACGGCATATAACAACAACAAAGTTTAAAAACAAAAGGCCAGCAAGTCAATTCTGATTCACAGCGACCCTATATGACAAAGCAGAAATACCCCATAGGATTTCTAAAGCTGTACATCTTTCCGGGAGCAGACTGCCACATCTTTCCCCTGTGGAGGGGCTGGTGAGTTTGAACCACTCATCTTTTTGTTAGCAACTAAGACCTTGCCCACTGCACCACCAGGGCTCCTTAAACTAAAGCTACAGTTACTAAAAAAGGATGCTATTCCAACAATAATATACAAAAGGATCATAAGAACAGAATAGAGAACTTAGGAACAAACCTATGAATATATCGAAAATTGCAGTATGACAGAAATGGCATGACAAATCCATAAGAAAAAAATACATTCTTCCATAAGTAACACAGGGGCAACTGACACCCACATAGAAAATACAAATTCAATCCCTATTTCATCACACACAAGTATCAGTAACAAATGGATTAAATCCATAGATGTGGAGAAGAAAACTTAGACACCATCAGAATTGAAAATATAGGGCAGGAAATCATTTCCTAAATCCCAAAAAGCAATGTCATAAAGGAAAACACTCATAATTTTAGTTACATTAAAATGTAAAACTTTTGTTAGGAAAAAAACCCAAACCCATTGCCAGTGAGTCAATTCCACCTTATAAAGACACTATAGGACGGAAAAGAACTGCCTCATAAGACTTCCAAAGTTGTCAATCTGTACAGAATCATGTTGCTTCATCTTTCTCCTGCAAAGCTGCTGGTGGGTTCAAACCATCAAACTTTTGGTTAGCAGCCAAATGCTTTAACCACTGCACCACCAGAGCTCCTTGTGAAAATAAAGGCACCATAATAAATGAAGTATAAAAATAAGGTATCTATTGCAACAAAGTATGTATAATGGTATGTAAATAACTGTACAAATAATTCCTATAAACAACTGAAGAGTAGGAGTGACAAAAAATGTGAACACCCAACTCAAAAAGCTGGAAACCCAAATGGTCAATAACCATATTAAAAAAAATCTCCGACAGTCAAGTGAAATACAAATTAAGCTAATATAAACTAAAACTGGTATCAAATTGGCAAAGATTTTTAAAGACTAACAAAATCATGGTTTACGAAGATGCAGTCAGGCATGTAAACTGACACAACCACTTTAGACACTAAATTGGCAACAAAATCTAGAGTCAATAACATACACACCCTAAAATTCTGCAAATCTATTTCTAGGTTCTTACCTTTGAGAAAAACACATGTGCCCAAAGACACATGTACAAGAATATTTTTGCAGTAAAAAAATTAAAACATATCCTTGTTAGGTGCCATCGAGTCGTCTCCAACTCATAGCAACGCTATGTACAGCAGAACGAAACACTGCCTGGTCCTGTGCCAGCCTCATGATCCTTGCTATACCTGAGCCCATCACTGCATCCACTGTGTTAATCCATCTCATTAAGGATCTTTCCCTTTTTCGTTAATCTTCCACTTTACCAAGCATGACATCCTTCTCCAGGGAAAGGTTCCTTCTGACAACATGACCAAAGTAGGTAAGACGAAGTCTAGCCATTATCGCTTCCAGCTGCACTTCCTCCAAAACAGATCTGTTAGTCCTTTCAGCAGTCCATGGTACTCTTAGAATTCTTCTCCAACACCACAACTCAGAAGCATCAACTCTTCTTTGGTCTTCCTTATTCACTGTCCAGCTCTCACATGCATATGAGGTGATTGAAAATACCATGGCCTGGGTTAGGTGCACCTTAGTCTTCAAGAAGACATCTTTGCTCTTCAACAGCAAATTTGCCCAAAGCAATACGTCCTCTGATGTCCTGACTGCTGCTTCCATTGGTATTGATTGTAGAACCAAGTAATATGAAGTCTTTGTCAACTTCAATCTTTTCTCCATCCATTGTGAAGATGTTTATTGGACCAGTTGTGAGGATTTTTGTTTTCTTTATATTGAAATGTGATCCATACTGCAGACTTTAGTCTTTAATCTTCATCAGTAAGTCCTTCAAATCATCCTCACTTCCAGCAGCAGTGTTGTGTCATCTGCATATTGCAGGTCGTTAACAAGTCTTCCTCTAATCCTGATGCCACGTTCTTCTTCATATAGTCCAGCTTCTCGGATTATCTGCTCAGCATACAAATTGAACAAATATGATGAAAGGATACAACCCTGACACACTCCCTTCTTGATTTTAAACCATGAAGTATCCCTTTGTCCTGTTTGAATGACAGACTCCTGATCTATGTACAGGTTCCTCATGAGTACAATCAAGTGTTCTGGAATTCCCATTCTTCTCAATGTTGTCCATAATTTGTTATGATCCATACAGTCAAATGCTCTGACATAGTCAATAAAACACAAGTAAACAAATTTCTGGTATTCTTTGCTTTGAAACAAGATCCATCTGACATCAGCAATGATAACTTTGTTCCACATCCTCTTCTGAATCCAGCTTGCATTTCTGGAAGTTCTCTGTCAATATACTGCTACAACCATTTTTTAATTATCTTCAGTAAGATTTTACTTTCATGTGATATTAATGATACTGTTTGATAATTTCCACATTCTGTGGGATCACCTTTCTTTGGAATGCATACAAATAAGGATCTCTTCCAGTTAGCTGGCCAGGTAGCTGTCTTCCAAATCTTTTGGCATAGCCAAGTGAGTGCCTCCAGCGGGACATCCATTTGTTGAAACATCTCAATGGGTATTCTGTCAATTCCTGGAGCTTGCTGTTTGCCAATTCCTTCAGTGTAGCTTCAACTTCTTCCTTCAATACCATTGATTCTTGATCATATGCCACTTCCTGAAATGGATGAAGATTGACCAGTTCTTTTTGGTACAGTAACTGATTATTCCTTCCATGTTCTTTTGATGCTTCCTGCATCATTCAATATTTTGCCCATAGAATCTTTCAATATTGCAACTCAAGGCTTAAATTTTTTCCTCAGTTCTTTCAGCTTGAGAAATGCCTAGTGTGTTCTCCCCTTTTGGTTTTCTACCTCCTGGTCTTTGCACATTTCATGATAGTAATTGACTGAGTCTGTTCGAGTTGCTCTTTGAAATCTTCTGTTCAGCTCTTTTACCTTGTCATTTCCTCCATATGCTTTAGCTACACTCTGCTCAACAGTGTCTTCTGACACCCATTTTGGTCTTTTCTTCCTTTCTTTTTAATGACTTTTTGCTTACTTCATGGATGGTATTCTTGACGTCATCCCACAATTCTTTTGGTTTTCAGTTATTGGTGGTCAATGGATCAAATCTATTCTTTAAATGGTCTCTAAATTCAGGAGGGATATAATCAAGGTCATATTTTGGCTCTCATGGACTTGTTTTAATTGTCTTCAAGTTGAACTTGCATATGAGCAATTGATGGTCTGTTCCACAATCAGCTCCTGGCCTTGTTTTTGCTGAAGATACTGAACTTCTCCATTGCCTCTTGCCACAGATGTAGTCAATCTGATTCCTGTGTACTCCATCTGGTGAAGTCCACGTGTAGCTGTCACTTATGTTGTTGAAAAAAGGTATTGGCAATGAATATGTCATTGGTCTTGAAAAATTTTATCATGTGATCTCCAGTGTTATTTCTGTTATCAAAGCCAAATTTTCCAGCTACTGGTAACTTCTTTTTTTCCAACCTTTCCATTCCAGTCACCAGTGATAATCAACACCTCTTGATTGCGTGTTCAGTCAATTTCAGACTGCAGAAGTTGGTAGAAACCTTAAATTTCCTCATCTTTGGCTTTGGTGGTTGGTGGGTTCACAGATTTGAATAATAGTAGTATCTTCCATGTAGGCATATAAATATTATCCTATCACTGACAGCATTGTACTTCAGGACAGATCTTGAAACATCCTTTGTGATGATGAATGCCATATCATTCCTCTTCAATTTGTCATTCCCAGCATAGTAGATCATATGGTTGTCTGATTCAAAATGGCCAAAAGCAATCCATTTCATCTCACTAATGCCTAGGATACCAATCTTTATGCGTTCCATTTCATTTTTGACAACTTCCAATTTTCCCAGATTCATACTTCATACATTCCATGTTCTGACTATTAATGGATGTTTGAATCTGTTTCTACTCATTTCAAGTCATGCCACATCAGCCAATGGAGGTTCCGAAACCTTATCTATCCATATCATTAAGGTCATCTCTACAATGAGGAGTCAGCTCTTCCTCAGTCATAAATTTAGTGCCTTCCGACCTGATAGGCTCATCTTCCAGCTCTATATTAGACAATGTTTCAGGGCTATTCATAACATTTTCCAGTAATATATCAGATAGTGTTTCACTGCTATTCATAAGATTTTCACTGGCCAATTGTTTGAGTAGTGGATGACCTCTTTCTTCTTCTGAGTCTGTCTTAGCCTGGAAGCTCTGCTGAAACCTGTCCACCACCATGGGCAACCCTGCTGGCATTTGGCAACACCGGTAGCATAGCCTCCAACTTCACAGCAACACATAAGCCACCACAGGATGGCAAACTGACACACAAGTTCATTTCTCTTAGTCACTCCTAACCGCTCTGTACCTGCCTACCTGGGGCCCAGCTTTAAAATAAGGCCATCCTGAAGCGAAGAAGCCCCAAGCTGCACACCCACCTAACCTGGGCCCGGCCTTAAAATAAAGCTGCCCCAAAGAGAAGCAGCCCCGAGCTGCATGCCCTCCTGCCCAGACCCAACATTAAAATAAAGCTGCCCAAAGCTTTCATATCATATTAGCAAGGGAATATGTAAATAATTTGAGATTGAATTATATAATAGAATACCTATTGCAAAAAAAGAGGAGCTCTGGTAGCGTAGTACCTAAGGCACTTGACTGCTAACCAGAAGACTGGTGGTTCAAACCCACCAGCCACTCCTCGGGAGGAAGGTTAGGCAATCTACTTCTGTAGTGATACTGCCTCGGAAACCCAAGGAGGGGTCACTATGAGTCAGGTCTGACTCCACAGCACATAACAACAACAACAACATTGCAAAAAAAAAAATGGGGGAGGAGTCCTCTGGCCGCCTCTAAATTCACAGCGGGAAAGGAGGATCCAGAACAGCATCAACAGCCCAAGGCTAATTCCTATGAGGCAGAAGTCAGACATTCCACCTTACTATCTTTTTACCAATTCTGACACCAACTGTCCCTCCCATGGCACTCTCTACTTCTCTGCTGGGTTTGATAATTCCCTGCAACTGCCCCATAGAACACAGACAATAATCATGATTGCACAATTTATTAGATAAATAACAGGTTACAATTAAAGTTCAGGAACACTCAGGATACAATTCCTTCAATCACATGCACGCTTCTCTCTGGTTTCTGCCCTGCTTGGGCAAGTGTTACAGAGCTCTTTTAGCTCTGCTGGTAGGTGCCCAGACAGGCATCTCACTCCACCAGCTATAAAATGTGGTGCTTTGGGGAATAAATAACCAGAAAGATTCATATGGGTTTCTAAAAAGAATAAATTTTTTAAATGAGCTCTCTATATTTTAGGATATAGCCTCATTTCTCTATCTAATCCCCTGCTGACAGATAACTGTATAACTCATAATATTTCATTTAATCACTTCTATTATTGGACATTTCTTTGTGCACTGCTTCGAGGGTTTCTCAAAAGTAAGTTCCTAGAAGTAGAACTGCTGAAACAAAGAATATGGACTTTAAATTAGTTGACAGATATTACTAAGTTGTTCTTCATGAAAATTCTATTAATTTACACTTAAACCAAAACTATGCAAGAGTAGCCAGCTGTTCCATGTACATTTTATCCTGGGTATTATCAAATCTCTTTATGTAGGAAAAAAAAAAAAAATCAAGGTCATGGAAAAGTGAATGTTAACTAATGGTATCACAAAATTACTAAGAAAACAACAACAAAAAAAACGCAATGTTGTGGAGTCGGATCTGACTCATAGTGACCTCTCCTTGGGTTTCCAAGGGGGTATCACTACGGAACGGAAGTAGATTGCCCAACCTTCCTTCTGAGGAGTGACTGGTGGGTTTGAACCACCAGCCTTCTGGTTAGCAATCAAATGCCTTAGGCACTGCACTACCAGAAAAAAATCACAAGGGCTTAGTAAGCATAAAACTCAACAACACAATCAACTAACTTGACCTCATAGACCTATACAGAGTACTCCACCCAACAAAAGCACAATAAACATTCTTCTCCAGTGAACATGGATCATTTTCCAAAATAAACCATATGGTAGATCACAAAACAAGCCTCAATAAATTAAAAACACAGAAATATTAAAGTATCTTTTCAGATCACAATGCCATAAAATTAGAAATCAATAATAGGAAGATCAAGGAAAAAATGTCAAATATGTGGAAAATGATTAACACACTGCTCAAAAACTATTAGGTAACAGAAGAAATAAATTGTGGAATAAAAATTCCTAGAAACAAATGAGAATGAAAATACAACTTATGAAAACCTTTGGGTTGCAGTTAAAGTAGTACTCAGAGGTCAACTTATAACAATAAATGCACTTATCAAAAAAGAATCAAGAATCAAAATCAACAATAACGCAACAACTCCCACAACTGGAGAAAGAACAATGAAAGAAATCCACAGTATCCAGAAGTAAAGAAATAATAAAGATGAGAGCAGAAATAAATGAAACAGAAAACAAAACAAACAACAACAACAACAACAAATATATATATATAAAAACAAAAAGGTGGTTCTTTGAAAAGATTAGCAAAATTGACAAACCATTGGCAAATCTAACAAAAGAAAAGAAAGAGAAGATGCAGATAACATGAATGATAAATAAAAAGGGTGACAACACAACAGAACCAACTGAAATAAAAAAGATAACAGAATATAATAAAGAACTATATTCCAAAAGATTTGAGAACCTACAAAAGATGGACCAATTTCTAGAAACACAAGACTCATAACAAAAGAAGAAACTGAGCAGGTTATTAAAAAAAAAAAAAAAAACTCCTCACAAAAATAAATGCTGGCCCAGTGTCACTGGAGAATTCTATCAAACATTCGGGGAAGACTTGACACCTATACTACTCAAACTATTCCAGAACATAGAAAATTACGGAATATTCCCAAATGCATTCTATGAAGCAAGCATAAGACTGATAGAAAAAAACAGGGAAAGATACTAGTAAAAAGGACAATGACAGACCAGTATCCCTGATGAATACAGACACAAACATCTTCAACAAAACCCTAGCCAACAGAATCCAACAACATAGCAAAAAAATAATACATGCTGACAAAGTTGGATTCATACCAGGTATTCAAGGATGCTTCAACATCAGAAAAACAATCAATGTAATCCATCACATAAACAAAACAAAAGAAAATAACCATATAATCATATGAATTGATGCAGAAAAGGCATTTGATAAAATCCAATACCCATTCCTGTTTAAAACTTTTAGCAAAATAGGGATAGAAGGGAAAAGCCTCAACATAATAAAGGACATAGACACAAAACCAACAGCCAACATTATTGTCAATGAAGAAAGACTCAAAGCATTCCCCTTGTGAACAGGAATCAGACAAGAATGCCCTCTATCACCTCTTCTTTTTAACATTGTATTGGAAGTCTCAGCCAGGGCAATAAGGCAAGAAAGAGAAATAAAAAGCACCCAAATTGGCAAAGAAGTAAAGCTATCTCTATTTGCAGATGGCATGATCCTATACATAAAAAACCCAAGAGACTCAGCAAAAAAATTACTGGAACTAATAGAAAGGTTCAGCAAAGTGGCAGGATAAAAGGTCAACATATAAAAATAAGCTGGATTACTCTATATCAACAAAGAGGCCTCCAAAAAGGAAATAAGGAAAACAATACCATTACAATAGCTACCAAAAAGATAAAATACTTAGAAATATATCTTACCAGGGACACAAAAGACCTATACAAAGAAAACCACAAAACACTACTACAAGAAACTACAAAAAATCTACATAAATGGAAGAACATACCATGTTCATGCACAGGAAGACTGAATATTATGAAAATGTCAATACTACCCTAAGCAATCTATACATTCAATGCAATCCCAATCCAGATTCCATCAATATTCTTTAGGACATGGAAAAAGCAATTATTAGTTTCATATGGAAAGGAAAGAATCCTCAGATAAGCACTGTTGAAGAAGAAAAACAAAGCAGGAGGTCTCACATTCCCAGATCTCAAAACCTACTATACAGTCACAGTAGTCAAAACAGCATGGTATCAGTATAATGATAGACAAATAGACTAATGGAACAGAATGGAAAACCTAGAAACAGACCCATTCACCTATTGACAGCTGGTCTTTGACATAACAAAAGGCCGAAACCCATTAAATGGAGGAGAGATAACTTCTTTAACAAACAGTGCTAGCAAAATTGGATTATTCACTTGCAGAAAAATGAAAGACCCATACTTCACCCCATACACAAAAAAAACCTCAAGCTGGGTCAAAGACTTAAATATAAAACCCAAAACTATAAAGTCCATCAAAGATAAAACAGGAGCAAATCTAGGATAGGGGCCCTAATTTAAAACATAAATAGACTATCAAGCATAACCCAAAATGCATAAGCAGCAGAAGAGAAACTAGATGCCTGGGACCTTTTAAAAATTAAATTCTTATGTGAGTAGAAAGACTTCTCCAAAAATGTAAAAAGAGAACCTACAGATTGGGAAAAAATATTTGGCTGTAACATATCTGACAAGGGACTTTATCTCTAAAATTTATAGACAACTTTGAAACCTCAACATCAAAAAGACAAATAATCCAATTCAAAAATGGGCAAAGCACATGAAAACACACTTCACTGAAAAAGATATATAGGCAGCCAACAAACACATAAAGAAATGCTCACAATCACTAGCTATTAGAGAGATGCAAATCAAAACAACAGTGAGATTACCATCTCACCCCAGCAATAATAGCTAAATTCACTGAGATGCAAAATAACAAATGCTGGCAAGGTTGTGGAGAAATTGGAACTCTCATACACCGCTGGTGGGAAAATAGTACAGCAAAATGGTACAGCCATTGTGGAAAATAGCATGGCATTTCCTTAAAAAACTAAAAATAGAAATACCATATAATCTAGCAATTCCATTACTAGGAATATATGCTAATGAGGTGAGAGACAGGACACAAATAGACATATGCACACCCATATTCATCAGAGCATAATTCACTATAGCAAAGAGATGGAAACAACCTAAATGAATGCCCATCAAGAGATGAATGGATAACCAAACTATGGTACATTCACACAATGGAATACTATGCTACATTAAAGAATAATGAAGAATACATGCATCATCTCACAATATGGATGAATTAAAAGGACATTACACTGAGTGAAATAAGTCAATTACAGAAAGACAAATATTATCTGAGTCCATTATTGTAAAAAGTCAAGGAAAGGTTTACTTAGGGAAGGAAATTCACTTTGTTGCTTACCAGGGATAGGAGGGAAGAGAGGGGAAAATGTTGGACTAGTTGGGGGTCACATGTTCATTTGGGTGAGGGGAGGAGTGGTATGGAAAGACTCTGTGACCAGCATGGTGACAATGGGGAAGGGGAAGACACAGAAACATGCACAAAGGGTACAGACAACTGAGGTAAACACTATTACATGCAAAAAACTGAATTACCAGTGGCACCAAACATTAGGCAATGGGTAAATGCATAAACATGTGAGAAGACTGGGTGGGGTAGGTGAACAGGAATATACCCAAGACCAAGGATTGATTGGGCTAAAGATAATCTTCCATATCTACTTGTGTTACAAAATTATCCACGTACTTTACAGAAGTAACAGAGGACAGGGTTGGAGTACCTTCTCAGAGACAACCAAACACCTTGAAAGAGACAACCACAGGGCCACCTGGCTTGGGACCATAGTCTTGGGAGATACCATGCTCAATTGGCACAACACAGTACATAAAAATCTTGTTTTACATCTTACTTTGGTGAGTAGCAACTGGGGTCTTAAAAACTTTTGAGTGACCATCTAAGATACATCTATTGGTCTCCTCTCACCTGGAGTAAAGAAGAGTGAAGAAAATCAAAGTCATTTGGAGACAATTAGTCCAAAGATACAATGGACCATGAGGACCTCAGTCTTTATGACCTTGAGACCAAAATAAATAGATTGTGCCTAGCTACCGATGCCAACCACTCAGAAAGGGATCAATATTGGAGATCCTGGTTAGAGTGGGAGGAAAAATGTGATACAAAATTCCAAAACACAAAAATGACCAGAATTACTGGTCAGAGAGAGATTGGCAGAACTCCCGAGACTATGGTGCTGGGTTATCATTCGAGCCTAGAAATGGACTCACTTCTATGAACTGGCTTTCAGCCCAACAGCAGAAAGACCTACATGCAGAACACCTACTCCAGGGAGATGCCCCCACCTACCCTAAGGATATGTACCCCCTAGATCAATCAATTTTGAGACATAAGAGGGGTTTGTTGTTGTTGTTGTTGTTGTTACATGCCGTCGAGTCGGCCCCAACTCATAGCAACCCCTTCTAGGGTTTCAGAGGCAGTATCACTACAGTAGTAGATTGCCCAACCTTCTTTCTGAGAAGTAGCTGGTGGGTTTGAACCATCAGCATTCTAGTTAGCAGTCAAGTGCCTTAGCCATTATGCTATCAGAGCTCCTATAAGAGGGGTAGCACTCACATACAGGGAAAGCTAAACAGACAGGAATGCACATGTAAGAAGGAAGGAGACAGTCACAGGGAGGAGATGATAGGGAAGTTTTTTTATGGTTGGAGATTTTAATCTGGTCCATGAAATCAAATGTGCATGTTGAATGTAAAACAAATATGCTTTGTAAATTTGCACCCAAAACACAATTTTAAAAACATACAGGAAAAAAGCTAGAAGACTTCAGGAAAACAATATAACAAAATGACCAATTAAATTGACAAATAGATACCATACAAAAAACAAAAACTAGAAATTGCAAAACTTAGCAATAAAATATCAGAAATAAATAACTCAACACAAAGAATACATAAGTAGAACCGAATCAATGGAAGAAAGAATCAGCAAAATAAAGGACAAATCCCTTGACACTAATACGTTTGAGGAAGAATCAGAAAAAAGATTGAAGAAAAAATAAAGAAAGTATAAGAGTTAGGTTGGGACACACTAAGAGAAATAATTTATAAATAGTAAGAATTCTAGAAAGAGAGGAGACAAAAAAGTAGAGAGAGAATGTTCGAAGATATATTGCCAGAAAACTTCCCAAATAAGACAAGACAAGAAGCTTTCCACCCAAGAAACTCAATGAACACCACACAGGTAGATCCCAAAAGAAATTCACCAACGCATATCATAATCAAACTTTCCAAAACCAAACACAAAGAGTTTTGAGAGCAACTCATGAAAAACAAAGTATCACTTACAAAAGGGCATCAATAAGACTATAAGCCCCAATTTCTCATCAGAAACCATGCAGGCAAGAAGGCAATGGGATGACATATATAAAATCCGGAAAGGAAATAACTGGCAACCAAGAACCATACATCCACCAAATTATCTTTCAAAAATGAGTATTAAAGTAGGACATTCCCAAATAAGCAGAAATTAAAGGAATTTCTAAACACCAGCTCAGCCTTAAAGAAATATTAAAGGTAGACCTTCAGACAGAAAACCAATGACATTATACAAAGCCTACAATAAAAATAGACGATGTTGTTGTTGTTGTTGTTGTTGTTATGTGCCATCGAGTCGGACCCAACTCATAGCGACTGCTCCTTGAGTTTCCGAGGCAGTATCACTACAGAAGTAGAATGCTCAACCTTCCATCTGAGGAGTGGCTGGTGGGTTTGAACCACCAGCCTTCTGGTTAGCAGTCAAATGCCTTAGGCACTAAGCTACCAGAGCTCCTAAAAATAGACAACAACATCATCCAAATACCAACTCAGACAAATAAAGCTGCAAAGCTGATTACAGAGAACCAGAGATGTTAAGCTATAAAGACAACAACTTCAAAACAAAAGAGAGAATAAATGGTGTAGTTCTAGAACTTCCATACAGAAAGGGAAGTCAAGGGAATTTCAAGATATGACATACAGTTTAAATCACAGGAGGATAAAAGTAAATTTCAGGGCAACCAGAAAGAAAGGGGACCTGGTGGTGCAGTAGTTAAGCATTCAGTTGCTAACCAAATGGTCAATAGTTTGAATGCACCAACTGCTCCACAGGAGAAAGAAGTGGCAGACTGCACTCATAAAGATTACAGTCTCAGATATCCTATGGGACAGTTCTGCTCTGTCCTGTAAGGTGGCTATGAACTGGAACTTAATCAACAGAAATGGGTTTCATTTTTCACCACAAAGAAAATCAATGAATCTACTCATTAAAATAAAGAAAATCAAAAAGACTCAGTAAACACAGAAACAATATCAACAAATGATAGGAAAAGAAAATCCACATACAGAAAGAATTCAGCACAGAAAATTAAGAGGAAAAAATAGGAACAGCACATATACACAAAAATATATATACATAACAAAATAATAGCCATGAATTCATACCTATCAATAATCACACTGAATGTAAATGGATTCAAAGCACCATCAAGAGTAAGCAAGTAGCAGAATGGATACAAAAAAAAAAAAAACTCATCATCATGATGCCTACAAGAGATATACCTTAGACACAAAGACATAAACAGGTTAAAAAATCATAGGATGAAAAACAAAATACATGAAGCAAACAGTAACCAAACGAGAACAGGAGTGGTAATAACAATTTCTGAGAAAACAGACTTTAAGTCAAATTTCACTACAGAGACAAAGATTATTATATACAGACACTCCACAGGGTATGAATGAGATCCATACCTAACTCTGTCTAAGAATCTGCAGGTCAGTTTGAACAACTGCATATATTTAATCTTATTTTAGTACAAAAAAAGGCTGGAAGCCTTTTCAATGATTTAAAATCTACACCTGCAGTAAGTGAAGGCAAGTGTGATGAAGAATTTGTTGTCAGTAGGGTTTGGTTCAATCATTTCACAATAAGGTCCAATTTGCATATATATATAAAACAAATTTTGAGCCCGAATGGTGCTACCCTACTCAAACATGGCAGCGTCTCACTCAGAGGTAGCAGCTGACTATGTCACTTTGAATCTGTGTGCTCTCCATGGTCTTGCCAATAATCCAATCTCATGGAACAAGCTCCTGAAAGGGCTCACTACACCTCTTCCAAGTCTCCCATTCTAGGACTTTGACCTATAAATTCCAGTTGCTGAGACAAATCACACAAATTGTAAAATTTCAGGTCTGTTCCAGTTTCATTTCTTCAACCATGACAGAACCACTTCAAACGGGTTCGAAGCCCTACTTAAAGGGTAAGTAGAAACTGTTCACAAGTCAGAAGTGCGTAAGCCAGGGAACTGCCTGTAATGATTAAAGATCAACTCACCGAGAGGACATAACAATAATAAATATTTAAGCACCCAATAACAGAGCACAAAAATAATAAAATAATTCTAACACAACTGAAAACAGAAATAGAGACTTCAATTATAGGCAACTTTAACACACCACTTTCAAGGATGAACAATGAAAAAAAAAAATCAATAAAGACACAGAGATCTAAATAACCTATCAACCAACTCAACATCATAGACATACACAGAGGAACATAGCACCCAACAGCAGCACAATACATATTCTTCTCCAAAGGACATGGTAAATTCTCCAGAATAGAGCATTATTTTAGGTAACAAAGAAACCATCATCAAATTTAAAAACATCAAAATATCTTCTCTGACCATAACACTGTAAAACTAGAAATCAATAGGAAAACAAGGAAAAAAATAAATACATGGAAATTAAATAACACATTACCTATAAACTACATATAAGAAATCAAAAAAGAAATTTAAAAATACTTAGATTAAACTGAGAATGAAAACACATCATACCACTACCTTAGGATACAACAAAAGTGGTGTCAGAGGAAAATTTATAGCAATCAATGTATATATCCAAAAAGAAGAAAGGTCCAAAATAAATAAGCAAACAACTTGAACATACAAAAAAGGAAGAGCAAAAGACGATCATAGTTACCAGCAGAAAGGAAATAATAAAGATCAGAGCAGAAATAAATGAAACAGAAAACAGAAAAACAACAGAAAGAATCAAGAAGACTAGAAGTAGTTCATTGAGAAGATCGATAAAATTGACAAACCACTGGCAAAACCAACAAAAGAAAAAAATGAGAAGATGTAAATGGCCAAAACAGAAAAGGAAATGGGTGATATTATATTAGAACCAACTGATACAAAGGTCAGTGGTTCAAACCCACCAGGTGCTCCATGGGAGGAAGATGACGCAAATTATTTCCATAAAGAGTTATACCTTTGGAAACCCAGTGGGGGTTGCTATGAGTCAGAATCAACTCAATGGCAGTGAAACCCATCATATAAATAAAAAATTGTACTCCAGAGTTCTGGCAAGATGGCGGACTAGGCAGAAAGACTGCACAGACCCTCTTCAACAAAGAAAAGGGAAATGAATTAACACAGACACAGAAGATAATCTTGGACCCCTGAGCCTTGAAGGGAAGGATACAGAAGTGGACTAAACCCCAACTAGCAGAAGAATTTGTGTGAAAATACCAAAAAAGAAGACAGACGGAGCTGCGGTCTTGCAGCAATCCTGAGCGACCCTGACGGCACAGACAGCTTGGAGATTCCCAAGTGGTGGTAGGACCTAAGAATTAACCCCAAAATCAGCCCTGCTAGCCAGGGACTGCACACAGGACTGCTCTAGTGGTTGGGGAATAAACAGAGAAGGTGAAGAGAAAGGCACGCTGAGCTGTGGACTTTTGCCGGTCCAAAGAGCGCCAGCATTTTGAAGGCTTAAAAGCAGCTTGACTATTTTGGATATTTAAAGAGATAGCATGCTCGCAGATTCCTGGGGCTTAAGAACACATTCTGCTTTCCAGCAACCCCAAGGGCACCCCGGACCTGAAAGACTGAAATGGTACCATATTCTTCTTGTTACTCTTATAGCCCACACCAGCTTGGTGAACGGAGGTGCAGCCATCCTCCACTCCCACCTACCTTCTGGGACCACAGGAACTCCATCACAGTCTGTGTGCTCAGACGAAGCCTGGGTGCCCTGCCCTGTCCTCCACCAATTTTATTCTCTTTTTTTATTTTTATTTTCTTTATCTTTTTTGCTTTGTTCTTCTGGTTTTCAGTTTGCTTATATTTGTCTGTTTTAAAACTACTATTATTATTAATACTTTTTTCCTTCTTACTATTATTCTTTATTCTTCCCCTCCCAGGTCCTAGTTTTCAGCTTTTTTTCTTTTCCCTGTTCCTGGTTGGAAAAGAAAAAAAAAAAAATTTAATATTTTTCTCCTTTTTTCTCATGCTTAACCCGGTTCCTTGTTTTTCTTTTTGCATTTTTCTAATTTTTTTCTTCATTATTCTCCTTCCCTACCTTTTTACTCTTAGTGCCCTATCCCCAGATATAGCAGGTTTTGTTGTTTTTTTCTTCTTCTTTTTCCCTTTTTTCTGTTTTTGGTTACTGGTCCTATGTGATAACATGGTGTGCTTTTGTCCATGTGCTTTTAGTGTTTTGACGATTATTCAATTGTAATTTTTGTCTCACTGAGTGGGAGACAGCAACAGTCCCCATAACACACAACTACACCCACACCTCCTGTGACTTCACTTACTGAGCAAGAGCCACTACCTCCTTCTCCACCAACGGGCCAATGATAAAAAACCACCAAGAACAGCCTGAATCACCCTTGGCCGCTCTTCACAAACAGTTAACAGAGATCTAAATACAACAATGCCACGATGCCTCGGAGACAACAGACCATCACAGTCTACACAAAGAAGCAGG
>NW_006921597.1:7404661-7405580 GCF_000298275.1 Orycteropus afer afer
CTATATGACTATAAGACCAGAAGAACTAGATGGTGCCCGGCTACCACTGTCATCCACTTGGAAGGGGATCTATGTAGGAGATCCTTGATAGAGAAAAACAATATGGAACAAAATTCAAAATCATTTGGAGAGGGAAAAAAAAAAAAAAAAAGAGTGGAGGAGACCGGGTTTGCTGGACCGATAAAGCCTGGTGGAACCACTAAGACTAATGGCCCCTAGCTGCCCTTTGGATCTGGAATTGAATACACACCTGTGGTTTCCAGCCAAACAAAAGACAGGCATATGAGTTGAACATTTACATCAGACAGATACACTCCTTGGAGAGACCAATCATGGGGAAAGAAGGGCTGCTTATGCACAAGGAGACAGCTCAGGGGGCAGGAGTGCATGAAGAGATGGACACTTGGAAGAGGTAACTATGGGGAGGAAGTGGAAGGGGAGCTGTTGCACTGTGGTAAACTGTCATCAATTTCATAAGACAAAGTGTATGTGAACTGCTGTATGGAAAGTGAATTTGCTTTGTAAATCTTCACCCAAATCACAATTTAAAAAAAAATCAAAGACACAAGGAAACAATTAATCCAAAGGACTAATGGACCACATGAACCCCAGCCTCCACAACCATGAAACCAGCTACCACTGCTGATCACTCTGAAAGGGCCAATAGGAGAGAAGTCCTGGCTAGAGTGACAGAAAAATGTGGAACAAAGCTCAAAATAATAAAGACCAGGCTTATTGGTCTGATAGACTGGTGGAATCTCTCAGACTATAGCTTGTAGATACCCTTCAAGCCTGGACCTGAACTCACCCCAGTGGCTCAACTTTCAGTCAAACAATAGACAGGAGCTCTGGTAGCATAGTGCCTAAGGCATTTGACTGCTAACCAGAAGGCTGGCAGTTCAAACCCACCAGCCACTCC
>NW_006921597.1:7416946-7418806 GCF_000298275.1 Orycteropus afer afer
CTGCTAACCAGAAGGCTGGCAGTTCAAACCCACCAGCCACTCCTCGGAAGGAAGATGAGGCAATCTACTTCCATAGTGATACTGTCTCGGAAACCCAAGGAGGGGTCACTATGAGCCGGGTCCAACTCGATGGCACATAACAACAACAACAACAATAATATATGGCATAAATAGAATATCAAGCATAACTCAAAATGCACACACAGCAGAAGAGAAACCAGATGATTGGGACCTTCTAAAAATTAAATTTTTATGTGCTTTCCAAAGACTTCTCCAAAGAAGACCAAAGAGAACCTACAGATTGGGAAAAAAATATTTGGCAATGACATATCTGACAAGGGACTTATCTCTAGAATTTATAGAAAACTCCAACATCTCAATAACAAAAAGGCAAACGATCCAATTAAAAAATGGGCAGGAGACATGAATAGACACTTCACCAAGGAGGGTATTCAAGTAGCCAACATACATATGAAGAAATGCTCACGATCACGAGCTATTTGATAGATGCAAATCAAAACAACCATGAGATACCATCTTGCTCCAGCACTAGTAGCAAAATTCAACAAGACAGAAAATAAAAAATGCTGGCAAGGATGTGGAGAGATTGGGACTCTGATACACTACTGGTGGGACTGTAAAATGGTACAACCATTGTGGAAAGCAGTATGGCGATTCCTTCACAAATTGGAATTAGAAATAACATTTGACCCAGCCATTCTATTACTAGGTATATATCCTAAAGAAGTGAGAGCTGTGACAAGAACAGACAAATGCACACCCATGTTCATCGCAGCACTATTTACAATAGCCAAAAGATGGAAACAACCTAGGTGTCCATCAACTGAGGAATAGATATCCAAACTATGGTACATACACACAATGGAATACTATGGAACACTAAAGAATAATGGAGAATCTGCAAGACATCACATAACGTGGATGAATTTGGCGGATATTATACTGAGTGAAATAAGTCAATCACAAAAGGACAAATATTGTATTAGTCTGTTATTGTAAAAGTCAAGGAAAGCTTTATCTATAGAAGGAAATTTTCCTTGTTGGTTACCAGAGATAAGAGGGGAGGGGAGGGAACACAGTTAGATAGAGGTAAGTATTGTTGGGTGAAGAGAAGGGCAATATACCAAATATGAGTGATCAATATGGTGGCATTGAGGAAGAGAAAGACATAGAGAGGTACATGGGAGGTATAAACAACAAAGATGAACCCTTTTGCACATACAATACTGCATTGCAAGTGAAGGCAAACATGGATATATGGGTGGATAGATGAGTGGACAGGCTGAACTATTAGGTATGTCTATGAAGCAGAGAGTGTACCCAAGAACAGGTTTAGGGTTGGCAGACAATGGTCCTATAAGTTTATGTTAATGATCAAAATTCCCAAGTATATAGTAGAGCTGACAAGGGGCAAGGTTGTGGTCACTGCTTGGTCACAGCCAGCTACCCGGAGGGACCAAGTAGTTGAACCTGTGGGCTTGGGACCATAGTCAGAGGGGACATCAAGCTCAATTGGCATAACATACTATACAAAACATTGTTCCACCTCCTACTGTGGTGAGCAGTGACTGGGATCTTAAAAGCTAGCAAGCTGCCATCTAGACACAACGATGGGTCTCTCCTCACCCAGAGCAAGGAAGTATGAAGAAAACCAAAATTCATGGAAATAATTATTCCCAGCGACGGTACACCATCAGATCTGCAGCCTGTACGACTAGGAGACCAGAAGAACTAGATGGTGCCCGGCTACCATTGTCATCCACTTGCAAGAGGATCTATGTAGGAGATCCTTGATAGAGAGGGAGAACAATGTGGAACAAAACTCAAAATCATTTGGAG
>NW_006921597.1:7419518-7420992 GCF_000298275.1 Orycteropus afer afer
TTTTTTGCAGTGTTCCTTCCCCTCCCCTCCCACCCCTGGCAACCAACCAGCAAAGTTTTTCCCTCCATATATAAACCTTTCCTTGACCCTCCACAACAACGAACTAATACTGTATTTGTCTTTCTGTGACTGACTTATTTCACTCAGCATAATATCCTCCAAGTTCATCCATATGATGTGTTTTACAGACTCTACATAATTCTTTGTGCTACATAGCATTCCAGTATGTGTATGTACCATAGTTTGGTCATCCACTCTTCCACTGATGGGCATGTAGGTTGTTTCCATTAATTGCTATTGTAAATAGTGCTGTGATGAACATGAGCATGCATGTATCTGCTCCTATCCTGACTCTCACCTCTCTTGGATATATACCTAGTAATGGGATTGCTGGGTCAAATGGTATCTCCAGTTCCAACTTTCTAAGGAATCACCATATTGTTTTCCACAGTGATTGTGTCACTTCACAGTCACACAAGCAGTGTATCAGAGTCCCAATCTCTCCACATCCCACCAGCATTTGTTATATTTTGTCTCACTGAACCTTGCCATCAGTGCTGGGGTGAGACAGTATATGTCACTGTTGTTTTGATTTACATCTCTCTGATGGCCAATGATGGTGAGCATCTTTTCATGTATTAGCCGGCCACCTGAATATCCTCCTTGGTGAAGCGTCTATTCATGTCTTCTGCCCATTTTTCAAATGGATTGTTAATTCCTTTGGTGTTGAGGTGCTGGAGTTTTCCATCAATCTTAGAGATAAGTCCCTTACCAGATATGTAACACATACAGCACATATGCAGCAAATATGAATTTGTTGCTGTCATTTTTGTCATGTGCTTCTTCACTGTGTCGATTTCTTTGTTCCATATAATTTTCTATGCTGAGCTTGTTCTGTTTATGAATCATGTTATCACTTCCCTTCATTGCTATTGTTTAGTATTTGCTGAATATTTATGCTGGTCCTCTTTTTTATTTTGATGTGAAGGTTTATCATTTTTCTTTGAGGTTACCCTGTGATTTCTAGTTTTCTTCCCAAGTGTAGGACAGTCTGTTCTATCTTGTAGTTGTCTTGACTTCCCTACCATCTAGAAGTTCTGTAACAACACAGATTTTTTTCCCCTCCTTCTGGTTTGTAGTTGTCCTCATTTGTCAGTTGGTGTCTCTGGTTCCCAGTTTACAATCTTGTAGGCTTATTTACTTTGGATACTTCCATAGCTGGGTTGGTTCCTGGGTTATATCATCATGTGTGTTAATGGTCAGTTGTTGGTTGTTGTTGCTTCTCTTTCCAAAGGGCTCCCTTTAGCATCTCTTGTAAGGTTGGTGTGGTTTTAACAAATTCCCTTAATTCTGCTTATCTGGAAATGTCCTAATTGCACCATCATATTTGAGGGACAATTTTGCTGGGTACATAATTCTTGGCTGGAAATTTTTCTCTTTCAGTGTTTTATATATACCATCCCACTGTCTTCTC
>NW_006921597.1:7421762-7425871 GCF_000298275.1 Orycteropus afer afer
TGTGTTTTGAGTCTGTATCCTGGTCCCTTGTTTCTCCTGCTTTATCTTGCTTCTTTGTGTGGACTGTGATGCTCTGTTGTCTCCGAGGCATTGTGACGTCTTTGTGTTTATATTTAATTGGTGATTATATGTTGGAGTGACTTGGCCACAATATTCATTTTCTTTGTTTTGTTTGTATGTTATCTATACAGGCAGGGTACTGTGCTGTGCTCCTCTATTCACTAATTGGTAATACTTATACACTCACCACTTGTCTCCTTTCCTTGGTCAGCCTCTCCTATGCCCCTGCCGACCCTGGCAAACAGAGCCTGTTCTTAGGTCCCCGGATTCCGAATCAGATGAAAAAATCTTGCCTGCTGAAAGTGAAGATGCCTTGAACTACTTACTAATGAAGATTAAAGATTATAGTCTTCAGTATGGATTACACCTCAGTACAAAGAAGACTAAAATCCTTACAACTCAACCAATAAGCAGCATCATGACAAATGGAGAGAAGATTCAAGTTGTCAAAGATTTCATATTATTTGATTCCACAATCAACACCAATGGAAGCAGCAGTCAAGAAATCAGACAAGGTATTGCACTGGGCAAATCTGCTGCAAAAGACCTTTTTAAAGATTTGCTGAAAAGCAAAGATGTCTCTTTGAACACTAAGGTGCGCCTAACCCAAGCCATGGTGTTTTCAGTGGCCTTACATGCGTGCAAAAGCTGGACAATGAATAAGGAAGACCAAAGAAGTGTCGATGCTTTTGAGTTGTGGTGTTGCAAAGAATACTGAAAGCACCATGGACTGCCAGAAGAATGAACAAATCTGTCCTGGAAGAAGTACAGCCAGAATGCTCCTTGCAAGAGAGAATGGCCAGACTTCACCTCACCTACTTTGGTCATGTTGTCAGAAGGGATCATTCCCTGGAGAAGGATATCATGCTTGGTAAAGTAAAAAGTCAGCGAAAAAAAGGAAGGCCCTCAACAAGATGGACTGATACAGTGGCTACAACAACATGCTCCGGTATAGAAAGTATTGTGAGGCTGGCGCAAGATCAGACAGTGTTTCGTTCTGTTGCACACAGGGTCACAAGGAGTTGGAGCCTACTCAATGGCACCTAACAACAACATGCAAACCAAACCCAACATTTTTCTCCAGAGAAAGATTGAGAACATTCCCCTTGAGAATGGGAACCAGACAAGGGTGCCCATTATCATCACTTATTCAGTACTATACTGGAATCCCAAGCCAGAGCAACAGGCAAGAAATGGAAGCAAATAAAGTGTATTCAAATTGTAAAGAAAGAAGTAAAACCATCCCTGTTCACAAATGAGGTGAACCTATACACAGAAAATTCCACAAGAAAGGTATTGGAACTAACAGAAGGATTCAGCAAAGTGGCAAAGTACAAAATCAACACAAAAATCAGTTGGGTTCCTCCTCTGGTGGCACAGTGCCTAAGGCATTTGACTACTACCCAGAAGGCTAGTGGTTCAAACCCACCAGCCACTCCTCAGAAGGAATTCTGGGATATCTACTTCCATAGAGATACCACCTCAGAAACCCGAGTAGGGGTTACTATGAGTCAAACTGACTCGACAGCAGGAAGTATACTAATAGGAAGAACTCCGAAAAGCCAATTAAGAAAACAGTACCTGTTATGCTATCCCACAAAAGTATAAAACACCTATGAATAAACCTAACCAAGGACACAGAAGACATATACAAAGAAAACGATAAAGGACCACTGCAAAGAAAAAAAAAAGAGAGAGAACATAAATGGGAACACATTCCATGCTCATGGATTGGAAGACTTAACACTGTGAAAATGTCAGTAATACTTAAAGCCATCTATAGACACAATGCAATCCTGATCCAAATACCAATAACATTTTTTAATGAAATGTAAAACCTAATCTCCAACTTTAAATGGGCAAAAAAAAGATGCCCTGAGGAGCTAGAAGAATATTGGGGTAGAAGAAGAACACAGTAGGAAATAATACACGTCTTAATCTCAAATATGTAATGAGTATGGATAACATTTCAATATAAACAAAACAAAAATCCTTACTGGACCATTAAGCAGCATCATGATAAATGGAGCAAAGACTGAAGTTGTCAAAGACTTCATATTATTTGGTTCTACAATCAACACCAATGGAAGCAGCAGTGAAGATACCAAACAACGTATAATCCAAAAACCAAACTCACTGCTGTCAAGTTGAATCCAACTCACAGCAATCTCTCCTTGGGTTTCCGAGGCGGTATTGCTACAGAAACAGATTGCCCAATCTTCCTTGCAAGGAGTGGCTGGTGGGTTTGAACCATCAGCCTTCTGGTTAGCAGTCAAATGCCTTAGGCACTACGCCACCAGAGCTCCCCAGAAGACGTATAGCACTGGGCAAATCAGCTGCAAAAGAGCTCTTTCAAGTGCTGAAGAGCAAAGATAACTCCTTGAAGACTGAGGTGTGCCTGACACGAGCCATGGTATTTTCAATCACCTCATACTCATGTGAAAGCTGGACAATGAACAAGAAAGACCAAAGAAGAGTCAATACTTTTGAATTGTGGTATTGGTGAAGAATGCTCAAAGTACCATGGACTGCTAAAAGAACTAACAAATCTGTCCTGAAAGAACATCAAGCTCAACTGGCATAATATTCTACACAAAACATTGTTCCACATCCTGCTTTGGTGGGTGGTGACTGGGATCTTAAAAGCTTGTAAGCACCCATCTAGATGCAATGATGGGTCTCTCCTCATCCAGAGCAAAGAAGAATGAAGAACACCAAAGATTCATGTAAACAATTAGTCCAAGTGACAGGTACACCATGCAATCCTCAGCCTATACGTCTATGAGGCAAGAAGAACTAGAGAGTGCCCAGCTAACCACTGTCAACCACTCAGAGGGGGAATCTATGTAGGAGATCCTGGATAGAGAGGGAGAACAACGTGGAACAAAACTCAAAATCATTAAAAACAAAAAAAGAGAGAGAGAGACCAGGTTTGCTGGTCTGATAAGAGCCCGA
Source organism: Orycteropus afer afer (assembly GCF_000298275.1). Classification (NCBI taxonomy): domain Eukaryota; kingdom Metazoa; phylum Chordata; class Mammalia; order Tubulidentata; family Orycteropodidae; genus Orycteropus; species Orycteropus afer. Next base: position 7,424,778 of record NW_006921597.1, read on the forward strand.
TGGAACCACTGAGGCTATGGCCCCTAGATGCCCTTCAGGTCTGGAATTGAACCCACTGCTGTGGCTTCCAGCCAAACAAAAGACAAGCATATGAGGTGAACATTTACATTAGGTAGATACACTCCTTGGAGAGAACAATCATGGGAGAATAGAAGGGCTGTGTATGCACAGGGAGACTGCTCAGGGGGCAGGAGTACATGGAGGGAAGGACACAGGGAAGAGGTCTCTACGGGAAGTAAGTGGAAGGGGAGCTGTTGCATTGTGGTAAATTGTAGTCAACGTCATGAGACGAAGCGTACATGAGCTGCTGTATAGAAAGTGAATTTGCTCTCTAAACTTTCACCCAAATCACAATTAATAAAAAACTTAAAAATTCTGTCCTGGAAGAAGTTCAGTTGCTCCTTGGAAGCAAAAATGGCCAGACTTTGTCTCACATACTTTGGTCATGTTGTCAGAAGGAACCACTCCCTGGAGAAGAGTATCATGCTTGGTAAAGTGGAGGGTCAACGAAAAAGGGGAAGGCCCTCAACAAGATGGACTGACACAGTGGCTACAACAATGGGTTCAGGGTTTAGAGAGGATCGGGAGCTGGCACAGGACCAGGCAATGGTGTTTCATTCTGCTGTACACAGGGTCACTATGAGTCTGAGACAACTCAATGGCACCTAACAACAACAATCTCAAAACTTACTCCAAAGCCACAGTAATCAAAACAGCCTGGTACTGGTTCAATGACAGACACAGAGACCAATGGAATAGAATTGTGAATCCAGAAGTAAATCTATCCATCTGCAGGCAGTTAATCTTTAACAAAAGGTCAAAGTCTACTTAATGGAGCAGAAACAGTCTCTTTAAAAAATGGTGCTTAAAACTGGATATCCATTTACTGAAAAATGAAACAGGATCCATATCTCACACCATACACAAAAACTAACTCAAAATGGATCAAAGACTAAATGTGAAAACTAAAACTATAAAGTTCCAGAAAGATAACATAGGGATAAAACTAGGTAGGGGACTTAATTTTTGGTACAGTCTATCAAACACAACTAAAAATGCATGAATAACAGAAAACAAATTAGATAACTAAGATT
>NW_006921597.1:7425971-7472926 GCF_000298275.1 Orycteropus afer afer
ATATATATATATATATATATATATATATTTTACTATGCTCATCAAAAGACTTCATCAAAAGATTAATAAAGAGAACCTATGCACTGGGAAAAAATCATTTGGTCACAACATATCTGATAAGGCTCTAATCTCTAAAATATATACAAAACTTCAACAACTTAACAACAAAAGACAGTCCAATCAAAACATGGGCAAAGAACGTGAACAGACACTTCACCAAAAAGGATATTCAAGCAGCTAAAAACACATGAGAAGATGGTTGCAATCATTAGTCTTTAGAGAGATACAAATCAAAACTAAAATGCGATACCATCCTACCACTGCAAAAATGGTAAAACAAAAACAGAAAACAACAAATGGTAGTGAAACTGTGGGGAGACTGGAACTCTTATGTACAGCTGGTGAGGTTGTAAAACAGTTACAACCACTATGGAAAATGATATGGCACTTCCTGAAAAAGCTAGAAATAGAAATACTTTATGATCCATCATTCCCACTCCTAGAGATGCAAAATTAGTGACAAAAACTGTCATATACATGCCTATGTTCATTGCAGTATTAGTCACAATAGCAAAAAGATGGAAACCACCTAGGTCCTCATCAATGGATGGATGGATAAACAAACTGTGGTACAGACATACAATGGAATACTACATGTTATGGTTCTCTAGTACTACTCTAACACAAAATACCACACGTGAATGGTTTCAAATAAAGAGGGCAGTATTTATTCTCTTACAGTTTAGGAGGGTAGAAATCCAAGTTCAAAGTGCAAGCTCTAATATCACATGAAGATGGAGGAACAGGCAGACAAGCTACACAGACCCTCTTCAACAAAGAAAAAAGGAACCAATTGACACAGATATGGAAGATAATTCTGGAGCTCTGAGCATTGAAAGAAAGGATACCGAAATGGATTAAACACCAACTAGCAAAAGAACCTAAATGAAAATAGTGATTAAGGAGACAAATGGAGCTGCAGACTGTCACCTGTCCTGAGGGCATGGACAGCCTGACTATTTCCAAGTGGTGTTAGAACCTGAGAATTAACTTAAAACTTGGCCCTGCTCACCAAGGACTGCATGGACTACTGCATGGGTAGCTGACAACTGAAAAGGGAAACAGCAAAGAAAGAAAGAAACTGAGCTGTGAACTTTCGGCTGTCCAGAGGGCACAGCCATTTTGAATATCTACAAGCAGCAGCCAGGTGTAGCCATTTTGAATATTTACAAAAAGCAGCCATTTTGGATATTTAAAGTGACAGCATTCTCATTCAGACTCCAGGGACCTAAAAGTAGGCTCCACTGGCCAAAGACAGCCCAGACACAGGGGAGGCTGACAGATGGAAAAGAGACAGGTGGTAAGTACATAAGTGCTACCAACTAATGAATAGAGGAGCACAGTACCCTGCCTGCTCAGATACATCAAACAAAACAAAGAAAATTAAAACCTTGGGTGAATCACTCCAACATGTAATCACTAATTAAATATAAACACAAAAACATCACAATGTCTCGGAGATAACAGAACATCACAGTGCACACAAAGAAGAAAGATAAAGCAGTAGAAAAAAGGGACCAGGATACAGACCCAGAACACCTCCCTGAGGAAGCAGCAGCATTGGAACTCCCTGGTTAGGAATTCAGAAGAACTGTATTTAGGTACTTTCAACAGATTAAGAGACCGAACAAGGAAAACATTGACAAAATGGAGGAAAACACAGAGAAAACTCTAAAACAATTTCTGAAAACAATACAAGAACAAAATTACAAAATGAAGAATTATAAATGATACAAAACCTACAGATAGAAATACCAAAGATTAATACTAACTTCTCAGAAATAGATAAAACATTGAAAGGGCAAAGGAGTAGAACTGAATCAATAGAAGACAGAATTAGTGAGACTAAAGACAAATACCTCAATACTTTGGAAATGGATCAATCAACTAAAAGATCAAAACAAAATGAAGAAAGCCTACGGTTCATGTGGGATACCATCAATAGGAATAACCTATGTGTGATGGGAATTCCAGAACAAGAAGAAAAAAAGAAAACCAGTGAGAAAATTGTCAAAGATTTGTTGGAAAACAATTTCCTTGAATTAATGAAAGACAAGAATACATCCATTCAAAAAGTCCAACAAACCAAAATAGGATAGACTCCAAAAGAAAATCACCAAAACATATCATCAACAAACTCACCAAAACCAAAGACAAAGAAAGAATCCTGAAAGCAGCACAGGAAAAAATGAAAAGTTACCTACAAAGGGCAATCAATAAGACTAAGCTCTGATTTCTTGGCAGAAACCAAGTAGGCAAGAAGTCAATGGGAAGGTATATATAAAACCTTGAAAGAGAAAAAATTTCAACCAAGAATTATATACCTGGCAAAACTCTCCCTCAAATACAATGGTGAAATTAGGACATGTCAAGATAAGCAGAAATTAAAGGAATTTGTTAAAAACAGACCACCTTTACAAGAGATGCTAAAGGGACTCCATTGGACAGAGAACCAAAAGCAACAAACAACTGACCATTACCACACATGATGACATAATCCAGAAACAACCCAGTTATGGAAGTATCCAAGGGAGCTCTGGTGGCACAGTGCCTAAGGTACTTGACTACTAACCAGAACGTTGACAGATCAAACCCACCAGCCACTCCTTGGAAGGAAGACTGGGAAATCTATTTCTGTAGTGATACTGCCTCGGAAACCCAAGGAGGGGTTGCTATGAGCCGTGGACGACTCAATAGCACATAACAACAACAACATGGAAGCATCCAAAGTAAAATAAGCTTGCAAGGTTGTAAATAGGGAACAAAAGACATCAATTGGCAAATAAGGGCAACTACAAAACAAAGAGGGAAAAAATTATGTAGTTATAGAACTTGTAAATGGTGAGGAAGCCAAGACAACTACAAGACTGAACAGACTGTTCTAAACTTGGGAAGAAAATTATAAATCACAGAGTAACCTCAAAGAAAAATGATAAAGCTTTGCATCACAATAAAAAAGAGGACAAGCACAAATATTTAGAAAACACTAAAACAGCGATGAAGGAAGTGATTCTTAAAGAAAATGAGCTCAGCACAGAAAACTATATGGAACAAAGAAATCAGTAACACCACGAAAAAAAACCACATAACCAAAGGACAGCAACAAAATCATACTTGTCAATAATTACACCGAATGTCAATGGATTAAATGCGCCGCTCAAGAGACGGAGAGTTGCAGATTGGATAAGATACACAACCCATCAATATGCTGTCTACAAGAGGCACACCTTAGAGAGAAAGACACTAACAGATTAAATAATTGAAGGTTGGAAAAATATGTATCAAGCAAATGGCAACCATAAAAAAGAGGTGGTATTAATTCCTGATAAAATTGACTTTAAGACAAAAGGCACCATAAGAGACAAGGAAGAACATTATATAATGATTTAAGGATCAACTGAGGAAGAGGACATAACCTTAATAAATATCTATGCACCCAATGAATGAACCCCTAAATAATAAATCAGACTTAAAACAGAACTGAAAAGACAAATACATGACTTCACAGTTACAGTAGGAGACTTTAACACTTTCAATGAAAGACAGAACTGGAAAGTAACTCACAAAGATGCAGAGAACTACACAATACAATCAACCAACATGACCTTATAGACATCTACTGAGCATTTTACCCAACAACAGCACAAAATATATTCTTTTCCAGTGCACAAGGAACATTGCCCAGGATAGACCATAAGTTAGGCCATAAAGTAAGCCTTAATAAATTTCAAAACATTGAAATACTGCAAAACATCTTCTCAGATCACAATGGCATAAAATTAGAAATCAACAATAGGAAGACCAACAGAAAAAGAGTAAACACATGGAAACTGAACAACACCTTCCTTGAGAAAGACTGAGTAAAAGAAGAAATAAAAATTGAAATTCAAAAATTCCTCGAATCAAACGAGAATGAAAACATAACATACCAAAATCTTTGGGACCCAGCAAAAGCAGTGATCATTGGCCAGTTTATAGCAATAAATGCACACATCAAAAAAGAAGAAAGAGCCAGAATCTACGCCTTAGCCCAGCATCTCCAACAATTGGAAAAAGAGAAGAAAAAAAAAGTCTACAGTCACCAGAAGAAAAGAAAGAAAGAGTTGAGCAGAAATAAATGAAACAGAAAATAGAAAGGCAATAGAAAAAATCAACAAGACTAGAAATTGGATTTTTGAAAAGATTAATAAAATTGACAAACCACTGGCAAATTTAACAATGGAAAAGAGGGACAGAATAACACAAATAAGAAATGAACTGGGCAATGTCACAATGGAACCAATAGAAATTAAAAAGATAGTATCAGGATACTATGAAAAACTATACTTCAACAAATTTGAAAATCTAGAAATGGACAGATTTCTAGAAACATCTACTTACTTAAACTAACACAGACTGAAGTAGAAAATTTGAACAGACTCGTAACAAAAGAAGAAATTGAACAGGTCATAAAAAAAAGTGCCAACAAAAATCCTGGCCCAGATGGTTTCACTGGAGAATTCCACCGAACCAGAGAACTGACACAAATCCTATTCAAACTATTCCAGAACACAGAAAAGGATGGGATTCTCCCAAATTCATTTTATGAAGCAAGCATAACCTTGATATTAAAACAAGGCAAAGACATCTCTGAAAAGAAAAACCACAGACCAATATCCCTCATTAATACAGATGCAAAAATCTTCAACAAAATCTGAGCCAATAGACTTCAACAACATAACAAAAAAATAATATATTATGACCAAGTGGGGTTCATAGCAGATATGCAAGGATGGTTCAACATTAGAAAAACAATGAATGTCATCCACTACATAAATAAAACAAAGGAAAAGAACCACATGATCACATCAATTGACACAGAAAAGGCATTTGATGAATATCCAACACTCATTCCTGACAAAAACTCTCAGAAAAATAGGAATAGAAGGGAAAATCCTCAACATAATAAAGGGTATATATGCAAAGCCAACAACCAACATTATTCTCAATGGAGAGAGACTGAAACCATTCTCCTTGCAGGCAGGAAGCAAACAAGGATGGCCTCTATCACCACTTCCATTCAACACTGTATCAGAAGTCCAAGCCAGGGCAATAAGGCAAGAAAGAGAACTTAAAGGTATCCAAATTTATAAGGATAAGTAAAACTATCCCTATTTGCTGATGATATGATCCTATACCTAGAAAACCCAAGAGACTCAGCAAAAAAACTACTGGAACTAATTGAGAGATTTAGCATAGTGGCAGAATATAAGATCAACATACAAAAATCAGTTGGACTCCTCTGTACCAGCAAAGAGACTGCTGAAAAGAAAATAAGGAAATCAATACCATACACAATTAAAAAAAAAAAAAAAAAAAACTCACTGCCATCGAGTCGATTTTGACTCATAGCGACTCCTCCTTCCTCCTTGGGTTTCCAAGGCGGTATCTCCACAGAAGTAGATTGCCTAGTCTTCCTTCCGAGATAGCTAGCAAAAAAATAAAATTCTAGGGAATGAATCTTATCAGGGACACAAAAGACTTGTAGAAAGAAAACTACAAAACACTACTTCAAGAAACCAAAACAAATCCGCATAAATGGAAGAACACAACATGCTCACGAATAGGAAGATTGAACATTGTGAAAATGTCAATACTACCCAAAGCAATCTGTACATTCAGTGCAATCCCAATCTAGATCCCATCAACATCTTTAAGGATATGGAAAAACCAATCACTAACTTTATATAGGAGCTCTGGTAGCGTAGTGCCTAAGGCACTTGACTGCTAACCAGAAGACTGGCAGTTCAAACCCACCAGCCACTCCTCGGAAGGAAGATGGGGCAATCTACCTCCGTAGTGACACTGCCTCGGAAACCCAAGGAAGAGCTGCTATGAATCAGGTCCAGCTCAACGACACATAACAACAACAACAACAATTTTGTATAGAAAGGAAAGAAACCTTGGATAAACAAAGCACAAGCACTGTTGAAGAAGAGTCTCACACTCCCAAATCTCAAAACCTACTATATAGACACAGTAGTCAAAACAGTCTGGTATTGGTACGACAGACACAGAGACCAGTGGAACAGAATTGAGAACCCAAAAATAGATCCATCAACCTATGGTCAGCTATCTTTGACAAAGGGCTGAAATCTATTAAATGGGGAAGAGGTTGTATCTTTAACAAACGGTGCTGGCAAAACTGGATATTCATTTGCAGAAAAATGAAACAAGATCCATACCTCACACAATACATAAAGACTAACTCCAGATGGATCAAAGACTTAAATGTGAAAGCTAAAACTATGAAGTTCCTCAAAGAAAAACTAGGGGAAAATTTAGGGGCCTTAATTTATGGCATAAATAATATCAGGCATAACCCAAAATGCACAAACAGCAGAAGACAAACTAGATGAATGGGACCTTCTAAAAATTAAATTTTGATGTGCTTTCAAAGACTTCTCCAAAAGAGTCAAAAGAGAATCTATAGATAGGGAAAAAACATTCAGCAACGATGTATCTGACAAGGGACTTATCTCTAGAATTTATAGAAAATTCCAGCACCTCAATAACAAAAAGACGAACAATCCAATTTAAAAATGGGCAGAAGGCATGAATAGACACTTCTCCAAAGAGGATATTCAGGTGGCCAACAAACACATGAAGAAATGATCATGATCACTATCCATTAGAGACATGCAAATTAAAACAACAATGAGATACGATCTGGCCCCAGCACTACTAACAATGTTCAATAAGACAGAAAATAACAAATGCTGGCAAGTATTTGGAGAGACTGGGACTCTCATACACTGCTGGTGGGACTGTCAAATGATACAGCCACTGTGGAAAGCAGTATGGCGATTCCTTCAAAAATTGGAATTAAAAATACCATTTGACCCATCCATTCTATTACTAGGTATATATCCTAAAGAAGTGAGAGCCATGACAAGAACAGACATATGTGCACCCATGTTCATTGCAGCACTATTTACAATAGCAAAAAGATGGAAACAACCTACGTGCCCATCAAAAGAAGAATGGATAACCAAACTATGGTGCATACACACGATAGAATACTATGCAACCCTGAAGAATAATGTAGAATCTGCAAAACACCACATAACATGGATGAACTAGGAGGACATTATGCTGAGTGAAATAAGTCAATCAAAGAAGGACAAATATTGTATTAGTTCATTACTGTAAAAAGCAAGGAAACGTTTATATATGGAAGGAAACTTTGTCAGTTATCAGGGGTGGGTGGGGAGGGGAGAAAACACTGCAAAAATAAAAGTACAAAGATATGTCACATGGTATTACATTTCCTCTCCTCCCCACTCAGAACTTGCACAGATGTTTACCCAGAATGGACCTTCAATAAATGTCTCTTGCCTCAAAAAAAAGAAAGACAAAAACAAAGTGCCAGCTCTAGGGGCTAGGTGAAGGCCCCTTGACCTTGGGCTTCAGCTCTGCCTCTTGCTCCTGGCCCACTGCAGCTGGAGGCATCTCTTAACTCAGGCTACTGTTGGCTGGCTGCTGAGGTGACAAACCGAAGGTCAAGTAAAATGGCACAGTTCCAAGATTATCAAGCAACACGGCAAGCCACTAGTTCAAGTCCTGAAACAGTCTCACAACTGGCAGACAACATGGCAGGCCACTGAGATGAAGAATTGGCCAAATGCAGGATCCAAATGTGCCAAAAAGCTTAATATCTTTCTCAAAGCATCTTCTTATATGCTGGAAGCAGATCATATCCTTAAGGCAGCTACTCAGCTGCTCACAGTAGATTCCACCATGGAGATGACTGACACTCTTATCATGGGGGATAACTACATCCAGCTGCCCAGGCACTCAAAACCAGGCCCAGCCAAGTTGACACACAACCTTAACTACCACATTACACAAAAATAAGTAATAATGAGGAGTCAGCAAAAACGTAACAGGGATGAATCTGGAGGATATTATACTGAGTGAAATAAGTCAATCACAAAAGGATAAATATTGCATTGTCTCACTTTTACAAAAAGTTAAGACCATGTACATACATAGAAAGCAATATTCTTTGATGATTACCAGGAATGGGAGGGGAAGGAAAGAGCAATCACTTTCTAGGTAGCTGGCACTTGCTATTCTTGGTAATGGGAAATGCAACACCTAATATAGGTGAGGTCTGTATAATTGACAAAGGCACATGAAAACACTAAGACATGTAAAAATATGGAATGTCAGTAAATTCTTTAACATATATAATTTTGCAAAAACAGTAGGAACAACCAAAAAACATGAGTGTGGTTACACAGCTATATATGTATGCATATATATGTATAGGAAAGCATATGCGTGTACATGAGCATGCACATACAGGTATAACTGTAGTCATATGTATACACATAGGAGCTCTGGTAGCATAGTGCCTAAGGCGTTTGACTGCTAACCAGAAGGCTGGCGGTTCAAACCCACCAGCCACTTCTCAGAAGGAAAGTTGGGCAATCTACTTCCGTAACTGATACCACCTCAGAAACGCAAGGAGGGGTCACTATGAGTCAGGTTCAACTCAATGGCAGTGGGTTTGGTTTGGTATGCATACACATGTTTGTGTATGGTATATATATTTCACCTAGGGGGCACAGTAACAGACTTCTTAGACATATCCAAACACCTCGATGGATGGTTTACTTGGTTTGAAGGCTTAGGATCATAGTTTCAAGGGACAATTAAGTTCATAGTTCATAAAGATACATTCTAGTTTGGTGAGCAGTATCTGGGCTCTTAAAAGCTTGCAAGCGGCCATCTAAGATACAACTATTGGTCTCTACTTGTCCAGAGAAAAAGAGAATGAAGGAAGCCAAAGACTCAAAAGAAGAAACTAGTTCACAGGACTAGTAGCCCATACAAACCACATCTTCTTCTAACCTGAGACCAGAAAAACTAAATGGTGCCTGGCTACCACACCAAACATTCTGACCAGGGACACAGTAGAAGATCTCAGATAGAATGAGAGAAAAACGTAAAAAAAAATTCAATTACTGAAAAAGGCCAGACTTACTGTACCAATAAAGACTAGAGGAATCCCTGAGACTATCCCCCTAAGATACTTTTTGAACTTGGAATTGAAGTCACTAGAACAAGTCACCTTTCAGTCAAAATAATAGATTAATTTATAAAACAAACAATATCACCCATGAGTATTGTGCCCCCTTAAAAAATCAGCTATATAAGAACAAATGATCAACATTTACCAAAAAGCTAAGAGAAGAAGGCAAGGGGGGGCAGGGAAGCTAGATCAATGGGAACAGAACAAACAGAATGGAAATAATGAGAATGCTGACCCACTGTGAAAAATTTAATCAATGTCATGTAGCAATTTGTATAAAGCATGTTAAATGGAAACCTAATTTGCTGTGTAACTTTAACACAATAAAATATCTTAAAAAAAAAAAAAAAAGAATCTATCCTAAAGTCTAAGAAATTTAGAGGTATAACTGTTAACTAGGCTCAAAAATGACACCTGGGTACACTTTTATATATACATCCATTGCCTTCAGGCTGGCATATAGTATGTTCAATAAATTATACTTTTAGACTTATAAGAAACAAGAACATATGAAACAGCTATTTCATTCATTTTTTTTTCAAATTGGAACAGATTTCAACTGTATACTTAAATTTTAGTCATTTCTAAAATGGTAAAAATAATTTTAAGGTTTTTAAACAAAAACAGCATTGCTAATTCGTATTTAGTAGAATAAATTTTATTTTCTCAGTATTTGTGATTTCTTGCAGTACTTTACTGCACATATTTATAAAATTATTTGTACTTCGTAAGCATGAACTGGAATAAATCTTTAAAGAGTCAACCAATTCCTTCATTTAATAGCTAAGAATTCCCAAGGTACAGTGAACTTAAATAGCTTATGAAAATATACTCCAACAAGTTAAGGGCAACACCGAACTAGAACCCCTATGTCTTAATACTAAGCCTACATGTAGTTCTTTTAAACATAAAATGATGCCTTCCTTCTGGATCATATACAGAAAATTCCAAAACAGATCACTGGAATTAATGCCCTTTGAAGGAGACTGTTCATTGTGAAAAATCCTAAAACCCAACTGGAAAATAAATATCCAATGTTGACTTCATTACCACCATGTTCTAACAGAAAAAGCGTTCCACAAAAATTCAATGACACTACTGCCATGGCACCTACCAGCAGCTAGTAGTGATCCAAGACAGCAAGAGCATCTGCAACCTGGAGAACCACTTCAGCGGCTGGTATGCCAATGACCTGAGCTCAGCAGGGCATGAGGAGGTGAAGTGCAGTGGACAGATACTGCAAGATGCTGGCTAAGAATTTAACATCTGCTTCACCTCACTGCAAGAGAGAGCAATCCAGGCCCTCTGGATAGGGTGGATGTCACTGACCTGAAGTGGCTGCCAGTAGGGAGGACTTGGCACATCAATGAGTGGCACTATTTAGGTCTCACTGGCCTCAATAAAGAAGCTGGTGCCAAGCACAGTAAGACCCAGGTAAAGATCTGGAGGTGCTTCTATAATGTTCCACCATCGCCAATGGACCCTGACCACTCCTCGTACAGCAACATCAGTAAGGATGGCAGGTACACAGACCTCACTGAAGATCAGCCATCCTCCTGTGAGAGTCTAAATGACACTATTGCCAGAGCACTGCCCTTCTGGAATGAAGGAACAGTTCCTCAGACCAAGGAGGGGAAAAGGGATTGCAGTCCATGGCAATAGCCTTCCTGGTCATTGTTAAACATCTGGACGATATCTCTGAAGAGGCTATCATGAAGCTGAATCTGCCCTTGGGTGGTCCCATTGTCTATGAATTAGGCAAGAACTTGAAACCCATCAAGGCCATGCAATTCCTGGGGAACAAAGAGACTGTGCATAAAGTCAAAGAAGCTGTGGCTGCCCAGGGCAAGGTCACAGAGTGAAGCCAGCAGGCAGACTGCTATCCCAGGGAACACCCTCCCTGCCCATCCCATTCCTCTGCAATACTCCCTTGACACTGACCAGGTCTGTAGGCATCTTAAGTTGTAGCTGTAGAAGGGGGACCGGTAACTCCCATTTTAGTCATTTTGTCTCTGAACCCTCTCCCTTCATATAGTCTAGTTACAGTGGCACCTCTGTGGCATGGTCCTCTATCCAGGGCCTAGGAAGGACTTTTATCATCCAAGAGAGGTAGTGACTCTGAGGTTTTTGCTAGTTGTTTGTTTGCTAAGGAACTATTTGAATAAGCGACAGGGAAGAACCATGCAAGGTGTGACCAACAAGAGGAAATAAGAGAGCCTACTTCTGTTGCCAGGAGCCAGGGATCCTATACTATCTATATCAGGTCACTGTCTGGGGTGCTCCAGTCATTCTAGTGGAAGATAAATGTAATCCACATGGTGATTTTTCAATTGTCTTCCCTGACCCCAGAGGAAAGAGTTCCGGTGACATAGTGCTTAAGGCATCTGACTGCTAACCAGAAGGCTAGCAGTTCAAACCCACCAGCCACCCTTCAGAAGGAAGACCAAGAAATCTACTTCAGTAGAGATACCATCTCGCTATAAGATCGTCTAGCTATAAGTCAGAATCGACTCAACAGCAGTTGAGTTTGATTTGGTTTTTTTGGACCCCAGAGGAAGGATGGAATCAACCCTGAATGTTTATGCATTACAAAAAGGGAAAAAAATACATAGATAAGACAAAACAAAACATTTTGGGCGTATCTACAAGTGGCAGCTGAACCAGCAGTACAATATAGAGTCATCAGAAAATAAGCCATTTCTCTCACCCTGTGAGATAGGCTCCTTGATTCCCAAGGGGCAGGAATTAATACTGCTATGTATCTTAAAAATCATTTCCTGCCTTACTGTTTTGTGGCAGTGAAATGGCTATTGATCATGTCCAATGTGTCTTTTCACTGTGATTTTTGAATGATGTTTCAGTTGCTTGGTACTGCTACTTGGGCCCAATACTCACTTTGAGCATAACTGTATTATATCTTTTTTCCAAATCAGTACAATAAAGGAGTGATGAGCAATTAAAAAAAAAAAAAAAAATTAAATAGCAATCAAAGTAAATTTTTCTGACAAAGTATTTATTTATGGAAAATGAAAGTAGTAAAATGATTTTTCTCATCTAGGAATATGGCGAGTCAGCCTAAACCATAGGATATTTTTTAACTTTTCAAACAATGAAGACAACATTTGCACAGTCCAATGTTACTAACTTAAAATCAGTCAAATTAACTATTTACCAAATACTACTCATTTCAAGTAGATGCTTAGCTTCTACAGTATCAAGTCGCCAACTTGACATGATCTAAATTTTACAGTATCCATACCTGTAAAAAATGAAATTAGCAATACCTAACTTAAACATTTGATGTGAAGATAAATAAATATGCAGGAAAACACACAGCAAATACTCTCTATTGTTTTCTCCCTTTCTTCCTAAAGAAGGAAAACTTCAACGGGGGTGAGAGGGGACTGGAGGGGGATATGAAAAATACTTTATATATACATTTATAGGAGTAAGTATGTTCTAACTAAAACCAAATGCACTGCCATTAAATCATTTCTGATTCATAGCGACCCTACAGAACAGAGTAGAACTGCCTACCAAAGGGTTTCCAAAGCTGTAATCTCTACAGAAGCAGAATGCCACATCCTTCTCCCACAGAGTGGTTGGTGAGTTCAAACCATCAACCTCTAGTTAACAGCCAGAGTGCTTTGAAATCACTCTGTTGGAAGGGCTGCTTATTGTCTGTAATAATTAGAATGCCTAGGTCACAGTAGACACTCCCAAAACAAGGGAAATTCCTCAATATATACAAATACATACATTTGTATGTGTGTGCATATGTGTGTGTGTATATAAATTTATACACATATACATGTGCATCTATACAGATACACAGGTGCTCTGGTGGCCCAGTGTCTGAGGCATTTGAATTTGTTTTGTTTTGCATGTTGTTGTTGTTATTTGCCCTCGAATAGGCCCGACTCATAGCGACCCCTCCTTGGGTTTCCGAGGCAGTATCACTATGGAAGTAGGATTGCCCAACCTTCCTTCCGAGGATATACATAAATATGACTCATCTGTCACTTTATGTGATGGCTTGTATATAGTTGTGAGGCTGGAGGCTATGCCACTGGTACTTCAAATACAAGAAGGGTGACCCATAGTGGACAGGTTTCAGCAGAGTTTCCAGCCTAAGACAGATTCAGAAGAAAGAAGGGCCCATTCACTTCTCAAAGAATTGGCCAGTGAAAACCTTATGAATAGCAGTGAAACACTGTCTGATATATTACTGGACAACTTGATAAATAGCCCAGAAACACTGTCTGATATAGAGCTGGAAGATGAGCCCCTGAGGTCAGAAGGCATTCAAAATATGACCAGGGAAGATGTGTCTCCTCAGGTCAGAAGGCATTCAAAATAAGACCGGGGAAGATGTGTCTCCTCAAAGTAGAGGGGGCCTTAATGACATAGATGGAGTAAAGCTTTCAGAACCTTCATTTCCTGATAGGGCACGACTCAAAAATGCGAAGAAACAGCTGCAAACATCCATTAATAGTAAGAATACGGAATGTATGAAGTATGAATCTAGGAAAATGGGAAGTTGTCAACAATGAAATGGAACATGTAAAAATCGGTATCCTAGGCATTAGTGAGCAGTGGACTGGAATTGGCCATTTTGAATCAGAAAATCATACTACTATGCTTGGAATGACAAATGTCACATTCATCATCACAAAGAATGTTTCAATTATATCAGTAATAGCATAATATCCATATGCTTATAAGGAAGACCAGTTAACTATTATTATTCAAATTTATGCACCAACCACTAAAGCCAAAGATGAAAAAATTGAAGATTTTTACCAACTCTGTGGTCTGAAATTGACCAAACATGTGATCAAGATGCATTGATGATTATTGGGGACTAGAATGCAAAAGTTAGAAACAAAGAAGAATCACTGGTAGTAAGAAAATATGGTCTCTGTGATTGAAGTGATGTTGGAGACCACATGATAGAACTTTGCAAGACCAATGACTAATTCATTGCAAATACCTTTTTTCAACATCATAAACAGCGACTATACATGTGAACTTCACCAGATGGAATACACAGAAATCAAACCAACTACATCTGCAGAAAGAGGTGATAGAGAAGCTCACTATCTTCAGCCAAAACAAGACCAGGAGTTGACTGTGGAGCAGACCATCAGTTGATCATTCAGTTGAAGCTGAAGAAAATTAAAACAAGTCCACGAGAGCCAAAATATGGCCTTGATTATATCCCACTTGAATTGAGAGACCATCTGAAAAACAGGTTTGATGCACTGAACACAAATGACTGGAAACCAGAACAATTGTCGGATGACATCAAGAATAGCGCACATCAAGAAAGCAAAACATCATTAAAAAGAAAGGAAAGGAAGAAAAGACTAAAATGGATGTCAGAAGAGACCCTGAAACTTGCCCTTGGAAGAAGTGACAAGATAAAAGAGCTAAACAGATTTCAAAGAACAGTTTGAGAAGTCAAAGTCAATTATTATAATGAAATGTGCAAAGACCTGGAATTAGACAACCAAAAGGAAAGAACACACTCAGCATTTCTCAAGCTTAAAGAACTGAACTAAAAATTCAAGCCTCGAGTTGTAATACTGAAGGATTCTATGGGCAAAATACTGAATGATCCAGGAAGCATCAAAAGAATATAGAAGGACTACACAGAATCACTATACAAAAAAGAATGTTCAACTATTTCAGGAGGTGGCATATGATCAAGAACCACCAGTACTGAAGAAGGAAGTCAAAGCTGCACTGAAGGAATTGGTGAAGAACAAGACTCCAAGAACTGACAGAATAGCCACTGAGATGTTTCAACAAACAGATGTTGTGTTGGAGGCACTCATTTATCTATGCCAAGTAATTTGGATGACAGCTACCTGGCCAACTGGCTGGAAGAGATCCATATTTGTACCCATCCCAAAGAAAGGTGATCCCACAAAATGTGGAAATTATCAAACAATGTCATTAATATCACAGGCAAGTAAAATTTTGCTGAAGATAACTCATAAATGGTTACAGCAGTATACTGACAGGGAACTTCCAAAAACGCAAACTGGATTCAGAAGAGGACTGAAAGGATGATATCATTGCTGATGTCACATGGATCTTAGCTGAAAACAAAGAATACCAAAAAGATGTTTATTTGTGTTTTATTATTGTGCAAAAGCATTTGACTGTGTGGATCATAACAAATTATGGATAACACTGAGAAGAATGTGAACTCCAGAGCACTTAACTGTGCTCATGAGGAAACTATACATATACCAGGAAGCTGCTGTTTGAACAGAAGAGGGGGATACTGCATGGTTTGGAATCAGAAAGGGTATACATCAGGGTTGTAGCCTTTCATCATACTTTTCAATCTGTATTATGAGCAAATAATCCAAGAAACTGGACTATATGAAGAAGAACATGGCATTAGGATTGGAGGAAGACTCATTAACAACCTGTGATATGTAGATGAACCTTGCTTGGTGAAAGTGAAGATGACCTGAAGCACTTACTGATGAAGATTAAAGACTACAGTCTGCAGTATAAATTACTCTTCAACATAAAGAAATCCTCACAACTGGACTAATGAGCAACATCACTCTAAATGGAAAAAAGTTGTCGAGGATTTCATTTTACTTAGATCCACAATAAACACGGAAGCAGCTGACAGGAAATCAGACATCATATTGCACTGGGCAAATCTGCTGCAAAAGATCTCTTTAAAATGTTGAAGAACAAAGATGTCACTTTGAAGACTAAAGTGTGTCTAATCCAAGCCATGGTATTTTCACCATGTTAATGTGAAAACTGGACAATGAACAGTGAATAAGGAAGACCAAAGAAAAGTTGATGCTTTTGAATCGTGGTACTGGTGAAGAACATTGAAAATATCATGGACTGCCAGAAGAACGAACAAATCTGGCCTGGAAGAAGTACAGCCAGAATGCTCCTTGAAAGCGAGAAAGGCCAGACTTTGCCTCACCTACTTTGATTATGTTGTCAGAAGGGGCTATTCCCTAGAGATGGATATCATGCTTGGTAAAGTAGAGGGTAAGTGAAGAAGAAGAAGACCCTCAAAAAGATGGATTGACACAATGGCTGCAATGATGGGCTTAAGCATAGCAAGGATTGTAAGGATGGCTAGGACCGGGTGGTGTTTCATTCTGTTGTACATAGGGTCACTATGAGTTGGAGCTGACTTGACAGCACCTAACTATACAACAACATATGTGTATAGCTATATATGTTGTTGTTGTTGTTGTTATGTGCCATCGAGTCAGCCCTGACTCATGGCGACCCCTCCTTGGGTTTCCGAGGCAGTATCACTACGGAAGTAGGATTACCCAACCTTCCTTCATATTCACAGAGGAATTCTGGTGGTGCTGTGGTTAAAGGATCTGGCTCCTAACCAAAAGGTCAACAATTCGAACCCACCAACTGTTCTGTGGGAGAAAGATGTGGCAAAGCTTCAGTAAGTATCTTCTGCCTTGGTCAGGTATAGGGCAGTTCTACTCTGTTCTAATGGTTGCTATGATTCGGAATTGACTCAATGGCAGTTTTGTTTTGGGTTTTACATATTTGCACACTCTCCTCCACACATACAATTATATATATACAGGTATAGTTTGCTTAACACACATGATATGTTACATGAAATAGGATGTTATGCCAATTTGGCAATTGTATCAATACCACATTATATATATTTAGGCAGTCCCCATATAATCCATAGTTAAATCATCATAAAAGTTATTCGATTAAAACCTTATGGGAGCCCTCCAAACAAAACCCAAGAGCTGTACTCACTGGATAGAGAAGGCTGGCCTTGCCTGGTGTATGGGGCGGGGGTTGGGGGGAGCAGAGAGTTAGTCACAGGGATCAAACCCAGTGTGTGGGTGTTAAGGACTGCAGTGGCGGCCTTCGTTGCCACTACTGCCCAGAGACAGGGGCCTATGAGTACCCTGGCCCAGCCAGCACTGTCAGTGCCCATGGCAGGAGCAGAGGCACCATAGGAGGCACTCCGTGAGGCAGGAGTGAAAGCCTGCCCAGCTGCTGGGTGAGTGAATGAAGCCAGAAGGTGGGGAAGGAAGAGGCAGAAGAAGAGCACTGCATAGACTGGGATGAGCCCTGGGACCCCAATGCTTGCTCATGATGGGGGTCTGGGGTCTTTAAAGACATTAAGGGGAAATGATAAACAAAAGGAGAGCTGCTTTCCCTTTTAAAAAAAAAAAAAAACTTATCAGACCAAGTGTATGTGGTTGGATGTTGCATGAACCCACATTAAGCAGACATGGGTTATACCTGTGTAAGTAAACAAACAAAGAAGCAAAGGCATCTATACCATAGTATGTCAAAAACTATCAAGTGAAGACAAATATTACTTTGTTCACATCAGAGTAAAGGAAGCTCCCACCTAACCTGTTGCTGAGTAGATTTTGACTCATAGAGACCCTAGGAGAGAGTAGAAATGCCCCAAAGGGTTACCAAGGCTGTAATCTTTATGGAAGCTGACTCCCATCCTTTCTCCTGTTAAGCAGCTTGTGAGTTTGAACCACCAACCGTTCAGTCAGTAGCCAAGTGCTTTAGCCACTGTGCCACCAGAGTTTCTCTGAGTAACAGAAAAGGGAAAAAAGTAACAAGGTGAAAATATATTACAAGCAGATTTATTAAAGAATATGACAATGCAACTTCCCCAAACAGGTGCAGAAAACACTAATAAAAAACCCGGGAGGGGGCGCGCATGGTGGGTGGGAGAGGCAAGGAAGAGGGATGAGATGAGGAAAGAGCCCAGGAAAGTATAATAATAGGACTTAAAATCTCTACTGTTGGAATTAAAAGCAAAACTGAATCAAGCAAAAAGTAAAAATCGCAACATCAAAACTTCAAAAAAAAATTCACCAAAGCACACTGCAATCTGGACTAACCACATTCCCAGAACAAAAGCTACATACGGCTAGTGGTTTTTAGAGTGATTGCTGCATTTTCACATATAATGCACATGCACGGAACTAATAAAAAAAAAACCAAACTCACTGCCATCAAGTCAGATCCAACTCATAGCTACCCCTCCTTGGGTTTCTGAGGCGGTATCACTACAGAAGTAGATTGCCCAACCTTCCTTCCGAGGAATGGCTGGTGGGTTTGAACCACCAGCCTTCTGGTAGCAGTTAAATGCCTTGGGCACTACGACACCACAGCTCCTAC
Source organism: Orycteropus afer afer (assembly GCF_000298275.1). Lineage (NCBI taxonomy): Eukaryota > Metazoa > Chordata > Mammalia > Tubulidentata > Orycteropodidae > Orycteropus > Orycteropus afer. Next base: position 7,444,303 of record NW_006921597.1, read on the forward strand.
ATAAGTAATGCACATATGCATATAATGGGCATAGGAAACCAATGCATGAAGGAGTTGTGTGGTTTGCAATAACGGTGTAATACACATGTTGTTTGTATAAAAAGAAGGTATTTCTAGTACAATGTCACATAATTAGTAGAACCAAGATCGAACTCTAGGTCTTTCTGACTCCAAAGCATATGTTCTTTCCATTTTTAGGGAATTATCATAAGCAAACACAAATCTGATCAAGTTTTCAGTTAGGACTGGAGGATAAAACCTTTTTGCAGTTCAAATAAACGTTAAAAATAAACACATCTCATTTATATAATGTTATTATATTAAACAAATGTCAGTTTTCAAAAACTGAAATAAACAAATAAATAAATTTTTAATTACATATGGGAGCTCTGCTGGCATAGTGCCTAAGGCATTTGACTGCTAACCAGAAGGCTGGCGATTCAAACCCACCAGCCACTCCTCGGAAGGAAGATTGGGCAATCCACTTCCATAGAGATATGCCTTGGAAATCCAAGGAGGGGTAACTATGAGTCAGATTCAACTCGACGGCAGCGAATTTGATTTCTGGTTTTACTATATATTTATAGGAGCCCTGGTGGCATGACAGTCAAGTGCTTGGCTGCTAACCGAAAGGCTGATGGTTCACACCCACACAGCTACCTCTTAAGAGAAAGACTTGGCAATCTGCTTCTATAAAAATTATGGGCAAGAAAACCCTATGGGGAAGTTCTACTCTGTCACATGAGGTAATTATAAGTCAGTAAGAAATTGACTCAAGAGCACTCAACAGCAAAATTATGTACACATGTCCCTGGATGACACAGTTTACTCTCAACTGGCAACCTAAAGGTTGGTGGTTCGAACCCACCAACCACCACCACAGAAGAAAAGCCTAGGGATCTGCTTCCAAAAAGATTACAGCCAGAAGAACCCTATGAGGCAATTCTACTCTGTATCACACGGGGCCACCATGAGTCAGAATCAAGCAATGCAGTGGGTTTGGTTTTTATTATGTAAACAAAGAGTCCTTGTGTGGCACAATAGGTTAAGGACCTGGAAACAAACTGAAAAGTTGGTAGTTTGAGTCCACCCAGACACACATCAGAAGAAAAAAATGGTGAAATACTTCTAAAAATCAGCCACTAAAAATCTTATAAAGCACAGTTCTACTCTGACACACATGGGGTTGCAATGAGTCAGAGTCCACTAGAGGCCAACTGGTTATTATATATACAATTATGAACAGGATACTTTATGTATCCAGTGTATATCATGTATATATTATGATAGCATTTGTGTACATTATAACCAATACTTGTTTTGGTTACTTTAAAATCGCAGAACACTAAAAATACCATAGTCAATACTGAAATACACATTTTAAGTTATTAAATTCTACAAGGTATAGGTTTTGTTTTAAAACTGTGGATTATTCACAAGAAAACCTCTAGAGCTAATAGAGGAATTCAGCAAAGCTGCAAGGTACAAGGTAAACAAACAAAAATCAATTGAGCTTCCACATACCAATAGTGAGAAATGTGAAAGGGAAATTAGGAAAACAATTCCATTTACAACATCATCTAAGAGAATAAAATACCTAGGAATAAATCTACCCAGGGAGGGGAAGGACTGATACAATGAAAAATAGCAAACACTGCTGAAAGACATTAAAGATGACTTAAATAAATGGAAACATATTCCATGTTCATGGATTAGAAGTCTTAATAAAGTTAAGATCTAAATACTACCTGAAGTGACCTACAGATTCAATGCAATCCTAAACAAAATTCCTTCTTTACAGAAATGGAAAAACCAATCCTCAACTTCATGTGGAATGGCAAGAGGTCCCAAAGAGCTAAGGCAATGTTAAAAGAACAAAGTAAGAAGGTTCACTTTCTGGTTTTAAAACATAAAGCTACAATAATCAAAACAGTCTGGTACTACTAAAACGACAGAGACATAGACCAGTGGAATAGAACCTAGAGTCTGAAAATAAACCCATACATCTATGGTCAAAAAATTTTTGACAAGGGTACTAAGTACATTTGATGAGGGAAGAAGAGATTCTTCAATACATGGTGCTTGGAAAACTGGACTTCCACATGCAGAAAGAGGAAACAGGATCCATGCCTCATACCATACACAAAAACAAATTCAAAACAGATTAAGGAACCAAATGTGCAAACTAAAACCAAAAAATTTGTAGAAGAAAATTCAGGTACAACATTGTCAGGCCTAGTTTTTAACAATAATATAATAATAGAACTACAAACACTAAAAGAGAAAATAAGTAAACCGGACCTCATTGTTGTTGTTGTTGTTATGTGCCATCGAGTCGGCCCCGACTCATAGCGACCCCTCCTTGGGTTTCCGAGGCAGTATCACTACAGAAGTAGGATTGCCCAACCTTCCTTCCGAGGAGTGGCTGGTGGGTTTGAACCGCCAGCCTTCTGGTTAGCAGTCAAGTGCTTTAGCCACTATGCTACAGGACCTCATAGAAATTTAAAACTTTTGTTCCATCAAAAGACTTTACCAAAAAAGTAAAAAGACAAGTTACCCACTGGGGAAATAGCTTCAAAAACCACATATCTGACAAGAATCTAATAGCTAAAATATATACAAAACTTCAACAACAAAAAGACAAGTGACCCAATCATAAAATGGACAAAGAACTTGTACAGGCATATCACCAAAGAGGGTATTCAAATGACCACCAAACACATGAAAAGATGCTCAATGTCATTAGCTATCAGAGAGATGCAAATCAAAACCACAATGAGATAACCATCATTCCTACTAGAATGGCTAAGATTTAAAAAATAATAATAATAAATAACAGAAAATAACAAACGTTGGCAAGGATGTGGGAAACTGGAACTCTTTATCAATTGCTGGTGCGAACACAAAACAGAGCAGCCCTTGTAGAAAACAATGTGACAGTTCCTTAAAAAACTACAATTAGAAGTACCATAGCCAAAAAAGCCAAACTCACTGCCCTTTAAGTCACTTCAACTCATACCAAACCCTCCTTGGATTTCCAAGGCGGTATCTCTACAGGAGATTGCCCAATCTTCCTTCTGAGGAGGGTTTGAACTGCCAGCCTTCTACTTAGCATTCAAATGCCTGAGGCACTACACCACCAAAGCTCCCTAGATATGACCCAGCAATTCCACTCCAAGATATATACCCACCAAAAGACCCGAAAGCAGAGATTCAGAGACTTGAACGCCAACGTTCATTGCATGTAACACTATTCACAGTAGCCAAAAGGTGAAAACAACCTAAATGCCCATCAAAAGATGAATGGATAAAGAAAATGTGGTACATACATACAATGGAATAATACTCAGCCAGTAGAAGAAATGAAATCTTGATGCATGTGACATGAATGGAGCTTGAAGACATTACACTGAGTAACATAAGTCAGTCACAAAATGACAAATATTGTATGACCTCATCTTCATAAAGACAAGAAAAGGCAAACGTATAAAGACCAAAGTTTATTACCAGGGTGGAAGGAAGGGAGAAAAGCAAGGTTATCAGTGATGGAAATATCATTAAGGGTAGGGTTACAAAGCCAATTATTGTAAATGCTATCCATAAGTTCTATACCTATAACTAGGGGAAGTGGCCAAAGTTGTGTGATAAACAGATTTACAATAACAGGAAAAAAATAAATAAAAAGAGTATCTGCTCAGGTTGCTTATGGGATTTGGTTCACAGGTTTGAAGGTTTAGGGTCATAGTTTCATAGGACATCCCAGCCAACTGGCCTAATTGTGTGTTTAGTGTTTCTGTTCTACCTCCTACTTTGTTCTGTAATGGCTATAATCTTAAAAACTTGCCAAGAGACCAGCAAGCCATCTAAGGCACCATAATTGGTCTCTGTTTGCCTAGAGCAACATAGGAAGAAAGTTAGAAATAGGTGGAGAATAAGGAATGTGTGGTTAATTGCCTCCATGAACAACCGCCTCCTTTACCATGAGCCTACAACTGGTCTATCATGATGGAACATTTTGATCAAAGGGTCTACAGAAGAATCCTCATCAAAAGGAGAAAAATGCAGAACAGAATTTCAAGATCTCATGGACTCCAGACTTTCTGGAGCCAAGAGGCCTGGATGAATCCCTGAAACTATTTCCCTTAGATAATCTTTAAACCTCAAACCAAAAATACCCTCTGAAGTTTTTTAAAACCAAACAATAGTACTTAACCAGTAAAAAATGTCTGCCTTGAGCACTGTGCTCTTTTAAGATCTATATGGGATCAAAGTGACAACAGCAAAGATCAGATAGGAACCATAGAGGGCAGCAAATTTACATTAATAGGGAAGAAACAGAAATGGAGACTGAGAATGGTCATACATCTAGAAGAACATAATCAGGGTCAATGAATTGTACATGTAGAAACAGATGAATTGGTATGTTTGGTGTGCATATTCTCAACGATAAAATTTTTTTAAATAAACAGTACACAAACACATACCCAAAAAGAAAACCCTTTGGATTATTTTTAACCGTTTAACAGAAGAGACATAGTAACTTTCTCATAATATTTTATAGTAAATTATGTAAGTTTTTATCAGTTTTATGAATCAATTATATAAATTAAAGTATTAATCAAACAGTGTGTACTTTTTACTCATCCTATGCCATGCCACACAGAAATCTAGGCATTATCCCAGACTCCCCCTTCTTCCTATCACAGTCCCCACATTCAATAAATCACTAATTTCTCTGAAATATAAGAGTTTAACATCTCTTGAACCCATCACTCTCTTCCACTTATTTCTCTCCATCTCCACTATCAATACTATTGTATAAATCGGTTAATCCTGTCACCTAGATCCTCCTAACTGGTTTCACTACAGTCCCTCCTGATGCTCTCCAATCCAGCCCTCACACTACAACCAATGTGATTGTTTAAATTTTAAAAAAAATTTAAAATAATCATGTAATTCCCTTGCTTTTATTAAAACCCTTCAATGATTTCCCAGAGTTCTTAGGATAAAGACCAAAATATTTAACATGGTCTACAAACTCTCCCACATCCTACTTGGTGTTGTTGTTAGGTGCCGTCGAGTCGGACCTGACTCATAGCAACCCCTCCTTGGGTTTCCCAGGCAGTATCACTACGGAAGTAGATTGCCCCATCTTCCTTCTGAGGAGTGGCTGGTGGGTTTGAACCGCCAGCCTTCTGGTTAGAAGTCAAGTGCCTTAGGCACTATGCTACCAGAGCTCCCACATCCTACTTAGAGACTGCAAACTCAACAATGATCAGGTGAAATATTGATTCATTAGATTTACTTATCTGATACCTTAATATACTGGCATATCATGGAGAGCACAAAACCAAAAAAAACCAAACCCACTGCCATCCAGTCGATCCCAACTCACAGCAACCTTTATTGGGTTTCCAAGGTGGTAAATCTTTACAGAAGTAGATTGCCCAGTCCTGCTTCCACAGAGCAGCTGGTGGGTTTGAATTGCCAACCTTCTGGTTAGCACTCAGCTACCTTAGTCACTGTGCTACCAGTGCTCCTTATAGAGAGCATATTCCCCTCGAAAGCAGCAGGTCATTTCCAGATGAGCGTTGCCACCTGAAATCAGATTTGAGTGATGCTATACCATCTATTTTTTAAGAAAACTCAGAAATTCAGACTTTTATATAAGATCTCCTGACTAGTAAATGCTGGCAACTAGTTGAAACATTTGGAACAACATGGAGGCAAAATAATGTGAAAGCAGGCTGAATGTTATCACTCATCTAGTCTCCTCACCTTGCCCTACACTCATATTCTCTACACTGCTCTACTGAACATTTCTCAGAATGATGCCATGCTTTCTTTTACCTCAGGGTTCTTACATATGTTGTGCCTTCTGCTTTGCCAATTTTCCTCCAGATCTCTAAAGAACTTAGCAATCTACTTATTCTAAATTTCTAACTCATCTCTTTCTCACTGAAGCCTTCCCTAATTTCCATTGCCCTTACTTACCCCAAGGGCTAGTTTCACCCCACCATATGCACTGGGTACAGCTTAATAACACCCAGCATACCTCAGAAATAAAATTATTTAATATTTGTCATTTCTCCCTAGGTGGGAAGCTCCACAAAAGCTTATTATTATCATTGATAATAATACTAGCCAACATCTACCAAGCATCTGTTAAATGCTAGGAACTATGTTGACCACTTTGTACATATCATCTCATTCAATATAGCAACTATATGCCACTGTCATAAAGAAGAAACCTAGACACAGAGAAATGTTAAAACTTGCTCAAATGAGCCATCTAGATGCAACAATGGGTCTCTCCTCATCTGGAACAAAGAAGAATGAAGAAAAGCAAAGATGCTTGGAAACAATAAGTCCAAGAGACTAGTAGACCATGCAATCCTCTGCCTAGATGACCATGAGACCAGAAGAAGTAGGTGGTGCCCAGCTACCACTGTCAAACCACTCAGAAAGGAATCAGTGCAGGAGATCCTGCACAGAATGGGAGAACAATATAGAACAAACATTTTTCTTATTTGTTATTAGAAACAAATTATTTTCACAATAATTTAAAAAAAAAAAAAAAAGACCAGGTTTACTGGTCTGATAAAGCCTAGTGAGACCCCCGAGACTATGACCCCTAGTTACCTTTCATGTCTGGAACTGAACTCTCTCCTGTGGCTTCCAGCTAAACAACAGACAGGCATATAAAATGAACATTTACATCAGGTAGATATACTCCTTGGCGTTATCAATCACTCAATCAATTGATTAATCAATCGTGGGAGAACAGAGGGGCAGTGTTTGCACAGGGAGATAGCTTGGCAGCGGAGTGCATAAGAGGGAAAGACGGGGAAGAGGTAATTACAGGGAGAAGAGGAAAGAGAGCTGTTACACTGTGGGGAATTCCAGTCAACGGCATGAAACAAAATGTATACGAATTGCTGTATGGGAAATGAATTTGCTCTGTAAACTTTCACTCAAATCACAATAAAAATTAATAAAATAATAAAAATAAAAACTTGCTAAAGATCCCACATCTCATCCATGACAAAACAGGACATGAATCCAGAGTCTGCTCTACAGCTTATGCACCAAACTATATTAAACTAACTCATAAATTAAGAAGAGCTAATTCAACAAGTATCTCTGAAGGACAATGAATAAGAAGATACAATAGCCATGATTTATTTTCCATTACTTATCAGTTAAAGTAAGGTCCCTCCATCCCTTCATCCTGCATCCTTTCCCGAAGGCAAAATTAAGATAAATTGTCAATTTGTATTTCCCAAATTAAGAAAGATGGGTTTTTTACACCAAAATAGGTATGATCTTGAACTAACAATTCTGTAAAAATGCTTTCTGAATTTTTTTAGTAAGTTACTATTTATCTATTAATGTGATGTTTTGTGTTTCTACATTTTAAACTTATATCTGATTAATCTCTGATTTTAAATGGATTTTAATCTTAAAAGAATCATTCTTATCACTATAGACTATGTTTTCAGATATACTAAGCGACAAGATAAAACATACTAAGCAGATATAAAAATATACTGATATAATCACAGAAATATACATAGAGATAATACAGAAATTCCTAGCTACACATTCATTTTTTGAATGCTGGCTTTCCACAGATTCAAATAAATTCTCAAATATATCACCTACTAGCCAAACTCTTATTGCTTACTATCCAAAACTCAGGATTTGGGTCACTCACCATCCCTTCCCATCAGAACACAATACCCAATCTCTCACTTTCCATAATTCAGGAAACCAAAAGAAAGTTTTAGAAAGCAAGATTGGATATACATACATAGTTAGAGGCTACAGAAATGTAAGAATTCTTGCTTAAGCAGTGAATAAAATGTGAATAATGTGAATAAAATGCACATATCTATATTTCCATTGAAATTGTATATTATAACTCAGCTTAACAGAGAATTTTTTCATATAAATGTTTTTAAACTAGAATATGACCACATTTTTTTAACCTTTAGGACACACTTAAAATATATAGGAAACTTTTTTATATATGATAGCTTACTATAATGACAATTAGATAGTGTTAATGCATGGCTGCTGTCAAAGGGCTCTGAAGGCAGTCCTAACATTTTTTTTCCTAAATATTCATCATAGGTTATTTAAGAACAATAGAAAATGTTTTCAAGGAAAGCAGTACTTTCAGAGTTCACTTTTCAGCATATTTCACAGATCTCATCAGTATTTTTCTCTAAGTCACAAAAAACAATGAGCAAAATAGAAGAAATAATTACAAAACATACAGAAGTTGGAAATGATGGTCAAAATTCCATATTCACTTAGTTACAGAAGAATGGCATGAAATAACCCCTATTTTAGAAGTAACTACTCTGTAAGGTTCAGCCAAAAGTCAAAAAACCATTAAGCAAGTAATGAACTAAGTTGAAAAAAGGAAAAACCAGCTCTCATTACAATAGTACATTTTCCCAAGTATGTAACTTAGCCTAATATTTGAACATAAGCTTTTGCAAAAAATTAAGAACTGATCACTTAATAAACTAATTTATAAGGTTATTTTTAAATGCATAAATCAATACCTTGCCTTTATAATAAAGTTAGAACAAACGCTGGTCAAAAACAGAATTCAAACATATGATTCCCCCACACACACACATATATTCAAGAATTATTTGAAGAAATATGGAAAACAGGAGAAAGATTCAGTAGGTGGGAAAAAAGAACTGTAGGTTTGGGAAAAGTAAACTACGTACCCAAATTCTTCTTTTTAGTAAAAAATGTGTAAATAATTTTAAAATACTCTAACCAGAGTTCCCATTTTAAAGGAGCCATCTAGAGAGCTCTAGTCTCCTAAGAAAGACCTCACTTTAGATTTGGTAATCTGAAAGAATGTGAACTCCTTAATGTCCAAATCTAAGTAAGACCAATTGTAATGGTTACTTGACACAGTCCACCTCTCAATTTGGAAATAAATAAATAAATCGGAGCAAAATAAACTTAACAACAAAAAACAGACCTAAATCTTGTCTACAAGACTCACAAATTGAGTAAGAAGCAATGGTAATTTGAACTTAACTGAGTCCATATAGATCACCAACACACCTCTCTTAAAATACCATTAACTGGAATATTTTCACACGTTGAAAGAAAAAAAAGTATATTCTGTCCAAGAGTGTCTTCCTAAAAAGCCAAGACTCACTACTAATCTTGAATGACAAGCCAGAGAAAGAGAACAAACCTACAGGGGTTGTCAAGGTTCCACCTATGGAGGGAACAACATATTCTGAAAATATTAAGGCGCAGCATATGTCACTATTTCTTTAGGTGAAGTTCTCATATCTCTATTCCCAACTGTCCACATCAGACACAACCTCTGTGAGCATAAATGTCTCCTATATAAAAGAAGGCGCTGACCTTCAGATGAGGCTCTAAAGATTGCTTAAAGCCTTGGTTCCAATTCAGCCAGTTCTAAAATAAATACACAATTCTCAAGACTTAAGGAAAATAACATCATACTGCAAAAAAGAAAAAGAAACTGATACAATAAACTACCCCTTGCTCAGCCAAATGTTAATGCCAGAACTTCAGACACAAACAAACCTGTGTCTATGTTCATCGGGTCCATGGATCAGGAAGACTCCAGGGTTTTTAGCTCCTTTGCCGGCCTCTACATGAGGAATTAACACATCTTCCAAACCTAGATCAAAGCGTTTGTGTTTTGACGAGTCTGGAAGGAAGAAGAATGCCCCAAAACACAGGGTGATGAAGGCACTAAGAATAAGGAGAAGAATAAACTTCTCGGAGAGTCTCAAGGTAGCCCTGTGGTGTGGGAAGGAGGGCGGCCCCAGGTTCAGAGGCGGTATTCTCCGTCCAGACAGGGGCAATAGGGCTGGGGTAGTCATCGTTCACGCTCTTGGATAAAATACTTCATAAAGTTCTCATCTTATATCAAATATACAATACATTGCACACAATCTTCTAAATTTTAAAAAAAAAAAAAAAAAATGGGGGAACTCAATGTTTCTTAAGGGACTGTTGTGCTTTTTATGAGGGCTCCTCTTTCATGCTCCTCCAATTACAATCACAAACTTGTGCGACCCCCAAACGATCACTAGTGTGTGTCCAGTGTTATCTGCCTTGCCATACGGGTTACTGCCCTCATCGGTTTATTACAAGTCTCCTCTTCATTCCTACGGGCAGATCAAGCAAGCAACACTGCAGAAAAGATGCAAGGTGGGTTCTTCCATTCCTGCTCCCCACGGAGATGCTCAAATGTGCTTTCCCGCCCCAAAAGGGGGGCCTTACGTGATCCTGGAGTTGCAGACGATTCACTCAACCACCTCTGGTGCTTCTAGTCTTTAATTCTTTAACCTTGGTGCAGGGAAAAATCAGGATCTCTTCAGAAGTCTGCGAATACGAAGAAAGGTCTGCCACCTCCCTGGGAAGCCAAAGCAGCGGCGCTGGATGAACTAGAAGGAAAGAGGTCTTCTCCGATGCCGGCACCTCCAGACGCTGCCTTGCAGGCTCGTGCGCCGGGGGGGTGCTCTGATGCCGCCCCCTCGACGGCGGCGCGAAGGGCAATCGGGTCCAAAATACCTGAGCCCTCCAAGCCACGGCGGCAGCTGCAGTTGCTACCGCACGGGTCTGTCAGAGAGCGGAACTTCCTCCTCCGCCACTGAGGAGTCCGGTGGGGGGGGAGGGGAGGAGCAGCGGCCGCCCCCGCCCAGCTCCTCCTCCTCCTCCCGACCGCCAGTTGAGTTAACCCCGGTGCCTGGTGCCCGCGCGAGGCCGCCGCTGACCCCGCCGTGTCCGGCTGCAGTGACCAAGCTCCTGCGGCCCCGCGGCGGGGGAAGGAGCCGAGCCGCGGGCACTCAGTCCGAGAGCCCCAGCAGGCGCCTGCTCATTCTTCGCTCAGCGCCGAGGAGGCAGCGGCCCTGGGCGCGCGGGACCAGCCACGCCTCGAGCAAGCAGAGATCGGCTCCGTGTCTCCCTTGCGGCCGCTGGCCGCTGTGGGGGCCTCCTCAACTCTACCTCCGGTCGCTCGCGGCCCCTCGCTCTGGCGGCAGCGGCTGCGGGAGAGACAGCGCGTCCACGCGGTGCAGGACTGCGGCCCGGGCCTCGTTCCCTGCCTCCCTAGGCCGAGTGAGCGCAGAGCAGCTGTGGGGCCGATACCCGTTGGGCTTACGTCTGAGAGGGACCTGGAGTTGGGGAGGGGATGGGGCGCGGGCCGACTCGCCGGCCCCTCGCGAGTGGGCGTCCCCGGGCGGCGGAGTGTGAGGTGCGCGCGCACGCTCCCGGCTTCGCCGCCGCCCCTCCCCCGCCCCTCGCCCGCGCTCTGGCCTCGCGCCGCTGCGGGCTCCCCGGAAGTGTCCCACCGCTCCAGGCTGAGCATGCGAGGAGAGAAAGTCGACGGTCTGCACTTCGCTGATAACTTTTCACCTATGCCCCATAGCCTTGGTCTCGCCACTTCCTTTGATTGACCCGGAATTTGGATGAAAGGCTCAGGTCGCGAAGGTATCCCTAGAATTAAAGGTTACTGGAATTAACGGTTTGTGACAACTAAACTCAAAAAAAACAACGCAGCCAGTGCCTTGGAGTCAAATCCGACTCATAGCGACCCCTCCTTGAGTTTCTAGGCAGTATCACTACAGATGTAGATTGCCCAACCTTCCTTCCGAGGAATGGCTGGTGGGTTTGAAGGCCAGCCTTCTGGTTAGCAGTCAAGTGACTTAGGCACTACACCACCAGAGCTCCTTGACAACTAAATTAAATCTTGCTCCATGAAAGTCTTGTCTTCAGTTATAGACGATTGGTTCCTAGAGTTCAACGACAGAATCTTAAACTTCTTCCATGGGGCCTGTGGCACCTGAGGCTCAAGCTGTATGTATTGAGCACTACCCAGGTGCCAGGCTATGGTAAAATGAAAATGACTATCTTCCCTTTTCAATTAGGTTATCTTCCTGAGGAATCTAAATACCCTCTATGTGACAGGAGGCTATGGTTCAGTTTATAGAAAACATTGTGTATCATCACACTCCTCACTCTACACAACCCCTCCCCAATAAAAACAATGATAGTGAATAAAAAATACTGAAACCCAACAATACTAGTTACATTTGGGCTTAAGAACCACCTGAATCAATTCTGTTATTTATGGTATTGGAAACAGCCATTCTGCAATTAAGTCCAAAAACTCTATTTGCAATACATATGTACTCTCTGGCAATTTACTTTTTGATTGTGTTTTATCCTAAATTTTACCATAAATTGTGATTCCCTCTACACGTCCTTACTGATGATGGAATTAAAAAAGACAAGAAGCCCTTGAGTGGCAGGAAAAGCTATCAGCCTTAAGTTTAAAATGAAACAAACATCATGTTCATTGGCACAATTCATATACCTACATTCCAGTCTCTACTATTTCCAGAAGCTCTGCATATCTACCTACCATATGACATAAGAAGTCATTGGCATTGACCCTGCTTTGCCAAATAAAGACATAAAAATGTTAAGGGCCATCTCTCCAGAGTTCACTCACACAGGTTGGCAGTTGTTATGTGCAGTCGAGTCGGACCTGATTCATAGCGACCCCTCGTTGGGCTTCTGAGGCAGTATCACTACGGAAGTAGATTGCCCCCTCTTCCTTCCGAGGAGTGGTTAACAGTCAAGTGCCTTAGGCACTATGCTACCAGAGCTCCCCAGGCTGGCACTAAGAGTGCCCAATCCAAAGATCCTTGTGTTGGGCACTTGTGAAAATGTAAATGTAAGAAATTCTCTGCCCTCCCAGTGTGTCTATAAATTGTGCCAATTGTATGATTAAGTCTCTAATTCTGAGCCACTTATAAGCCAAAGGAAAAGAAATACTTTGGTTTCCTATTGAAGATCATTATTTTCCATGGAAAGATCAGGAGAAATAAATATTGATTGAATGAAATACCAAGTTATGTAAGTCTTGAAAAGTAAATATAACCTAGGTTGATACCTGTAATCGTTAAGGTTATATGTCAACTTAGGTAGGCCATGATTCTCAGTGGTTTGGCAGATACTATGTAATCCTCCATTTTGTGGTCCAATGCTATTAGCCAATCAGTTGAAAGGGAGCTTTCCTTGGGGTGTGGCCTGCATCCAATATATATGGATGTTCTGGCAAAGTTTTCTTACTAAATTCTGTGTAGGACATGTCATCCTCTTACCTCTAGTTCTTGAGACATGGGCCACCAGCCTGCTGCTTGACCTCTACATTTTGGGTTCATCAATCCCAGCAACCACATAGATTAGCAGCCTGAGGCCTGACTCACAGATTTGGGACTGGCCAGCATCCACAACTGCATAAGCCATTTCCAAAGAAGGAAGGAAGAGAGGGAGGGAGGAAGATATATATTCGCTGGTTTTGTTCATCTAGAGAACTCAGCCTAAGACATTTAGTACCAGGAGTAGGTTCTACAGGAACAAAATCACAGGATTACTTTTCTGAATTGGTTCTCAAGTCTGGCTAGTGTTAAAGGTATGGATGACTCTGCCTACAGTAGTAAATCGGGCACTACTAATCCATAGCATGAGGTTGTTGTTAGGTGTCATGATGTAGGTATCAACCCATAGTGACCCTAAGTACAACAGAACAAAACAGTGCCCAGTCCTGGCCAACTTCAGAATCTTTGCCATGCTTGGTTGCAACTACTATATAAATCCATCTGGTCCAGGGATTCCATATTTGGCTGACCTTTAACCTAGCATGATATCCTTCTCCAGGGACTGGTCCCTTCTGACGACATGATCAAAGAATGAGAGACGAAGTTTGGGTATTCTCACTTCTAAAAAGCATTTCATCCATACTTCCTGCTAGACAGATTTCTTTGTTCTTCTAGCAGCCATGTGGTTGTGTTGTTGTTATGTGCCGTCGAGTCAAACCCGACTCATAGCGACCCCTCCTTGGGTTTCCGAGGCAGTATCACTACGGAAGTAGGATTGCCCAACCTTCCTTCCAAGGAGTGGCTGGTGGGTTTGAACCGCCAGCCGTCTGGTTAGCAGGCAAGTGTCTTAGCCACTATGCTACCAGAGCAGCCATAGGTACATTTAATACTCTTCACCAGCACTACAAGTGCTTCAGTTCTTCGGTGGTTTTCCTTATTCATTGTCCACCTCTCACATTCATATGAGGCTATTGAAAATACCATGGCTTGTGTCAGGTATACCTTAGTCTTCAAAGTTACATCTTTGCTCTTACACACTTTAAAGAGGTCTTTTGTCCAGTTTTGTGCAATATATTACATCATTTGATTTAACTGCTGCTTTCATAGGTGTTGATTGTGGCTCCAAGTAAAAAATGAAATCCTTGACAACTTCAGTCTTCTCCATTTATCATGATATTGCTTATTGGTCCAGTTGTGAGGACTTTTTTCTTTATGTTGAGGTATAATCCATACTGAAGGCCATAGTGTCTGATCTTCATCAGTAAGTGTTTCAAATCTTCCCTTTTAGCAAGCAAGGTTGTGTCATCTGCATATTACAGGTTGGTAATGAGTCTTCTGCCAATCCTGATGCCATGTTCTTCATATAAGCCCAGCTTCCTGGATTATTTGCTCAGCATACAGATTGAATAAGTATGGTAAAAGACTGAATAAGTATGGTGACACATCCTTCCTGTTTTTAAAACCATGCAGTATTCCCTTATTCTGTTAGAATGACTGCCTCTTGGTCTATGTACAAGTTCCTCATGAGCACAATTAAGTGTTCTGGAATTCCCATTCTTGGCAGTGTTGTATATAATTTGTATGATCCATAATTTGTTAAATGTCTTTGCATAGTCAATAAAATGCAGGTAAACATCTTTTTGGTATTCTTTGCTTTCAGCCAAGATCCATCCAAGAACAGCAAGATACTCTCATTCTACGCCCTCTTCTGACTCCAGCTGGAATTTCTGGCAGTTCCCATCAGGTGTACTGCTGCAGACATTTTTGAATTATCTTAAGCAAAATTTTATGTATGTTCAATATTACTGATATTGTTAGCTAATTCCCACACTCTGTTGGACCACCTTTCTTTGGAATGGGCACAAATATGGATATCTTCCAGATGATTAGCCAGGAGCTGTCTTCTAACACATAAATGAGCAAATGCCTCCAGTGCTGCATCCATTTGTTGAAATATCTCAATGGTCATTCTGTTGATCCTTGGAGGCTTTTTTTTTTTTTTTTTTGCCAATTCCTTTAGTGCAGCTTCAACTTCTTCCTTCACTACTATCAGTTCTTGATCATATGCTACCTCCTGAAATGTTTGGATTTTGATCAATACTTTTTGGTTCAATGGCTCCGTCTAGTCCTTCCATCTTCTTTTGATGCATCCTGCATCATTCAATATCTTGCCCATAGAATCCTTCAGTATTGCAACTCAAGGTGTGGACTTTTTCTTTGGTTCTTTCAGCTTGAGAAATACTAAGTATGTTCTTCACTTTTGGTTTTCTAATTCTAGGTCTTTGCACATTTCATTGCTATAATTTGTCTTGTTTGGACACCTTTTGAAATCTTCTGTTCAGCTCCTTTACTTAATCATTTCTTCTATTGGCTTTAGCTACTTATTCTCTGTTCAAGGGCAAAGTTCAGAGTCTCGTTTGACATCTATTTTGGTCTTTTCTTTCTTTCTTGTTTATTAATGGCCTTTTGCTTTCTTCATGTATGATGTCCTTGATGTCATCCCACAACTCATCTGGTCTTCAGTGATAGTATTCAATGTTTCAAATCTATAGATGGTGTCTAAATTCAAATGAGATACATTCAAGGTCATATTTTGACTCTCATAGACAACTTTAAATTTTCTTCCGCTTCAACTTAAACTTACATACGGTCTGTTTTGATCATCTGTTCCACAGCTGGCCTTGTTCTGACTGATGATATTGAGCATCTCTGTCATCTCTTTCCACAGATGTAGTTGATACGCTTCCTGTGTGTTCCATCTGGTGAGGTTCACGTGCATAGTCACAGTTTATGTTGTTGATAAAATGTATTTCCTGGCATAGCAGACCATATGACTGCCTGATTCAAACTGGCCAATATCAGTCCATCAGCTCACTAATACCTAGGATATTGATCTTTATGCATTCCATTTCATTTTTGACAACTTCTAGTTTTCCTACGTACTCAGCACATTGCATGTTCTGAATATTAATGGATGTTTGCAGCTGTTTCTTCTCATTTTGAGCCATGCCACATCAGTAAATGAAGTTACAGAAAACTTTACTCCATCCAAATCATTAAGGTCAACTCTACTTTGAGGAAGCAGCTCTTCCCCAGTCATATTTCAAGTGCCTTCAAACCTGAGGGGCTCATCTCTGGCACTGTACTAGAAAGTGTTTCCTTGCTATTCTTAAGGTTTTCAGTGGCCTGTTTTCTCAGAAGCAGACCTGGCCACAACTTTTTTCCTAGTCAATCTTAGTCTGGAAGCTGCAATGAAATCTGTCCACCTTAGGTGACCTTGATGGCATTTGAAATACTAGTGGCATAGCTTCCAGTAACACAGAAACATGTGAACCACCACAGTACAACAGACAGATGTCTGTTATCAAGAGGTCAGTGGCATAAGGTAACAATAGAAATATGTAAAATATCACTACCACTGGATCAAATATTTGTGAGAGACAAGGCTCTGGGGGATTACATATTTTATACTTTTCTACATTTTGTCAGATGTATAAGGAAGCTGGTTGGTTACTCCTACTTTCACTAGACAGAGTGGTAAAAGAAAGGGAGGAGCTCAAAGCTACAGTTACAAGTCAAGTGCTACATACAAGACCTGAAAGTTGCCTCTTGTGCTGTTAAAAAAAAAAAAAAAAGCCTTTTTTCTTGTAGTAACAGCTGATATTGCTGAAAAACAAACCCAGAATCTTATCTTAAGAGTGGTTGAATTGCCTATATGACCATGAGACCAGAAGAACTAGATGGTGCCCAACTACCACTGTCAACCACTCTGAGGGGAATCGGTGCAGGAGATCCTGGATAGAGTGGGAGAACAATGTGGAACAAAACTCAAAATCATAAAAAAAAAAAAAAAAAGACCAGGTTGGCGGCCTGAGAGAGCCTGATGAGACCCCTGAGACTATGTCCCCTAGTTACCCTTTGGGTCTGAAACCGAAATCACTCTTGTGACTTCCAGCCAAACAATAGGCATATGGGGTGAACATTTACATCAGGTAGATACACTCCTTGGAGTGATCAATCATGGGAGAACAGAAGGTCAGTGTTTGCACAGGGAGATAGCTCAGGGTGGGCAAAAATGAATGGGAGGGAAAGACACAGGGAAGAAGTAACTACAGGGAGGAAGTAGGAAGAGAGCTGTTATATTGTGAGGAATTGCAGTAGATGTCATGAAACAAAATGTGTATGAACTTCTGTATGGAAAAATGAATTTTCTCTATAAACTTTCACTCAAATCACAATAAAAATAAAAAAATAAATAAAGTGGCTGAATTACAACACCAATTGAATTCTCAACCTCTAATGATGTCTGAAGTTAATGCGAGGGCATTGATTGGGAAGAAATGGGAGCCTGAATTTTGGGATGAGGACATATGGGCAGATAATCACAAATGTGAGGGACATTGAGACTCTAAATTCCATTGAATCATTCCTTCCAAAAGAACTAACCCTCTTGCTTCCATCTGAAGAAGTTACTCTATGTCTGCTAAGCTACTCTCCCAGTAAAACCATTATCCCTTTTACCCCCAACTTACAGGACATTACTAAATGTCCCCAGGACCCATACCCAGCACCCATTTTTACTTCCAGACCTATACCTAGACTTAAGTCCCTGTGAGCCCCAAGAGATGAAGTACAAAGTGTGACCCAGGAGGAGGTATGCTACATTCCAAAAGAATTGCTTGATTTTTCTAATATCTACGAACAGAAACCTAAGGAATACATGTGAGGATAGCTATTAAGGGTGTGCGATAATGGTACAAAGAACATAAAGTTGGATCAGTCTGAGTTTATTGATCAGGGCCCACTGAGCACAGATTCTTCATTAGTTGTTTCAGCTTGAGAAGTTAGAAAAAAAACTAATAATTTATTTTGTTCATTCACTGAAGCATAGAGTAAATGATGGCTTATACTAAATCAAGTTGAAAATGTCAGACCTGACTTTGTACATTGTAAAGGAAAGTATCCAAAGGCTTAGGAAAATTGGGATGTTAAAGTGGATTTATCATGTTGGACCCACATACCCACCCATGTAGTGGTCAGGGACATACTATTCACCACAACGAGAGATTTGTGAAGGGATTCCCACCATCCTTAAAGACTGCTGTGATTGCTATTTTATGTAAATCACATTTAACAGTGGAACTGCCCTACTGAATTAAGACATCTTATGTTGCAGTGGTTAAAGGATTTGGCTGCTAACCAAAAGGTTGGTTGTTCAAATCCATCAGCTGCTCCTCAGGAGAAAGATGAGGCAATCTGCTTCCATTAATATTTAAAGCCTTGGAAGCCCTATGGGGCAGTTCAACTCTGCCCTATAGGGTTGCTATGAATCAGAATAGATTTGATGGCAGTTTGTTTGGTTTTATTCATTAACTACAATGAGGCCGATTAGACCTTAGGGTGCTACGGGGTAAGTGGTGGCACTTAATTGACAAAAACAAGGTGGTGTGGGTACCATAAAGGACAGCAGAATCAAAGCAGTAATCAGAACAGTCTGAAACATATGGGCTAATGGCATTGGATACTTAGTCATGGTGCCTCTAGGAGTGAAATTGATGGGAAATCAACTAAATATTTCTTTGATGTGTGCAAGCAGAGGAATTCTAGATAAAGTGAAAGGGAGTCAAACATGAATCGCTGACACAGAGAGTCATAACCCTTTATCAACTAAGGCTCAAGGCAGTCTGTAGACCACAACTTCTCAAATGGAAGAGAGGACAGGTCCCCTTGAGGAAGGATCCCATTGCACTGCCAAAATTTTTTTACTGTGAATCTTTCAACCAGCCTTCTCCAAAGTGATCTACAACCTTCCACAAGAGTGACTTTGTTGGTGAAAAGGAAATAATCAGATTTTTAGGGGATTACTAGACACTGGCTCTGAATTGACATTAATTGCAGGAGATTCAAAATATAACTGTGGCCCACCAGTCAGAGTGGGGGTGTATTCAAACTTATGCACCAACCATCAAAGCCAAAGATGAGGAAAATGAAGATTTTTATCAACTTCTGAAGTCTGAAATTTGACTGAGTATGCAATCAAGATGTATTAATCATCAAGGTGACTGGAATGCAAAAGTTGGAAACAAAGAAGAATCACTGGTAGTTGGAAAATTTGGCCTTGGTGACAGAAATAACGCTTGAGATTGCATGATAGAATTTTGCAAGACCAATGACTTATTCATTGCAAATACCTTTTGTCAACAACATGAATGGTGGCTATACACATGGACTTCGCCAGATGGAATACACAGGAATCATACTAACTACATCTGTGGCAAGAGGAGATGGAATAACTCAGTATCTTCAGCCAAAACAAGGCCAGGAGCTGATTTTGGAACAGACCATCAACTGCCATTATGCATGTTCAAGTTGAAGTTGAAGACAAAACAAGTCCACGAGAGCAAAAATATGACCTTGAATATATCCCTCTTGAATTTAGACACCATCTAAAGAATAGATTTGATTCATTGAACACCAATAACTGAAAACCAGAGGAATTGTGGGATGACATCAAGAACATCCTCCATGAAGAAAGCAAGAGGTCATAAGAAAGATGAGAAAAGAAGAAAAGACCAAAATGGAACTCAGAGGAGACTCTGAAGCTTGCAGTTGAGTGGAGAGTAGCTAAAGCAAATGGAAGTAATGACAAGATAAAAGAGCTGAACAGAGGATTTCAAAGAGCAGCTCAAGCAGACAAAGCCATTGATTATAATGAAATGTGTAAAGACCTGGAGCGAGAAAACCAAAAGGAAAGAACGTGCTTGGCATTTCTCAAGCTGAAAGAACTGAGGAAAAAAATGAAGCCTCGAGTAGCAATATTGAAAGATTCTATGGGCAAAATATTGAATGATGCAGGAAGCATCAAAAGAACATAGAAGGAATACACAGAGTCACTGTACCAAAAAGAACTGTGGATGTTCATCCATTTCAGGAGATGGTATATGATCAAGAACCAATGGTATTGAAGGAAGAAGTCAAATCTGCACTGAAGGAACTGGAGAAGAACAAGGCTCCAGGAACTGACAGAATACCCATTGAGATGTTTCAACAAACAGATGCCCCACTGGAGGCACTCACTCAGTTATGCCAAGAGATTTGGAAGACAGGTACGTGGCCAAATGGCTGGAAGAGATCAATATTTGTACCCATTCCAAAGAAAGGTAATTCCACAGAATGTGGAAATTACTGAACAATATCATTAATGTTGCATGCAAGTAAAATCTTACTGAAGATAATTCAAAAACGGTTGCAGCAGTTTATTGACAGAGAACTTCCAGAAACGCAAGCTGGATTCAGAAGAGGACATGGAATGAGGGATATCATTGCTGATGTCAGATGGATCTTGGCTGAAACTAAAGAAAAGCAGAAAGATGTTTACTTGTGTTTTATTGACTATGCAAAAGCATTTGATTGTGTGGATCATAATAAATTGTGGATAACACTGAGAAGAATAGGAATTCCAGAACACTTGATTGTGCTCATGAGGAACCTGTATGTAGACCAGGAGGTAGTCGTTTGAATAGAAAAAGGGAACACTGCATGGTTTTAAATCAAGAAGGGAGTGTGTCAGGGTTGTATCCTTTCACCATACTTACTCAATCTGTATGCTGGGCCAATAATCTGAGAAGCTGGACTATATGAAGAACGTGGCATCAGAACTGGAGGAAGAATCATTAACAACCTGTGATACACAATCTGTGACGACACAACTTTGTTTGCTGAATGTGAGGATGACTTGAAGTACTTACTGATGAAGATTAAAGAATGCAGTCTGCAGTATGGATTACACCTCAATATAAAGAAAACAAAAATCCTCACACTTGGTCCTATAAGCAACATTATGATAAATGGAGAAAAGATTGAAATTGTCAAAGACTTCACATTACTTGGTTCTATAATTGACACCAATGGAAATAGCAGTCATGATATCAGACGACGTATGTTGTTGTTTGTTGTTATGTGCCGTCAAGTCGGACCTGACTCATAGTGACCGCTCCTTGGGTTTCCGAGGCAGTATCACTATGGAAGTAGATTGTCCCATCTTCCTTCTGAGGAGTGGCTGGTGGGTTTGAACCACCAGCGTTCTGGATAGCAGTCAAGTGCCTTAGGCACTAAGCTACCAGAGCACTGGGCAAATCGGCTGCAAAGGACCTCTTTCAAGTGCTGAAGACCAAAGATGTCTCCTGGAGGACTAAGGTGCACCTGACACAAGCCATGGTATTTTCAATCACCTCATATGCATGTGAGAACTGGACAATGAATAAGGACAAGGGGACCTGTCATCTCTTCCATTTGAGAAGCTGTGGTCTATAAACTGCCTCGAGTCTTAATTGATTAAAGGGTTGCAACTCCCTGTTTCAGCGATTCACGTTTTCTCAAATTATTTGCTCAGCATACAGGTTGAATAAGTATGGTGAAAGGACACAACCCTGATGCACTCCCTTCTTGATTTTGAACCATGCAGCATCCCCTTGTTCTGCTCGAATGACAGCCTCCTGATCTATGTACACATTCCTCATGAGTACAATCAAGTATCGTGAAATTCCCATTCTTCTCAATGTTATCCACAATTTGTTATGATCCACACAATCGAATGCTTTTGCATAGTCAATGAAACATAAGTGAACATCTTCCTGGTATTTTTTTGCTCTCAGCTAAGATCCATCTGACATCAGCAATGACATCTCTCATTCCACGTCCCCTTCTGAATCCAGCTTGAATTTCTGGAAGCTCTCTGTCAATATGCTGCTGCAACCGTTTTTGAATTATCTTCAGTAAGATTTTACTTGCATATGATATTAATTATATTGTTCAATAATTTCCACATTCTGTGGGATCTATTTTCTTTGGAATGAGTACAAATACCGATCTCTTCCAGTCAGTTGGCCGGGTAGCTGTCTTTCAAATCTCTTGGCATAACCGAGTGAGTATCTCCAGCGGGGTATCCATTTATTGAAACATCTCACTGGGTATTTCATCAGTTCTTGGAGCTCTTTTCTTCACCAAGTCCTTCAGTGAAGCTTCAACTTCTTCCTTCAGTACCACTGGTTCTTGAACATATACCACCTTCTGAAATGGATGAACATCGACCAATTTGTTTTTTTTGGTACAGTGACTCTGTGAATTCTTTCCATGTTCTTTTGATGCTTCCTGCATCATTCAATGTTTTGCCCAGAGACTCTTTCAATATTGCAACTCAAGGCTTACATTTTTTCCTCAGTTCTTTCAGCTTGATAAATGCCCAGAGTATTCTTCCCTGTTGGTTTTCTAATGACAAGTTTTTGCACATTTCATGATAGTAATTGGCTTTGCCTGCTCGAGCTGCTCTTTGAAATTTTCCGTTCAGCTCTTTTATCTTGTCATTTGTTCCATTTGCTTTAACTACTCTCTGCTCAAGGGCAAGTTTCAGAGTCTCTTCAGACACCCATTTTGGTCTTTTGTTCCTTCCTTGTCTTTTTAATGACCTCTTTCTTTCTTCATGAAGTTCTTGATGTCATCCCACAATTCTTCTGTTTTTTAGTCGTTGGTATTCAATGCCTCAAATCTATTCTTTGTATGGTCTCTAAATTCAGGAGGGATATTATCAAGGTCATATTTTGGCTCTTGTGGACTTGTTTTAATTGTCTTCAACTTCAACTTGAATGTGCATAATGGCAGTTAATGGTCTATTCCACAATCAGGTCCTAGCCTTGTTTTGGCTGAAGATACTGACTTCTTCATTGCCTCTTGCCACAGATGTAGTCAATCTGATCCCTGTGTATTCCATCTGGTGAAGTCCACTTGTACAGTCATCACTTGTTTAAAAAAGATATTTGCAATGAATAATTCATTGTTCTTGCAAAATTCTATCAAGCGATCTCCAGCGTTATTTCTATCACCAAGGCCATATTTTCCAACCATCCATAACTCTTCTTTGTTACCATCTTTTGCATTCCAGTCACCAGTGATAGTCAACACATCTTGATTGCATGTTTTGTCAATTTCAGACTGCAGAAGTTTGTAGAAATCTTCAATTTCCTCCTCTCTGCGTAAATTTGAATAATAGTAGTACTAACTGGTCTTCCTTGTAGGTGTATGGATATTATTCTGTCACTGACAGTGTTGTACTTCAGGACAGATCTTGAAACAGTCTTTGTGACAATGAATGCCACACCATTCCTCTTTAATTTGTCATTCCTGGAATAGTAGATCATGTGGTTGTCTGATTCAAAATGGCCAAAACCAGTCCATTTCAGTTCACTAATGACTAGGATATTGATTTTTATGCATTCCATTTCATTTTTGACAACTTCCAATTTTCCTAGATTGATACATTCTTTGTACATTCCATGTTCAATTATTAATGTATGTTTGCATCTGTTTTCATTTTGCATCATGCCACATCAGCTGATGGAGGTCCCAAAAGCTTTACTTTATCCATATCATTAAGGTAGTCTCTTAGAACTCTAAGGAGTCAGCTCTTCCCCAGTCAAATTTTGAGTGTCTTCCAACCTGATGGGCTCAACTTCTGGCATTAGTCAGGCACCCTGATTACCAAGGTGAAATTGAATTGATAATGGAGGTAAAGGGTATGTCTGAAATTCAGGAGATTCCTTATGACTTCTCTTAGTGCTACCATGCCTTGTGATTAAAGTCAATGGAAAACTACAGCAACCCAATTCCAACATGACTGCTAATGGCCCAGACCATTCAGGAATGAAGGTTTGGGTCACTCCAGAAGGCAAAGAACCATAACCAGCTGAGATGCTTGCTTAAGGTAAAGGGAATGCAAAATGTGTGGTGGAAAATGGTGGTTCTAATTGGGCAATCTACTTCCGTAGTGATACTGCCTCGGAAACCCAAGGAGGGGTCGCTATGAGTCGGGTCCAACGTGACAGCAAATAACAACAATAAATACCAGTTACAACTTCATGACAAGTTGCAGAAATAAGGACTGTGATCATTATAAGCATTTCTCCCTTGTTTTATTATACATGTGAGTGTGTGTGTGTGTGTGGGTGTGGGTGGGTGAGTGTGTATACACACACTCCTCATTTATTGACATGATTAAGTTCCAAAGACCAGGTTGTTATAAAACTCAGTGTTATTCAAAAAAGGAGGATGACTACATCATTATATAACCAAATCACATCATTACGTAACTGCAACAACTGACAATCATGCCCCAGCTGAGTTGACACGTAACCTTAACCATTAGAGCCTGCATTATTCTTGCCTTGTGACATGGTGTTCTTTACTGCTAGACATATGTCATTAATGGGCAAAATATTTGGATAGTACATTTTTACATAAATGCAAAACATCTGATAATGAGACAGTCAATTATAGAAGAGTATGTAATGTTGTTGTTATGTGCCATCAGGTTGGACCCAACTCATAGTGACCCCTCCTTGGGTTTCCGAGGCAGTAACACTATGGAACTAGATTGCCCAACCTTCCCTCCGAGGAGTGGCTGATGGGTTTGAACCACCAGCCTTCCGGTTAGCAGTCAAGTGCCTTAGGCACTAAGCTACCAGAGCTCCTAGAAGAGTATGTAAAGGTATATATATATCAATATCTATAGCAAATACTTTTGTTTTCTTCCCATCCTTATTCCATTGTTGTTGTTGGGTGCTATAGAGTCATGATGGACTCATAGCAACCCGATGCATAACAGAATGAAACACTACCTGGTTCTGTGCCAGCCTAAGAATCCTTGCTACACCTGAGCCCATCATTGCAGCCACTTTGTTAATCCATTTTGAGGATTGAGGGTCTTCCCCCTTTTCGTTAATCCTCCACTTTACCAAGCATGATATCCCTCTCCAGGGAATGATTCCTTCTGACAACATGACCAAAGTAGGTGAGACGAAGTTTGGCCATTCTTGCTTTCAAGGAGGATTCTGGCTCCACTTCTTCCAGGACAGATTTGTTGGTTCTTTTAGCAGTCCATGGTACTCTCAGTATTCTTTGCCAACACCACAACTCAAAAGCATCAACTCTTCTGCGGTGTTCCTTATTCATTGTCCAGCTCTCAAATGCATATGAGGTGATTGAAAATACCATGGCTTGGGTTAGCAGCACCTTAATCTTCAAGGAGACATATTTGCTGTTCAGCACGTCAAAGAGGTTTTTTGCAGCAGATGTGCCCAATGCAATATATCATCTGATGTCTTGACTGCTGCTTGCATTGGTGTTGATTGTAATATGAAGCCTTTGACAACTTCAATCTTTTCTCCATTTATTGTGATGCTGCTTATTGGTCCAGTTGTGAGGATTTTGTTTTCTTTGTATGAGGTATAATCCATACTGCAGACTATAGTCTTTAATCTTCATCAGTAAGTCCTTCAAATCATCCTCACTTTCAGCAAGTGAAGTTGTGTTGTCTGTGTATCATAGGTTGTTAATAAATCTTCCTCAAATCATTATGCCACATTCTTCATATAGTCCAGCTTCTCGGATTACTGGCTCAGCATACAGACTGAACAAGTATGGGATACAACCTTGATGCACTCCCTTCTTGATTTTAAACTATGCATTATCCCCTTTTTCTGTTCAAACAGCAGTCTCCTGGTCCATGTACAGGTTCTTCAACAGCACTATTAAGTGTTCTGGAATTCCCATTCTTTTCAATGTTATCCACAATTTGTTATGATCCACACAATTGAATGCTTTTTCATAGTCAATAAAACATAAATAAACATGTTTTTGGTACTTTTGCTCTCAGCTAAGATCCATCTGACATCAGCAATGATATCCCTCATTATACATCCTCTTCTAAATCCAGTTTGCATTTTGGAAGTTCTCTTTCAATATACTGCTGCAACCGCTTTTGAATTATCTTCAGTAAGATTTTACTTGCATGTGATATTAATGATGTTGTTCAATAATTTCCACAATCCGTGGGATCACCTTTTTTGGAACAAATATCAATTGCTTCCAGTCAGTTGGCTAGGTAGCTGTCTTCCAAATCTCTTGGCAAAGCCAAGTGAGTGCTTCCAGTACAACATCCATTTGTTGAAACATCTCAATGGGTATTCTGTCAATTCCTACAGCCTTGTTTTTTGCCATTCCTTCAGTGCAGCTTCAACTTCTTCCTTCAGTACCAGTGATTCCTGATCATATGTCACCTCCTGAAATGGATGAGTATTGACCAGGTCTTTTTGGTACAGTGACTGCATATTCCTTTCATCTTCTTTTGGTGCTTCCTGCATCATTCAATATATTGCCCATAGAATCTTTCAATATTACAACTGGAGGCTTAAATTTTTTATTCAGTTCTTTCAGCTTGAGAAATGCCAAGTGTGTTCTTCCCTGTTGGTTTTCTAACTCCAGGTCTTTGCACACTTCATTATAATAATTGACTTTGTCTTCTTGAGTTGCTCTTTGAAACTTTCTGTTCAGCTCTTTTATCTTGTCATTTCTTCTATTTGCTCTGGCTACTCTCCACTCATGGGCAAGTTTCAGAGCCTCTTCTGTCATCCATTTTGGACTTTTATTTCTTTCCTATCTTTTTAATGACCTCTTGCTTTCTTCATGGATGATGTTCTTGATGTCATCCCACAATTCCTCTAGTTTTTGGTCATTGGTGTTCAATCCATCAAATCTATTATTTAGATGGTTTCCAAATTCAGGAGGGATATAATCAAGGTCGTATTTTCACTCTTGTAGACTTGTTTTAATGGTCTTCAGCTTTAAGTTGAACTTACATATGAGTAGTTGATGCTCTGTTCCACAATCAGCTCCTGACCTCGTTTTGGCTGAAGATATTGAGCTTCTCATCACCTCTTGCCACAGATATAGTCAATCTGATTCCTGTGTACTCCATCTGGTGAAGTCTATGTGTATAGCTGCCATTTGTGTTGCTGAAAAAAGGTATTTACAACAAATAAGTCATTGGTCTTGCAAAATTCTATCATGAGATCTCCAGTGTAATTTCTATCACCAAGATTATATTTTCCATTCACTGGTGATTCTTCTTTGGTACTAACTTTTGCATTCCAATCACCCATAATAATCAGTACATCTTGATTGCATGTTTGGCCAATTTCAAACTGCATAAGTTGGTAAAAAATCTTCAATTTCCTCATCTTTGGCTTTGGTGGTTGGTACGTAAATTTGAATAATAGTAGTATTAACTGGTCTTCCTTATAGGCATATGGATATTGTCCTATCACTGACAGCATCGTACTTCAGGATAGGTCTTGATACATTCTTTGTGATGATGAATTCCATGCCATTCCTCTTCAGTTTGTCATTCCCAGCGATCATATGGCCAGAACAGTCCATTTCAACTCACTGATGCCTAGGATGTTGATCTTTATGTGTTCCAGATCTCTTTTGACAACCTCCAATTTTCTTAGCTTCATACTTTGTACATTCTCTGTTCTGATTTTTAATGGATTTTTGCAGCTGTTTTTTTCTCATTTTGAGTCATGCCACATCAGCAAATGGAGGTCCTAAAAGCTTTACCCTACATTCACTTCATTAAGGGCATCTCTACTCTGAGGAGGCAGCCCTTCCCCAGTTGTATGTTGAGTACCCTGTGACCTGAGGGCTTTTCTGGTACTATATTGGACAATGTTACATGGCTATTCATAAAGTTTTCCAGTAATATATCAGACAGTGTTTCACTGCTATTCATAAGGTTTTCATTGGCCAATTATTTGAGAAGTGGATGGATTCTTCCTTCTTCTGAGTCTGCCTTATTCTGGAAACTCTGCTGAAACCTGTCCACCATGGGTAACTCTGCAGGCTTGTGCAACACTGGTGGCATAGCCTCCAGGCTCATTCCATTACTTATTATAAAATATAAGATGTAAATGGGGCTAGTGTGTTTTTGGTTGCATACATGATAGTTGCATCATATTTGGCTCAACTACATCTTTACAATTGTTTTTATTTAGAGATTTTTTATGGTTTATGGAAATGTGTGCAGGTGCCAACTGACAAGGGGTGGACTGTAATGGTTATAGTTATGTATCAACTTGATAGACCATGATTCTCAGTGGTTTGGCAGATAGTATATAATCATCCCCCATTTTAAGATCTGATGTGAGTAGCTAATCAGTTGAAAGAGACATTTCCTTAGGTATGTGTCATACATCACATATATATATAGATGTTTAGGTAAAGCTTGCTCTCTTGATCCTGTATCTGATTCATCATTTTCTGACCTCCAGTTCTTGGGATATGAGCCAGTAGCCTGATGTCTGACTTGCAGATTTTGGGATTCACCAGCTCCCGCAGCCCCATGAGCCAGCAGCCTGCCCTATGACCTGCCAATTTTGGGTTCCTCAACCCCTGCAACTACCCAAGTCAGGAAAAGCCTCCAGCCTGATGCGTGACTCATGGATTTGGGATGTATCAGCCTTCACAACTGGGTAAGCTATTCCCTGAAATACATCAATCTCTCTCTCTCTCTCTCTCTCTAGAAATATGTATATATACACTTTGCT
>NW_006921597.1:7473982-7477783 GCF_000298275.1 Orycteropus afer afer
CACTATGCTACCAGAGCGCCTCATAAATTATGATTACAAGTAAAAAAATATGCATATATAAAAAACTGAAGGGGAATATTTGAAAATGATTATAGCTGCTGTGTTAGGTTGTTGATATTTATGTATGCTACTTTTATAATTACATAAATAAACTTTTAAAGAAACTGGTACTAGAAAAGGTTGAGATCAGATCCCATATAGGTATAGTCAGTCATAATTAAAGTAAACATATAGACTGAGATCCATCTGAGGGCAGTTATCAGAAAGCAGAACAAACTTTTATATATATATGTAATAGGGAAGGATTTTATTCCAGAGAGTCTAAAAAGAATATTTCATTTTCAAAGAGTAGTTCTGCTCCTTGAAAACATTATGCTAAGTGAAAAAGGTCAGACATAAAAGTGCAAATATTGTATAATTCCATTTATATGAAATATCTGGAATAAATGAATGCACAGAGTTAAAAGTAGATTATTGGTTACCAGGGTCTAGGGAGAAGAATGGTGGTGAGCTGACATTTAATGGGTACTGAATTTCTGTTGGGGATGATAAAAAAGTTTTGCAAATAGATAGGAATGATGGTTGTACAATATTAAGAATAAGTGTAATTAATGTCACTGAATTGTACAATTAACAATGGTTATAATGGCAAAGTTTATGTTATAAATATTTTACCACAATTGAAAAAAAAAAGAGTATAGTTTGATCAAGGAGCTCTGGCAGCATAGTGGCTAAAGCACTTGACTGCTAATCAGAAGGCTGGCGGTTCAAACCCACCAGCCACTCCTCGGAAGGAAGGTTGGGCAATCCTACTTCCGTAGTGACACTGCCTCGGAAACCCAAGGAGGGGTCGTTATGAGTCGGGGTCGACTCGACGGCACATAACAACAACAACAACAACAACAACATAGTTTGATCAAAGGTATAGTCAAAATTCTAAAACAGCAGATAAAACGGTGCCTTTTTTTTTCATTTTAAAATCCACATAAAGTCATTCATGTTTTAGGAAATCAGGATTATTAAATTCCTAGCAAAGCAAATTTTAATCCTAGAGAGTTCAGATTCATAGGATCAGTCTGGGAATCTACTCAGGCATTGAAATGCAAAATTTACCTGTACTTGTTTAATCATATGCTGATTTTTCCATTATTGATACAATTTTAGGACCTATTATAGTGCCTAAGGCACTTGATTGCTAACCAGAAGGCTGGCAGTTCAAACCCACCAGCCACTCCCCGGAAGGAAGGTTGGGCGACCTACTTCCGTAGTGATACTGCCTCTGGAACCCAAGGAGGGGTCACTATGAGTTGGGTGCAACTTGACAGTATATAACAACATCAT
This sequence comes from Orycteropus afer afer, assembly GCF_000298275.1. Taxonomy (NCBI): domain Eukaryota; kingdom Metazoa; phylum Chordata; class Mammalia; order Tubulidentata; family Orycteropodidae; genus Orycteropus; species Orycteropus afer. The sequence goes on from NW_006921597.1 coordinate 7,475,324, forward strand.
TATATACACAAACATCTTGTTGCTCTGTTTCAAGTGAAACTGAAGACATATGCTAGGGAGAAAAAAATACAGCTGGTATTCAAAAAGACACTTTTGATTTCCTTACATAACCTGTTCCTTTTTAGTTTCAACTGCAAAGTATTCAAGGAAGATGCTAGAGAAGAAATTCAAAGACACGACCACTAAATATTTAGGGAAAATTATAATCAGGCTTCAGCCCTGCTCCTTCCAGTCTTCCTTTCTTCTATGAAGCTTTTCTCCTTAGAGACCAGGGATAAGCTGAAATTCAATTCTATAAAACTCAAGTTAGCTCCTTGGACAGCCAGCAAAGCCAAAACAAACTTAGGCTGCCTCTCTGAGCCAAAGTACTTGAGGCTCATTTGCTTATAAAAGGCACTTTTAAAAAAATGTGATTTGGGAGAACATTTACAGAGCAAATTGGTTTTCCATTCAACAATCTATACACATTCTGTTTTGTGACATATACTGCAATCCCCACACTGTAACAGCATTCTTTTCACTTCCTCCTTGCACGCAACCCTTTCCTTCATCCTTCCTTCGTATCCCATCCCTCCTTCCTAGCTCTATCTCTGGGCAAATGCTGTCCTCTTGATCTCATATGTTCGATTGTTCTAAAGGGTGTATACTCTCCTGGCATTACTGCTTACCTCATAGGTGTGGCCATTGTTTGGCTTACAGTTGAGTCACAGGGGTGAAGTTCAGTTCCTAGCTTGAAGGGTATTTAAGGCCCATAGTCTCAGGGCTTCCATCAATGTTCATCAGAGCAGTAAGCCTGGTAGAAGACACAATTATTAAAAGTCTACTGTGTGACAATTCTTCCACGAGGGGCTAGAGATTTGGAGATATATCTCAGAATCCTTATGCTCAAAGAATTTACAGTCTGGTGTGGGGATACAGATGAGCATTGATAAAACATTGGAGCAAGTACTATTAGAATAAAAGCCCCAGTGGCTATGAGGATCTGAAAAGATGGGGGGCGATTGGGTGGGGGTCAAGGGAGTTTCCTGCATCAAGTATCACCAGAGCTGAACTTTAGTTTACTAGGAGAAGAGCTGTGTTTCAACCTAGGGAGCAGAGCATGCATAGGTACCCATAGCTGCTTTTTCTGTGGCTTACCCAGAATTCTTCCTTACTTTACGCTTTCATTGAATTGCTTTCCTCGCCTTAGTCCTCCAACATGCCTGAACCGGGAAAGTGAAAATGGTGAGGCAGTAACTATTGTCTACATTGCAGGTAAAATGGGCTCAGATGACTAATGGATGTCTGTTCTGGTTACTTAGTGCTGCTCTGACAAGAATATATACCACAAATGGGATGGCCTTAACAAACAGGACTTTATTCTTACAATTTGGAGGCTTTAAGTCCAAGTTCATACAGCCAGGCTGTAGGGGTTGGGTGAAAGCCCCTCAAACTTGGGATTCAGCTCTGCCTCCTGCTTCCAGCCCACTGGAGCTAGAGGCTTTTCTTCACTCAGACAGCTGCTGGCTACTGAGACTGACAAACCCAAGGTTGACAAGTAAAAAGGCACAGTCCTGACGTTACAAAACACACAGCAGAACATTAATTCAAGTCCATTGAAAGTCCCAAGGTCAGCAGAGCATGGCAGGCTGCTTAACAATGACATGGCTACATGCAGGGTCCAAGCATGCCATAAGCTAGAGACATTCCCCAAGGCCTCTCCTTATTTACAGGAAGCAGACCATATCCCTAAGGCAGCAATTTAGTTGCTCACAGTAGATTCCACCATGAAGTTGATTACCAGTCTCATCACGGGGAATATTACCACCCACTCATCATGGGGAATACTGCCCAGCCACTCGATCAGGCCCAGCCAAGTTGACACACAAACTTAACCACCACAGTATCATAACATGTTTCTGGAATCGGAAGACCTGAATGGTGTTCTGCTTTCAGTGGTAGTGCTCTGTTATTTCAGACAAACCTCTTACCTCTTTAAATCCATTAATAAAATGAGACTATTCAAATGTATATAAGAATGTATCTAGGCAGGGGTAGTGTCCGCATGACCATGTATAGGGTTAGCAGACAATGTTTCTATATGCATATATGCATGGGCTGTAAGAATGTCCAGGTGGGCTCTGGACCATGGTTACAGGGACATCAAGCTTAATTGACATAACATACTGCACAAAAACATTGCTCTACATCCTACTTTGGTGAGTAGTGACTGGGGTCTTTAAAGCTTGCAATCGGCCATCTAGATGCAACGATGGGTCTCTCCTTGTCCAGAGCCAAGAAAAATGAAGAAAACTAAAGACACATGGAAATAATTAGTCCAAGGGACTGGTAGACCATGGAATCCTCAGCCTATATAACCATGAGACCAGAAGAACTACATGTTGCCCTGCTGCCACTGTCAAACACTCAGAGGGAGACTGGTGCAGGAGATCCTAGATAGAGTGGGAGAACAATGTGAAA
>NW_006921597.1:7478420-7480459 GCF_000298275.1 Orycteropus afer afer
TCAAACCCACCAGCCACTCCTCGGAAGGAAGGTTGGGCAATCTACTTCCCTAGTGATACTGCCTCAGAAACCCAAGGAGGGGTCGCTATAAGTTGATCTGACTTGATAGCACATAACAACAACACAACAACAACATAGAACTATTTGAGGACCAAATGACCTATCATTTATAAACACTCTAGAAACTTGTTAGTTCTATGCAAAATACTGTAATGGGTTATTTTTGATAGTGGTGTTTTTGTGACTTGGAAACATGAGATACAGTGGCTACAACAGGCAAACCTATTACCTATACAGCAACGATTGTGTGGATGGTGCAGGACCAGGCAGTGTTTTGTTCTGGTGTACACAGTGTCGCTATGGGTTGGAAATGACTTGAGGGAATCTAACAACTACAAAGCATCCTTTTGGAAGACTATCCCTTCCTCAGTCTTAGTCTATAGGTCTAGTTTTGGATGACCTCACCCAATGACCAACTGTATCCAGGAGTGCATATGTGGGTCTGATCTAATGGCTGTTGTTGTTTGTTGTTGTCATGTGCCATGGAGTCGGATCCAACTCATAGCGACCCCTCCTTGGTTTCCAAGGCATTATCACTACAGAAGTAGATTGCCCCATCTTCCTTCTGAGGAGTGGCTGGTGGGTTTGAACCGCTAGCCTTCTGGTTAGCAGTCAAGTGCTTTAGGCACTATGCTACCAGAGCTCCTGATCTAATGGCTATGATCTTTAAAAAAGAGTCTTATGGCTCAGAGGCTGAGTGCTTGGCTGCTAACAAAAAGGTCGGTGGTTTGAACTCACCAGCTGCTCAGTGGGAGAAAGATGTGGCAGGCTGCTTCCATGAAGATTTACAACTTGGAAACCCTATGGGGCAATTCTACTCTGTCCTGTAGGTTTGCTATGAGTTAACTCAATGGCAATGAGTTTTGGTGATGTTTTAGAAGCAAATTGCCAGTTTTTTCTTCTGAGGTGCCTCTGACTACAAACTTTTGGTTAATAGCTGAGTGCTTAACTGTTTGTACTACCCAAGGACTCTTAACTAGTTCCTGTTATTGAGTGCAGTGAAGTGGATTCCTACTCATAGTGACTCCATGTGATAGAGTAGAACTCTCCTATAGGGTTTTCTTGGCTTTAATCTTATGGAAGCAGATTGGCAGGTCTTCTCCCATGGAGTTGCCGGGTGGGTCTCAACTGTGAACCTTTCATTTAGTTGCTGAACTTCAACTGTTATGCCAACAGGGTAGATTGCCCAACCTTCCTTCCGAGGAGTGGCTGGTGGGTTTGAAACACCAGCCTTCTGGTTAGCAGTCAGATACCTTAGGCAATACATCACCAGAGCGCCCCCTAATTAATTAGTGTATCACATTTCCCCTGTCATAATGATTGGTTCAGAGAAGGACATGTGACCCAAACCAAGTCACTGTCATTCACTGACACCATCAACCAGAAGCCTCTCTCTTTTCTGTGGAATTATCAGCCCTGAGAATGTTGTAACCTTAAAGCTGCCACTGGCCCTCTTTTCCACCATATCAGGAAGCTTGCCTACAGAAGAAGCTGAGACACTGGGAGAGAAAATATTCACCTTACATCACTTGAGCCTTTGAAGCAGGGGTAGTGCAGATTTGAGAAGGTTAAAGTGTATATAATTTAGGGGTCTCTTTTTAAGAAAAAGAATACAAAATCATAAACACAGAATGCTTCATAAAAGTGGATTTTGTTTGGATGGGGAGAGATTGGGACTCTCATACACTGCTGGTGGGACTGTAAAATGGTCTAACCATTGTGGAAAGCAGTATGGCAATTCCTTCAAAAGTTGGAACTAGAAATACCATTTGACCCAGCTATTCCATTAGTAGGTATATACCCTAAAGAAGTGAGAGCCATGACGAGAAGAGACATATGCACACCCATGTTCATCGCAGCACTGTTTACAATAGCCAAAAGATGGAAACAACCTAGGTATCCATCAACTGAAGAATGGATATCCAAACTATGGTACATACACACAATGGAACACTATGCAACCCTAAAGAATAATGTAG
>NW_006921597.1:7481165-7486476 GCF_000298275.1 Orycteropus afer afer
CTGTGGTGAGTAGCGACTGAGATCTTAAAAGCTTGCAAGCTGCCATCTAGATGCAATGATGGGTCTCTCCTTGTCCAGAGCCAATAAAAATGAAGAAAACCAAAAATTCATGGAAACAATTAGTCCTAGTGACTGGTACACCATCCGATCTGCAGCCTATACGACTATGAGACCAGAAGAAATAGATGGTGCTTGGCTGCTACTGTCAACCACTTGGAAGAGGATCTTTGTAGGAGATCCTGGATAGACAGAGGGAACAATATGGAACAAAACTCAAAATCATTTGGAAAAAAAAAAATAAAATAAATAAAATAAAGTGGGGAACAGGTTTGCTGGCCCAATGGAGCCTGGTGGAACCACTGAGACTATGGCCCCTTGCTGCCCTTTAGGTCAGGAATTGAATGCACACCTGTGGCTTCCAGCCAAACAATAGACAGGCATATTAGTTGAGCGTTTACCTGAGGTAGATACACTCCTTGGAGACAACAAGCATGAGAGAAAGAAGGGCTGCTCAGGCACAGGGAGACAGCTCAGGGAGTAGGAGTGCATGGAGGGATGGACACAGGGAAGTGGTACCTATTGGGAGGAAGTGGGAGAGGAGATGTTGCATTGTGCTAAATTGTGGTCAATGTCATGAGACAAAGTGTATGTGATCTGCTGTATGGAAAGTATATTTGCTCTGTAAATTTTCACCCAAATCACAATTAAAAAAAAAAAAAAGTAGATTCTGTTTAAAACTGAATTCAATTACAAGTATATATTTCTTTAAAATGCCAGAGGCCACTACACCATCACCCATGGAGAAGTGTGATGGATGGGAAGTCAGACTAGAAAAGAGACCACAGTCTTCACCAATTGTGATAAAATTATCTTACTTTTGCAAATTTGAGAAAAACAGATGAGCATGTTAACATTTTTCTAGAGCCTCTCTTAGGGCCTTAGACAGAGCCAAGCACAGAGGGACCCAGGACCTTAAACTTCATTGGGCTTATAGTAAATCTACTGCCCCTCTGAATACAGCAGTATCTAAAGCTAGTTCATCCTTTGAACTTCTCAGTTATACAACCTATACATTTCTTTTTCAGTAAGAACTGGTTTCTGTGGCTTGCAATCAAAAGACTCCTTGTGTCTGTGTAAGGTGAGGCAGCCACTGTATGTGAAACATCAGTGGTTTCACAAGTGAATTGGTGAGGGCCCAATGACCAATAAGCTTGAGACAGGGACAAAAATAGAGTAGAACCAGGAGAGAATAACAGTCCCCTCGGGAAGCCAGTGGGGAGGGACATAAAAATGAAAGAGCTGGACATAAATGACAGTGGAAGCCAATCAAATTAGCAACCTCTACAGAAGCTTTCAATACAGGATGCTCATATCCACCTTTATAAAGAGTAATCTGATGCCAAAGCAGGTTAACTATTCTTCATAAATCCCCATATTAAAATTGTTTTTAATCTTCTCAAAGAAGCTAGCTTGAGAATATGTTTTATTTATTTCGTAATTCATTCATTAACTATTATTGAGCATCTACTCTCTGCCAGGTGCTATGCTGTGTGCTAGGCATCCAAAGATGACTAAAATACAGAAAGAAGCTACATGTCACATAGAAGGCATGGACTCTGGAGCTGGAAAAACCTAGGTCTGCTCCTTCCTCCCATTTACAGGCATGGAACATTGGAAACCTTCATTGTCCTTAGTTTCTTCATCTATGAATTTAAAGTAAAAATACTTACCTTATAGGATTGTTGTGAAGATTAAGTGATATAATGTATGTGATAGTGTTTCTCCCATAGGAAGCATTTGGTAAATATTAAGTAATATATATATATATATATATATTTTTTTTTATAGGCCTCAGGATGAGTAGTAGTTGGCAGGTGAAGAGAGGTGGGAGAGTGTTCCAGAAAGAGGAAAGAATCCATACAAAGACTTGGAGGAAGAAGGGGGAGGAAAAATATGGTGTGTGTTAGGGGAAATTCCTTCCCATATTTTCATAGGGAAGGATTTCCACAAGAATATCACTCTGGCTTCTCATACCACCATTATCCTTCACACTCAGGAGTGAGTAAGCTGATTGGTGAGTACTGCTACTTTCATTGGCTCATAGTTCTTGATTGGATGGAGCTAATCTGTTAAAAGGCCCAGTCAAAGAGGATTCATTCTCTTTTCTCTTTCTGCCCCTGACCAGTGTAGACAATGATCTGGAGTAAAGTTGTCTGCTCTGCAGATCACACTTTCCCTTTAGTGGAATTTTCTTGTGCTGGATTCTATAGGGGTAGAGGTGAGTAGAAAGTGTAGTAAGCCCTTTTGGGTTACAGAGCTCTAGTGTGGTTCTCTGTTAGTTGATCTATAATAAAGCTGATTATTTTTTTTAATCTCTACTTGACTGTCATTTATGTCTTATTTCATCTAAATTTGTGAGATTTGAAGGGTAAGTAATTTATTGATCCTCTGGAAACTATTAATTATAATATAATGTTATAAATATAATGTTCATTATAGCTAGAACATAGATTGTAGAGAGAGGGTGATAAGAAATAAATCCATAGAGGTAAACAAAGAAAGATTTCTGCTCAAGTTGGTGCAGAAAGGTCACAATTGATCTACTCCCTAAGTCCACCAAAATAGCAATGATAGTTAAAATATAAGAAGAGAAAACCAAAAAGACATAAGTAGTCTCAAAAGCAAAATAAACAGTTTCATGTGTCAGAAATGGAACTGAAGCAGAAAGCACTTAGCAAGGCTGAAGGTACAGGCTAACTTCAAAAGCCAAGATTTTTATGTTCTGCAAGGTGACAAGAACTAAAGATGCTCCAAATGGGGTGGAATAGAGGAGCTAGGCTTAGTGCTTAAAGCCTGAAGCTCGTGAAAGGAGACTGAAAATGAACTTCTGACACATGGCCTGCAGAAGCAGAAGTTCAGAGCCATAGTCTTTGAATCAGGAACTATGTGAAGCAGCAAAGTGACTGGATCTGCAATATACTCAACATTATGGTAAAGTCTACCTACTACTTACTGCTGTAGAGTCGATTCTGACTCATTACGAGCCTATAGAACAGAGTAGAACTGTCCCATAGGGTTTTTTAAGGCTGTAAATCTTTACAGAAGCAGAGTGCCTCATCTTTCTCCTGCAGAATGGCTGGTCAGGTAGGAGCACCAAAATGCCAATGTTAAGACCTCTTTATACAATGGAAATCTGGGGAGGCAGGTGGAGACAAAATCATTGAATGTGGGACGGTAAGCACAAAGGGAGGGAAAGAAGAAAGCAAAAAACGAACAAACAAAAAAAAACTAAAAACACAATCTGCCCATTCAAAATGAGGCTGACCCCCAAGTAGCAAACATAAAGGTATCCAATACTAAGAAAGACAACCAGCAAAATGAACATTCAAAACATGAATCTACACCAGATAAAATGACTCTATGCAATTGTCTGAAAAATATTTTTAAAATAAATAGTTATGGATACTCAAAAAGATAAATGAAGGGATAGCACCCATTTCATGAAATTGAAAAACAGAACAGATGGAATAACAAATAAATACGAAAAAGAGCGGTGGTGGTTCAGTGGTAAAATTCTCCCCTTTCATGCAGGACACCTGGGTTTGATTTCCAGGCAGTGCCTCTCAAGCACAGCCACCATTCATGTGATGGTGGGGGCCTACATTGCTGTGATGCTCAGCAAGTTTCAGTGAAGCTTCTGGAACAACAGATTGGAAGAAAGGCCTGGCACTCTGCTTCCAAAGACCTGCCACTGAAAAACCTACAATCACAACAATCCAATCCCACTGTGCACAGGGTCCCAATCAGTCAGAGGCCAACTCAATGGCAGCTAACAACAATGATAAATATGAAGAGGAACTAATTAAAGATCTTGAAAAATAGAAATACTGTTATTGAAATAAAAAAGCCAACAGACGGGGTAAACTCTAGAGCAGGCCAAAATTGAGGAGAAAAAGCTCTGAGTTAAAGGGAAGTGATGAAGAATTCACCAGAACACAGTTTAGAAAAATAAAGAGATTTAAAAAACTGAAAAAGTTAGATTGAGTGGCTCCAACATATATCTAATAGGAATTCTGGAAGGAAAAAAGTGGCGCTATTGTTAAAAAGGAAATGGCTAAAGGCTTTCTAATCAAAAGATCAGTACACCATGGTGTACTGAGTAATAAATAAAAGTAAACCAACACTTTTGTCACATTATAGAGAAACTACAGAACAATGAGGACAGAGATAAAATCTTAAATTACCAAAGGGAAAACACTGATTATTTGCAAAGGAACTATAACTAGATTTTTCAAAAGCAAAGATAGAAAGAAGACAATTGAATGATATCTTCAAAGCACTGAATGGAACACTATCAACCAAGAATTTGATTTCCAGATAAACTATTATTTATGGGAAAGAACAAAACAAAGACACTTTCAGTCATAAAAGACTAAGGGTTTACCCCCACAGATCTACACCAAAAGAACTATTAAAGTGTATTTTTCTCAGTTAGAAAAATACACTCAGTGGGAAAGCATGTGATATAAAAGATTGGTTCCATACATCTATGGTCAACTGTTATTCTTTTTTTTTTTTAACAATGGTCTTTCAATTCTGCCCTTTATAATAAATAACCTGGGTTATTATGAAGGAGTCATTTCATCATCATAGGTGAATTTTATATAATATACTACATATGATATGATTTTTTTTTTCCTTCACCCAGGTTAATATGTCTACTCTCTTGTTAGTAGTTTACTGTCCGTCCATTCCCCATCCATCCCTGGTAATCATCAAATAATTTTTTTTTTTTTTTTTTTTTTTGTGAAACCCTTTCCTTGACTTTATACAGTAGCAGTCTCATACAATATTTGTCCTTTTGTGATTAACTAATTTCACTCAGCACAATGGCCTCTATGTTCATCCATGCTATGAGATGTTTCTCAGATTCATCATTGTTCATTAACATTCCATAGTATTCCATTGTGTGTATGCACCATAGTTTATTCATCCATTCCTCTGTTGATGGGCATCTAGGTTGTTTCCATGTTTTGCTATTGTGAATAATGCTTCGAGGAACATAAGTGCATATATCTGTTCTTGTCACGGCTCTTATTTCTCTAGGATATATATATAGTAGTGGGATTGCTGAATCATATGGTATTTCTTTTTCCAGGTTTTTAAGGAAGTGCCATGCCATTTTCCACATAGTTACATCACTTTATAGCCCTACCAGTTGTGAGTCAATCTGAAGCCAGAATTCTAGCAGCCTCCAGGAAAATCTTTAACCAGAAACCTTTTAGTGTCAGTAGTGCTAACAGAACTTTTG
>NW_006921597.1:7493096-7502029 GCF_000298275.1 Orycteropus afer afer
TCCAAGATTATCTTCTGTGTCTGTGTTAATTGGTTTCCCTTTTCTTTGTTGAAGAGGGTCTGTGCAATCCTTCTGCCTAGTCCGCCATCTTGCCCCGCCCCAGTGTCTAATTTTTAGCAGGTCCCGGTCATCTATTTTGTCTTCTAGTTGTGTATTTTTAGTTTTGTTACATAGTGTATTCATGCCCTGAATTAGGGTCCTTAAGTTAGCACTTATTTTTTCTTTGATGGCCTTTATGGTTTTAGGTTTTAAATTCATGTCTTTGATCCAACTTGAGTTCAATTTTGTATATGATGTGAGATATGGGTCCTGTTTCATTTTTCTGCAAATGGATATCCAGTTTTGCCAGTTCCATTTATTAAAGATACTATCTCTTCCCCATTTAATGAGTTTTGGCCCTTTGTCAAAGATAAGTTGTCCATAGGTGGATGGATTTACTTCTGGGTTCTCAATTTTATTCCATTAGTTTATGTGTTTGTCATGGTACTGGTACCAGACTGTTTTAACTGGATCTGGAATACGAATCAGGACTGCAATTTATCTGTTGATCACTTTGGGCAATACTGACATTTTCATGATGTTAAGTTTTCCTATTCACGAGCATGGTATAGTCTTCCATTTAAGTATGTCTCTTTTGTTTTCTTATAATACTGTTTTATAGTTTTCTTTGTATAGGTCTTTTGTGTCTTTAGTTTGATTTATTCCTAAGTACTTCATCTTTCAGGTGGTTATTGTAAATAACCACCTGCTTTCCTTTTCAGAGTTCTCTTCATTAGTGTAAAGGAATCAGAATGATTTTTGTATGTTGATCTTGTAACCGGCAACTAGCTATCAGTTAGTTCCAGTAATTTTCTTACTGATTCTTTGAGATTTTTTATGTATAAGATCATACCATCTACAAATAGAAGATAATTTACTTTTTTTTTCCAATATGAATGCTTTTTATTTCCCTTTTTTGCCTTACTGCTCTGGCAAGGAATTCCAATACAATATTAAATAAGAGTGGTGATAAAGAGCTTCTTGTCTGGTACCTGTTCATAAAGGGAATGTTTTTGTTCTCTCCCCATTGAGCATAGTATTGGCTGTTGGTTTTCTATACATGCCTTTAATTGTGTTGAGGGATTTCCTTTCTATCCTATTTCATTCAGCATTTTATTTGGAATGGGTGTTGGATTTTGTCAAATGCCTTTTCTCTGTTGATTGATACAATTGAGTGATTCTTTTCCTTTGTTTTATTTAAGTGATTTATTATGTTGATTGTTTTTCTAACGTTGAACCATCCTTGCATACCTGGTATGAATCCCATTTGATCATGATGTATTATGTTTTTGAAATATTTTTGGAATATTTTGGCGAGAATTTTGCTGAGATTTATGTTCATGAGGAATTATGGTCTGTAGTTTTCATTTTTAGTGGTGTCTTTTCCTGCTTTTGGTATCAGAGTTAAGCTCACTTCATTAAATGAACTTGAGAATATTCCCTTATTTTCTATATCCAGAAAATTTTGAGTAGAATTGGTGTCAGCTCTTCTCTGAATGTGTGGTGAAATTCAAAATTGAAGCCATCTGGGCCAGGACTATTTTTTTTTTTTTTTTTATAACCTGTTCAATTTCTTCTTTTGTACTTTTGCTTTGTTTTCAACCTCAGTCTATGTTAGTTTATATAGGTACTGTGTTTCCATAAATCTGTACATTTCTTTTGGGTTTTCAAATTTGTTGGAATATAATTTTTCACAATATCCTGATATTATCCTTTTTATTTCAGTTGGTTCTGTTATGGTGTCACCCATTTCATTTCATATTTGTTATTTCTCCATCTTCTCCTTTTCCTTTATTAATTTTTCCAGTGGTTTGTTGATTTTATTAATCTTTTCAAAGAACCAATTTCTAGTCTTATCGATACTTTCTTTTTCTTTTATTTCTGCTTGAATTTTTTAATTTCTTCTGGTGATTGTGTTTTTTTTTTTTTTCTTTGTTTTTGCTGTTATTTTTCTAGTTTGAGATTTTGGGTTAAGATGTTGATTTTGGTTCTTCTTTTTTGATGTGTGCATTTATTGCTATAAATTGCCCTCTGAGCACTGATTTTGCTGTGTTTCAAAGATTTTGGTATGTTGTGTTTTCAGTCTCATTTAGCTCAATGAATTATTTATTTTCATTTCTTCTATTACCCAGGTGTTTTTAAGCAGGATTTTACTCAGTTTCCATGTATTTCCTTTTATTTTCCTTGATCTTCCTATTGTTGATTTCTTGATTTTATGGTATTGCGATCTGAGAAGATGCTTCTCGGTATTTCAACGTTTTTGAATTTATATATGCTTGCCTTGTGGTCTAATATATGGTATATTCTAGGAAATGTTCCATGTGTGCTAGAAAAGAATGTGTATTGTGCTGTTGTTGGGTGAAGTGTTCTGTATATGTCTATAGTGTCAAGTTGGTTTATTGTATTGTTTAGTTCTTCTGTGTCTTTGTTAAGTTTCTTTCTAGTTGTTCTTTCCTTCATTGAGGTATATTAAAGTTTCCTACCATTACTGTGGAACCTCTGGTAGCATAGTGCCTAAGGCACTTGACTGCTAACCAGAAGGCTGGTGGTTCAAACCCACCAGCCACTCCTCGGAAGGAAGGTTGGGCAATCTACTTCCCTAGTGATACTGCCTCAGAAGCCCAAGGAGGGATTGCTATGAATCGGGGCCGACTCGACGGCACATTACAACAACAACAATAACCATTACTGTGGAGTTATCTATTTATCTTTTCAATTTTGTTGAAGTTTGATTTATGTATTTTGGAGCTCTTCCATTGGGTATATATATTTATTATGATTGTGTCCTCTTGTTTGATTGTTCCTTTAATGATTATATAATCTCCTTTGTCTTTTACGGTGGTTTTTGTCTTAAAGTTTATTTTACCAGAAATTAATATTGCCACTCCTGCTATTTTTTGATCACCATTTGCTCGCTCTATCTTCCAACCTTTGATTTTTAGTCTATTTTTTTCTTTGTGTCTAAGATGTGTGTCTCTTGTGGATAGCATATTGATTGGTCACATTTCCTTATCCATTCTGCCATTCTCTTATCTCTTTATTCATGTATTTAATCCACTTACAATCAGTGTAACTATCTACAGGTATAGCTTATTGCTGTCATTTTGTTATATGTTTTTTTGTAGTGTTGCTGATTTCTTTGTTCCATATAATTTTCTGTACTGACCACATTTGTTTTATGAATTTTTTTATCTTTTCCTTAATTGCTATTTTTTATTATTTACTAAATATTGATGACATTTCTCCTTTTTAGTTTGATGAAAAGATTTATTAATTTTCTTTGAAGTTACTATTTTCTTCCCAAGTTTAAAACAGTCCATTCCATCTCAAAATCATCATGACTTCCTCTCCATTTAGAGGTTCTGTAACTACACTATTCCCTCTTTTTAATTTGTTCTTGTCAGTCTATTTTACTTTGAATGCTTCTATATCTGGGTTGGTTTCTGGCTTAGGTTGTCATTTGTGTCAATCAGTTTATTTCCTGCTGTTTTTGATTCTCTGTCTGAAAGATTCCCTTTAGCATCTCTTGTAAAGTTGGTCTTATTTTAACAAATTCCCTTAATTTCTGTTTGTCTGGAAATGGTCTAATTTCAATTTCATTAACATATAAGAGGGACAATTTTGCTGGGTATATAATTATTGATTCAGTTTTTTTTCTTTTAGGATTTCATATATGTCATCCCATTGTCTTTTCTCCTGCATGATTTCTGCCAAGAAATCAGAGCTTATTTTTATTGGCTGTCCTTTGTAGGTAACTTTTTGTTCTTTTCCTGTTGCTTTCAGGATTCTTTGCCTTTGGTTTTGGAAAGCTTGATTATAATATGTTCTGGTGATTTTCTTTTGGGATCTATCCTGTTTGGGGTTCATTGAACTTCTTAGATGGTTATTTTCTCATCTTTCATCCTATTAGGATCTCCAACAAATCTCTGACAATTTTCTCTGTGGTTTTATTAGTCTCTTCCTGTTCTGGAATTCTGATCCCATGTAAGTTATTCCTCTTGATGGTGTCTCACATGAATTTTAGGTTTTCTGCTGCTTCTTCTTTTTTTCTGATTGTTCCCTTAACGAAGTAGGATTGAGATATTTGTCTTCTTCAATCTCCCTAATGCTGTCTTTCTTTGATTCAATTGTATTCCTTTGCCCTTACAATGTGTTATCTATTTCTGAAATCTTAATATTAATCTTCTGGATTTCTATTTGTTGTTTTTGTATGGTTTCTAATTTTTCATGTATTTTTTCAGTTTGTTCTTGTATTATTTGACTAAATTCTTCCAGAGTTTTGTCTGCATTTTCCTTAATTTCATCAGTATTTTCCTTGATCTGTCTCTTAGTCCATTGAAGGTACCTAAATAGAATTAGTTTGAATTCCTTATCAGGTACTTCCAATGCCATTTCTTCCTCAGGTTGGTTTTCTGGCTCTGTATCTTGGTCCCTTGTTTGTACTACTTTATCATGCTTCTTTGCTTGTACATCTAAGATGTAACAATTGGTCACTGCTTACCCAGAGCAAAGAAGAATGAAGAAAATCAAAGATACATGGGAAAATTTCATCCATGGACCATGTAAACATCAGCCTGGATAACTCTAGACCAGAAGATCTAGATGGTGCCTGCTACCACTGTCAACCACTTGGAAAGAAACCAGAATAGGAGATCCTGGATAGAGTGGGAGAACAATATGGAGCAAAACTCAAAATCATAAAAAAGATCAGCTTTATTGGTCTGTTGGAGACTGGTGGAAACCACAAGACTATGGCCCATAGTCACCCTTCGGGCCTCTAATTCAACTCACTCTTGTAGCTTCCAGCAAAATAATAGGCAGACCCACAAGGTGAACATTTATACCAGGTAGGTATCTGGTGTTCTACTCCTTGGAACAATCAACCATAAGAGATCAGAAGGGCAGCATTTGCACAGGGAGATAGCTTAGAGGGCAGAAATGCATAGGAAAGAAGGACACGAGGAAAATGCAACCACAGGGAAGAAGGAGGAAGAGAGCTGTTACATTATGGGGATTGCAAATCAATGTCATGAAACATAATGTGTATGAACTGTTGAATGGAAAACAAATTTGCTCTGTGAATTTTCACCCAAATCAAAATTAAAAAAAAACAAACAAACAAGGGGGGGGGGATGTAAAATGCCAAAATTAGGACATTTCCAGATACACAGAAATTAAGGGAATTTGTTAAATGAAGACCAACCCTACAAGAGATGCTGATCCTTCAGACAGAAAACCAACAATAGCAGACCACAATGTGTGATTAACACCACTACAAACTAAGCCAGAAACCAACCCAGATATTAAAGTGTCCAAAGTAAAATAAACTTGTAAGACTGAAAACTGGGAACCAGAGGCATCAATTTGTAAATGGGGATAAACACAAAACAAAAAAGAGGAAATAAGTAATGTAGTTATAGAACTTCCAAATAGAAAGTCAAGATGATTTCAAGACAGAATGGACTGTTTTATACTTGGGAAGAAAATAATAAATCACAGGTAACTTCAAAGAAAATTAATAAATCTTCTTATCAAAATAAAAATGATGGAAGTCATAAATAGCAAATACAAAGCAATAGGAATGGCTGAAACACAAAAAAAATCATTAAAAAGATGAGCTCAGTACATAAAATTATATGGAACAAAGAAATCAGCAACATCACACACACACATAAAAAAAAAACACTTAACAAAGTGACAGCAATCAGTTCCTGCTTGTTGATAATTACACTGATTATAAATGGATTGTTGTTGTTGTTAGGTGCCATCAAGTCGTTTTTGACTCATAGCGACCCTATACACAGCAGAATGAAATGGATTAATTATATCAATCAAGAGAACTGAGAGTTGCAGAATGGATAAGAAAACATGATCCATTAGTGTGCTGTCTACAGAAGACTTGCCTTAAACACAAAGAAAAAAAATAGACTAAAAATCAAAGGTTGGAAAAAATATGTCAAGCAAATGGCAAACAAACAAACAAACAAACAAAAAACAGGAATGACAATATTAATATCTGATGAAATGGAACTTAAGACAAAGTCCACCCTAAGAGACAAAGAAAGATATTATATAATGATTAAAGGAACAAATTGAACAAGAGGACATCACCATAATAAATATCTAGGCACCCAATGAAATAGCTAAAATACATAAATGACACTTTACAAGAAAAAAAATAATTAAAAAATAAAAATAAAAATCCCATCTAGAGTTTCTAGACAAATAGAGGAGAAGAGAGGTCTGGGTTAAGGATATTGATATAGAAAATTGACCATTCAAAAGAAGCCAGAAAAGAACATAAAACAAGCAAGGAAAGGTAAGGTAAACAAAACATACACACAAAAGAGAATAATAGGATTAAATACAAATATATCAGTAAGCCCAATAATTAAATAAGGAGCTCTGGTTGTGTGGTGACTAAGGCACTTGACTGCTACTGAAAGGTTGGCAGCTCAAACCAACCAGCTGCTCCACGGAAAGAAGATGGGGCAATCTACTTTAGTAAAGATTTACTGCCTTGGAAACCCAAAGGGGGTCCTTATGAGTTGGAATTGACTTGATGGAAGTGAGTTTGGTTTTCCTGGTTTGAATAACTAAACAGATTGAAATAAATTACTAAAAGACTAAGATTGTCACATTTATTCAAAACAATATTCAGCTATATAATGGTAGCAAGAAACACACATAAAGGGATGGAAAAAAAGTTTAATTATCAAAATACTAATAAAAAGAAAGATGATTCAGCATTATTGTTGTTGTTGTTGTTATGTGCCGTCGAGTCGGCACATAGTGACCCCTCCTTGGGTTTCCGAGGCAGTATCACTATGGAAGTAGATTGCCCCATCTTCCTTCTGAGGAGTGGCTGGTGGATTTGAACCTCCAGCCTTCTGGTTAGCAGTCAAGTGCCTTAGGCACTATGCTACCAGAGCTCCCATCAGCATTGTTAGTACCAGACAAAAACAATCTTTATTTATTTATTTATTTATTTTTACTTTTATTGTGGTAAAAACATACACAATAGGACATTCACCAACATAACAACTTCCACATTTACAACTCAGGGACATTGATGACAGTTTTCATGTTGTTCCACCATTATTGCTATTCTTTTCCAAAATATTCCAACACCATTAGCATAAACTCAATGGCCTGCAAATGAAAGCTTCTCCTTTGTCCCTCCCTCCTACCCCTTTTGTTGTCACTATGAGCCTCCTACCCCTGGTAACAACTAAATAGTCTTTGGTATATATTCATTGTGTGTGCATGTGTGTGTGTAGCTCTGGTGGCATAGTGCCTAAGGCATTTGACTGTTGACCAGAAGGCTGGCAGTTCAAACCTACCAGCCACTCCTCAGAAGGAAGATTGGGCAATCTACTTCCATAGAGACACCGCCTCAGAAACCCAAGGAGGGATCACTATGAGTCTAATTGACTCTACAGCAGTGAGGTTTTTTTTGTTTTGTTTTGGTTTATATATGTGTGTGTGTGTGGGTGTATTTTTCCCCCCCAACCTGTCTAGGAATTTCTGCCCCCACCCCCCAATGCCTGGTAACACACAAAGAAAGTTCCCTTCCATGTATAAACCTTTCCTTAATTTTTTACAATAGTGGACTAATACAATATTTGTCCTTCGGTGATTAACTTATTTCACTCAGCATCCAGGTTATGCGGTGTTTTGCAGATTCTACATTATTCTTTAGTGTTGTATAGTATTCCATTGTGTGCATATACCACAGTTTGGTTATCCATTCCTCCATTGATGGGCATTTAGGTTTTTTCCATCTCTTTGCTGTTGTGAATAGTTGTGATGAACATGGGCGTGCATATATCTGTATCTTGGCTCTCACTTGTTTGGATATATACTAGTCATGGCCTGCTGGGTCAAATGGTATTTCTATTTCCAACTTTTTAAGGAATGGCCACACCGATTTCCACAGTGATTGTATCATTTTACAGTCCCACCAGCAGTGTATGAGAGTCCCAATCTCTCCACATTCTCACCAGCATTTGTTATTTTCCCAGACAAAAATAATCCTTTAAACAAAATGTATTAGTAGAGAGGAAAAGGGACTCTATCAACAACAAAGTGTTGTATCCTTTAACCATATTTATTCAGTCTGTATGATTAGCAAGTAATCTGAGAAGCTGGACTATATGAAGAAGAATGTGGCATCAGGATTGGAGGAAGACTCAATAACAACCTGAGATGTGCGAATGACACAACCTTGCTTGCTGAAAGTGAAGAAGGGTTGAAGCACTTACTGATGAAGATCAAAGACTATAGTCCTCAGTATGGATTGCACCTCAACATAAAACAAAAATCCTCACAACTGGACCAATAAGCAACATCATGAAAAACAGAAAAAGTTGAAGTTGTCAAGGATTTAACTTTACTTGGATCCACAATAAACACCCATGAAAGCAGCTATTATGAAATGAAGTGACATATTGCATTGGGGACATGTGCTGCAAAAGATCTCTTTGTCAAAGAACAAAAATGTCACTTTGAGGACAAAGATGTGCCTGATCCAAGCCATGGTATTTTCAGTAGCCTCATATGCATGTGAAAATTGGGCAATGAATGAGGATGATGTAAATGAGTAAAGAATTGATGTCTTTGAATTACAGTATTGGTAAAGAATATTGAATATACCATGGACTACCAGAAGAAAGAATAAATCTGTTTTGGAATAAGGACGGCCAGAATGCTCCTTAGAATTGAGGATGATGAGACTTCATCTCACGTATTTTGGACATGTTATCAGGAGGGAACACAAGCCATGATATTTTCAATTGCCTCGTATGCATGTGAGAGCTGGACAATGAATAAGGAAGACCGAAGAAGAGTTGATGCTTTTGAGTTGTGGTGCTGGTGAAGAATGCTGAAAATAC
>NW_006921597.1:7503124-7524890 GCF_000298275.1 Orycteropus afer afer
TGGCAATCAACTCCATGGTGGGATCTACCACAAGCAGCTGAGTAGCTGCCTTTGGGATGTGGTCTGCTTCCTGTATATAAGGAGAAGCCTTGGGAATGGTTTCTAGCTTATGGCACACTTGAGCTCTGCATGTAGATGTGTCATTGTTCGGCAGCCTGCCATGCTCTGCCAACCTTGGAACTTACAATGAACTTGAATTAATGACCTGCTGTGTGGTTTGGTAACATTGGGACTGTGCCATTTTATTTGTCAACCTTGGGCTTGTTAGCCTAAGCAGCCAGCAGCTGCCTGAGTGAAGAGATGCCTCTAGCTTCAGTGGGCCAGGAGCAGGAGGCAGAGCTGAAGCCCAAGGTCGAGGGGCTTTCACACAGCCCCTACAGCCTGGCACTTTGAACTTGGACTTCTAGCTTCTCGAACCGTAAGAGAATAACCTCCTGTTTGTTAAAGCCATCCCCGTTTGTGGTATATATTCCTGTCAGAGTGGCACTAGGTAACCAGAACAGGACTTCAGAGTGGTCAGACAATAGAAAGGCAGAGAGACCAGTTAGAAAACATTTCCTATTGTCTGTTGTTAGTGGCCATGGAGTTGACTCTGTCTCATGGCTAATTTAAGTACAACAGAACATTGCCTGGTCCTGCGACATCCTCAAAATCACCAGCATGTTTGAGTCCATTTTTGCATCTATTGGGCCAACCCATGTCATTGAGGGTCTCCCACACTCTTATTGGTCCTCTGCTTCATCAAACATGATGTCCTTTTCTAGTGATTGGTATTTCCTGATGATATATCCAAAGCAAATGAGTCAATATTTCTGTTGTGATCATAAAATTTCCATTGGCTAATTTTCAGAAGTAGATCTCCAGGCCATTCCTCCTAGTCTGCTTTAATCTGGAAGCTCGATTGAAACTTGTCCACCCTGGGTGACCCTTTTGGTATTTGAAATACCAGTGCATAACTTCCAGCATTATAGCAACATTCAAACCACCACAGTATGACAAACAGACAGACAGTGGTGGTTTCCTATAATCTGTTAGAGATGCTCTGAACTATAGTAGTGTTATTCATGAAGAAGAGCAGGTATTTAGACGGCATAGATGACTGGATGGTAGGTAACAGATCAAAGATTATACCCATATTTCTTCCTTAGACAGCTTGATGCATAGTAATGAGAGGTTTTGGAGGGAAGATGTTTCCTTGTTTTTGATTTTGTACCACTTAACCCCTAGCCCATCAATTTTGAGGTTCAAAATTTATTAAATAAATATTTTTTTTTGGTTTATTAAAAAAATCAAATTATTCAATATAAAAGGAGTATATAAAAGGCACTATATTTTAGTATATTAATATTCTTTGCAGCCCAATAGCTAAAAGGGGAAAATAACTTAAATATCCATCAAAAGAAGAACAGATAAACAAAAGGTGGTACATGCATACAAAAGAATGTTACTCAATCATAAAGAGAAATGAAGTTCTGATGTATACTACAACATGGATGCCTTGTAAACAATATGCTGAGTGAAGTAAGTCAGTAACAAAAGGTCAAACATTGTATGATCTCATGAAATATCTAGACTAGGCATTTCAAGACCTATCCTGAAGTACAATACTGTCAATAATAGGATACTATCCATATGCCTACAAGGAAGACTACTTAATACAATATCAGTCAAATTTACATAATGTTCTGGTTACCTGACGCTGCTCTGACAGAAATATACCACAAACAGGATGCCTTTCATAAACAGGAGTTTATTCTTTTATAGTTTTGAAGTCTAGAAGTCTGAGTTCAAAGTGCCAGGCTCTAGGGGTTGTGTGAAAGCCCCTTGACCTTGGGCTTCAGCTCTGCCTCCTGTTCCTGGCCCACTGAAGCTAGAGGCATCTCCCCACTCAGGCAGCTGCTAGCTGCTAAGGCTGACAAATCCAAGGTCAACAAGTGAAAAGGCACAGTTCCAATGTTACCAAACCACACGGCAGGCCATTAATTCAAGTCTGTTGAAAGTCCCAAGGTTGGCAGAGCGTGGCAGACTGCTGAACAATGACGCGGCTACATGCAGGGTCCAAGTGTGCCATAAGCTAGAGACCGTTCCCAAAGCTGTTTCTTATATATAGGAAGCAGACTACATACCAAAGCAACTACTCACCTGCTCCAATAGATTCCAGGACCATGGAGTTAATTACCAGTCTCACCATGGGGAATAACTACATTCAGCTGTCCAGCCACTCAACCAGGCCCAGCCACATTGACACACAAACTTTACTACCACACACACCAACCATCAATGCAAAAGATGAAGAAATTGATTATTTTTTACCATCTGAAGTCTAAAATTGATCAAACAGCAATCAAAATGTATTATTGCTGGTGATTGGAATGCAAAAGTTGGAAACCAAGAAGCAGCATTGGCAGTTGGAAAATATGTTTTTGGTGACAGAAATGATGCCGGAGACTGCATGATAGAATTTTGCAAGACCAATGACTTATATACCTTTTCTCAACAACATAAACGGTGACCATACACATGGCCCTCACCAGATGGAATGCACATCAATATGCAAGTAAAATTTTTCTAAAGATAAGTTAAAAATGGTTGTACTAGTACATTGATAGAGAACTTTCCAGAAATGCAAGCTGGATTCAGAAGAGGATGTGGAAGGAGGAGTATCATTGCTGACGTCACATGGCTCTTGGCTGAGAGCAAAGAAAACCAGAAAGATGTCTACCTGTGTTTTATTGACTATGCAAAGGCATTTGACTGTGTGGACCATAACAAATTATGGATAACATTGCAAAGAACAGGAATTCCAGATCACTTAATTGTGCTTATGAGGAACCTGTACGTAGACCAAGGGCCATCATTTGAACAGAACAAGGGAGTACTGAATGGTTTAAAATCAAGAAGGGTATGCATTGGGGTTGTAACTTTCACCATTCTTATTCAATCTGTATGCTGAGCAAATAATCCGAGAAGCTGGACTGTATGAGGAGGAATGTGGCATAAGGATTGGAGGAAGATTCATTAACCACCTGCAATATGCAGATGGCACAAGATCAAAGATTGCAGTCTTCAGTATGGATTATACCTCCACATAAAGAAAACAAAAATCCTCACCACTGGGCCAGTAAGAAACATCATAATAAATGGTGAAAAGTTTGGAGTTGTCAAAAATTTCATTTTGCTTGGAACCCCAATCAACATTCATGGAAGCAGCAGTCAAAAAATCAGACATCATGTTGCACTAAGCAAATATCCTGCAAAAGACCTCTTTAAAGAGTTGAAGAGCAAAGATGTCACTTAAAAACTAAGGTGCACCTCGCAAGCCATGGTGTTTTCAATTGACTCATATGCATGTGAAAGCTGGACAATGAATAAGGAAGATCAAAGAAGAATTGATGCCTTTGAATTGTGGTGTTGACGAAGAATACCGAAAATACCACGGACTGCAAGAAGAACGAACAAATCTGTCCTGGAAGAAGTGCAACCGGAATGCTCCTTACAAGCAAGAATGGACAGACTTTGTCTCACCTATTTTATTCATGAAGGAGTTCTGGTGGCATAGTGCCCAAGGCATTTTACCGCTAACCAGAAGGTTGGCGCTTCAAACCCACCAGCCACCCGATGGAAGAAAGACTGGGCAATTTACTTCCGTAGATTAATCTACTGCCTTGGAAACCCAAAGGGGGTTGCTATGAGTCCGAATCGACTTGATCACTTTGAGTTTGGAGTTTGTTTAGACTTTGGTCATATGGCCAGAAGGGACCATTCCCAGGAGAAAGATACCATGCTTGGTAAAGTGGAGGGTCAGAGAAAAAGGGGAAGACCCTTAATGAGATTGAGTGACAGTGGCTGCAATGATGGGCTCAAGCATAGCAAAGATTGTGAGGAAGGTACAAGACCATGCAGTGTTTTGTTCTGTAGTACACAGAGTCACTATGAATGGAATCAACTGGATGGCACCTAAGTAAAACAACAAGACTTGGCATGGGTCATGTATTTTGGTTTTTATAGAGACTAAAGGTTATTAGTAGCTACCAGGGTCAGGAGAGAGGAGGAAAAGGAGAGACATTCTTTATGAAACAATACCTTTCCATTTTTGGTGATGGAAAATTTGACAACAGATATTGGTTATGGTTGTGCAACATGATTAATGTAATTGACATCTCTAAATTGTATGTGTGAAAAATATCAAATTGGCAAATGTTTTGTTATATATATATACACACACATACACATACTTAAACAATATGAAAATGGTATAACTGACAGCATGGAAAAAATAAAATAAATGTGGGTGCACATTCTCTAACATAACATTAAAACCATTCTATTTTAAACTATTGGTGTCTAAGGGATGTCTCAATAATCTGGAAAAAAAATCACACCTTAACAATGACAGAAAAAGGTGTATGTATTCTAAATAATTATTATCCTTACTACTATAATAACAGTGCTGTTCTTGGGTGCCATCAAGTTGATTCTGACTCATAGCAAGGCCATGTGATAGTGTAGAACTGCCCCATAGGGTTTTCTTGGTTGTGATCTTTACAGAAGCAGATCACTAGGTCTTTCTCCCACAGATCCACCAAGAGGTTTGAACCCTCAGCCTTCTAGTTAGCAGTTGAACACTTAACCAGGCCTTCTTAATAATTCTAATAACCCTACCTACTAGGAGGGAACACTAATAGATAGGTAGAGACTTCCACATTTTTCAAAATTATAATGATTTATTATTATTACACTGAATGGAAAAAATTAGGCCACAGGAATAAAACTATAGCTCTTTTTTCCCAGTTAAGCCAGAAATGTTATTAAAGTTTGTTTTTGTTTTTGTGCTGATGGTAATTTTTCCTTCTAATCTTAGTACTTTTCTGGAAATGTATATGCATGAAAGAAAGAAAGAAAGGAGGTAGGTGTGTTATGATTTATATACACTACACAGAAAGATTAATCAAGATTTGAGATAGAATCAAGAGAAAAAAAATTATATTATTTCCAGAGTAGCCATGCTAACCTATTATAACATAATAACAAGAACCTGGAAAGGACTTTCTTTTTTCAGCAAGATATTCTTAGTGTCCCCACAAGATGTTTAGTATCCTATCTCTCTGAATTCAGGGAAAGGAAAGATTCCACAAATGTCCGTCTTGGGACCTCATACAAAGTTGTTCTCGGTGTCTAAATTGAACCTGTTGCCTGCCTTAACTTCTCTACCAGTGAGTACCATAGTTCAGTGGGGAAAATGATAGTTACAACAGCTCCTAGACATCAGGAAGATAGCTACCTGGCCAACTGACTGGAAGAGATGCATATTTGTACCTATTCCAAAGAAAGGTGATCCTGCCCATGGATTGTGGAAATTATTGAACAATATCATTAATATCACATGCAAGTAAAATGTTACTGAAGATAATTCAAAAATGGTTGCAGCAGTATATTGACAGAGAGCTTCCAGAAATGCAAGCTGGATTCAGAAGAGGACATGGAAAGAAGGGTATCATTGCTGATGTCAGATGGATCTTAGCTGAAAGCAAAGAATACCAGAAAGATGTTTACTGTGTTTTATCGACTATGCAAAAGCATTGGGCTGTGTGGATCATAGCAAATTATGGATAACATGGAGAAGAACAGGAATTCCAGAACACTTGATTGTACTCATGATGAACCTGTACACAGATCAGGAGGCTGTTGTTCAAACAGAACAAGGGGATATTACATGTTTCAAAATCAAGAAGGTCACGGTTGTGTCCTTTCACCATACTTATTCAACTTGTATGCTGAGTGAAGAACATGGTATCAAGATTGGAGGAAGATTCATTAACAACCTGCGATATACAGATGACACAACTTTGCCTGCTGAAAGTGAGGATGACTTGAAACACTAACTGATGAAGATTAAAGACTACGGTCTGCAGTATGGGTTACACCTCAACATAAAGAAAACAAAAATCCTCATAACTGGTCAAATACACAGCTTCATGGTGGATGGAGAAAAGATTGAAAATGTCAAGGATGTCATATTACTTGGTTCTACAATCAACACCAATGGAAGCAGCAGTCAAGACATCAGATGACATATTGCATTGGGCAAATCTGCTGCAAAAGACCTCTTTCAAGTGATGAAGAGCGAAGATGTCTCCTTAAAGACTAAGATGCACCTAACCCAAGCCATGGTGTAATAGTTTGAGCTGTGTGTCAACTTGGCTGGACCACAATTCTGTGTGGTTTAAGCAATTGTGATGTGGGTTGTTCCAATGATGGGATCAGATGTATGTTTTCAGCAGCCATTCCTTTGAAAGGAAGTTTCCCAAGGGGTGTGGCCTGCTTCCAGTATATTTATGGACATCCTGGGAAAAGAGACACTCTTCTGTGGATCAGGATTCTTGTGCTGCCTACAACTGTCTGTGAGTTCATTCAGCCTGGAGATCTTGGATTTGTCATTTGTTGGAGTCAACAGCCAGTATACTGCCTGCCAACCTTGAGCTCCTCAGCCCCTGCAGCTGCGTGAGTCGGGTAAAGCCTCCAGCTTGATGTTTGATCCAAGAACCTGCCAGCTTCTGTAAGTGTGTGAGCCATTTTCCTAAGATAAATTTCTCTTTCTCTCTCTATATAAGCTTTACTGGTTTTGTTTCTCTAGAGAACACAGTCTAACACACATGGTATTTTCAATCACCTTTTATGCATGTGAGGGCTGGACAATGAATAAGGAAGACTAAAGAGGAGTTGACACTTTTGAGTTGTGGTGTTGGAGAAGAATGCTGAGAGTACCATGGTCTGCTAAAAGGACTAACAAATCTGTCCTGGAAGAAGTGCAGTCAGAATGCTCCTTGGAAGTGAGAATGGCCAGACTTCATCACACCTACTTTGGTCATGTTGTCAGAAGGAATCATTCCCTGGAGAAGGATATCATGCCTGGTAAAGTGGAGGGTCGATGAAGAAGGGGAAGGCCCTCAATGAGATGGATAGATGCAGTGGTTGCAACGATGGGCTCAGGGATAGCAAGGATTGTGAGACTGGCACAAGACCGGGCAGTGTTTCGTTTTGCTGTACATAGGGTTGCTATGAGTTGGAGATGACTCGAAAGCACCTAATAACAACAACAGACATCAGGTCACTTCAGTTAATGTAACCGAAGCAGAAATTCACTATACAGGTAAAAGCGGAGATGGAAGTTGGTAGATAACTATTAACCCAAAGGTAAACAAACTAAGCTTTGCATAAATACACATAAAAGGATACTGCAGAGAAATCTGAATAAGATGGACAATGGGGCATAGAACTAAGCGTCAATTATGGGTAAGGGACACAGATGGAGCAACCCTAGTCCAGGTCATAACTTTCTTTAAAACGAAGGATCTCTTGATACAATTGTGACACAACAAAGCTGGGAACCATCTTATTGTTAGACACCATCAAGTTGGCTCCAACCCACAGTGATCCTATGCATAACAGAATGAAATGCTGCCTGGCCATTGTCAAAATCATTGCTATGTTTGAACCCATTGTTGCAGCCACTGTGTCAATCCAGTTCATTGAGTATCTCCCTCTTCTTCACTGACCATCAACTGTACCAAACATGATGTCTTTCTCCAGCAATTTGTCTTTCCTGAAAAGTTGTCCAAATATGTTTATATCTAATTAAATTACCAACTGGTCTGTGAGCATTTATATCCAAAAACTTCAGAAAGCATTATTTCATTCATTTATTCAACTAATTTATTGATTTATGCATTATTATTATTATTAATAGTGTGATACTTTTCACCCTCTCCTGTTAACCTGACAGATAAATGACCCCATCTAATCTACCAACTATAGTGGTTCTCAATCTAGGCTGAACATCAGAATCATAGTTTTTAAAAAACCTGCATGCTGAGCCCTATCCCTGAAACCCTAAATCAGAATCTCCTAGGGCAGGACTGGTCATGTAATGAAGATTGAGGACTCTAAGCTGCTTGTTTGCGGGAATAAAAAAGTTGCCATAGTGTCATCGTGGTCCACCTTAGTCTGAGCTTTTATGGTGCTCTTAGGAGTAACAAGAACTCAGGCTTGGAGGGAAGAAAAACAAACCCTCCACATGCAGTCATTCCACTTCCACAAGGTTTGATGGGGTGTCTTTGCTTACTGCTCCACTGGAGGTAACAAGCTTTAACGTTTCTTGTTGTTTGGCAAAGGTGTAGAGAAAGAGTCAAAAACACTGGGCACAGGTGAGGGTCGTGTCAGGTTCTCATAATATTGCTCATAAATGGCTTCATCTGCCACAAAACAGAACTGTGACTTATCTTCTCTATTTTACATAGATGATTTCATAAACTGTTGGCAGACCAGGGGATACAGAACTATGAATAAGAGCACAGATTCTAGGGCCACACTGTCCTGGGTTTATATGCTGGCTCTAGTCCCTACATATTGTGTGAGTGTGAATATCTTATTTAACCTCTCTATGCCTCTATTTTCTCAACTGCAGTGGCATACCTAGAATTGGTGTCACCCAGTGTGATCATTCATCATGTCATCCTCCTGTCCCCACCATGGACATCCTCCAGACCATACAGTATCCTTAGTAATGTTTATTATTCATTTTAATCATAGAATAATATGTGATAAATATAATTTTGAGGTGCATAAATATAATATTTCTTAGATTATATGACTACTAACAACAAAATTGTTTTAATAAAATCTATATTGAATTACAACATTATTCATTGCAACATGATTAGTAACTGAGTGGAATACTTTTTTGATTTTTCTTCTTCTTTTCCTTTAATTACAACTTAATTCTCAAAAAAGTTACTGATATAGGCTCACAAATACTACTTACCACAATATTTTAGCTAAAACACTAGAAAATTTGACAAAATCAGTAACTGTAAAAACATCAGCAGCAACAGAAACAATGGTGCATGCTTGCAGTACGTGCAGACAAAGCCTCATTGTAACTGGGTAATAATGACAGCTCTGGTTGGAGTGCCTGAGAAGGTTTAGAAGTAAATCAGTATAAATTTGAGCCTTGTAGGTATAATGAAGGAACTCTGGTGGCATAGTGCCGAAGGCATTTGACTGCTGACCAAAAGGCTGGAGGTTCAAACCCACCAGCCACTCCTTGGAAGGAAGGTTAGAAAATCTACTTCCGTGGTAATATTGCCTCAGAAACCCAAAGAGGGATCGCCATGAGTCGGATCCGATTCGATGGCAGTGGATAGGTATAGTGATAGATGTAGGCTGGGCTTACAAAAATATTTTTGTTGTTATAACTAATTACAGGGATATTTTTATTTAAAAAAATAATAAATTTCTGCTGAAACACTGCACAAAAATTTTATAGACAGTCATTTTGGTGTCATCCCCTCTGACTGTTACCCAACGTGGTCTGCATGCTTTATACCCTCCTACTGAAGCCACTGCTCCTACCTCGTAGGGTTATTATGAAGACTCAATGTGCCATATTCTGTAAAGCACACAGTAAACATTAGATGTTAGAGTCAATTGATGGGACACGAGGACCTTACACTATACAACCCCTTCCTCCTTATGTCTTATTTTTAATCCCTTTCTTGGTAACTGTGATGTGTTGTGAACCAGCCACAGCTGCCCTCATGTTGGGGCACAAGAACATGGAAAACCCCAGGGGAAGTCTTGGGTCCTATTATTTTTTGGAAAGCTCTAATTAAAGACATGAAACATAATCATCCCCAAAGCCTATTATTACTGCTTTGGAAAACATCAGAGTCTTGACAGCAAGCACAACTCTTCAAGTAAACTCTAATTCCACTTAACTCTCCCCAGGAAGAGACAATGGCTCCTTTCCCTGAAGGTCCACAGGACTCCGTCTGTGCCCTATTTATTACACAGCACTTAGCACAGCTGTACAATCTTTGTAGTTCTCTAAAAATGCCTTTCTTTCTTCTGCTTCTGGGCCTTTGCAGAGGCTGTTCTTCCTGTTTGGAATGTTCTTGCCACCCCACACTCCCTGAATTGTAACACTGAATTGGAATCACTTATTTATTCATTAAAGAGCTTTGGTAGTGCAATGGTTAAGGCATTTGGCTGCTAAACAAAAGGTCAGTGGTTTGAACCCACCAGCCACTCCTCAGAAGAAAGATAGGGCAGTCTGCTTCCGTAAAGATTTACAGCCTTGGAAACCCAATGGGGGTTGCTATAAGTCAGAATTGACTTGATGGTGGTGAGTTTGGTTTTTTGGTTTATTTACTCATCAGCTTTATTAGACTGTAAGTTCTGTGAGGACCAAGACTGAGTCTGTCTTGCTCACCATTATGTTCCTAATGCTTTGTCCAGTGAATAACACATAGTTGTTGTTATGTGCCATTAAGTCGGACTCAACTCATAGCGACCCCTCCTTGGGTTTCTGAGGCAGTATCGCTACGGAAGTAGATTGCCCCATCTTCCTTCTGAGGAGTGTCTGGTGGGTTTGATCTGCCAGCTTTCTGGTTAGCAGTCAAGTGCCTTAGGCACTAAGCTACCAGAGCTCCTAACACATAGTTGTTGCTGTTGTTATGTGCCGTCCAGTCGGCCCGACTCATAGCGGCCCCTCCTTGGGTTTCCGAGGCAGTATCACTACGGAAGTAGGATTGCCCAACCTTCCTTCCGAGGAGTGGCTGGTGGGTTTGAACCGCCAGCCTTCTGGTTAGCAGTCAAGTGCCTTAGGCACTATGCTACCAGAGCTCCTAAACACATAGTAGACAGAGTAGACAGACACAAAAAAATACTTGAGGAGTGAGCATAAATACATCGATCTAACTAGCGATGGATTAAGACTGCCACTTGCAGCTGTGTAACCTGGGCCAGGTTATTTAACTTCTCTGATCCTCAGTAAAATAGAGCTAAAATAACTTCCTCACAGGTTCTTGTAATGACTAATGGATAGAGCACGAGGACAGCAGTTGGCACAATGCCCAGAACAAAGTTAATGTTAATAGTTAATACATGTTTTTTTAAAAAGGCACTGCCAAGTACACCCAAGCCTTTAATTTTCCTAATTTTGTCCCTTTCCTTATTTAATAAAAATGGATGTTACAACCACAATTGTCACTATCAAACCCCCACAAACCAGGAGAGACAGGCAGAAAGATCAGAGGTTACTGCTTTGCAATTCTCTCAGGTAGGCATTTATTAATACTCATTCATTAATATTCATTAGACAACTTGTAGAGACCAGGTAGAGCATAAAGGGAAAATGCCCAACTGTGAGCTCAGTCTGTTTTTCTTGCCAGCTTCTCTGCACAGAAATTAATCCACACAAAATCAACATTTGCAGAACTGAAGTAAAAGGCATAATTTAAAGCCCAGCTAAATCTGCCCTTCTACTTGCCCATCCAGGAACCTGGGCTCAGGAATGCAAGCACCCTCAGCTACTCATCATATGCCCTTTGAAAAATGTGTTTTGTCTTTAATGATAATACTGTCCAATATTTATCAAGCAATTCTATGCCAGGCAGTTTACATACATTATCTCTTATACTTTTCAAAATAGTTATTTTTATTTTATAGATAAAGAAACTCAGGGCTGCCATGTGGGTTGTAAAACACAATGTGAGTGCTGTTCCCTGTAACTGTACCACATGGGCTACCATGTAGAAACTGTAGATTTTACAATGTGCCCCAAATCAATTAGTAAGTAGGGAGCCAGGCTCTCTGATGCTGCAGCTAGGACCCTTAAGCACTGCGTTGAACTGTTTCCCAAGATGCCCAGCCTCTCTAGCAGTGCCAGTCTGGCCCCTGTCCTGACTTCTCATCTCATTCTGGAGTCTGTTCTCCACAGGTGGAGCTTCCCTAGCCCTGAGCTAAGCAGCATCTTTGTCTGATGAATCTGTAGGGTGCATATTGCTGGTCACATTATGTAAGGATTGTAGGGTGCCAGGCCCTTGCCTTTTCTACAGTGAAGAAATGCAGTGATTCCATAGCATAATTACATACAGGTCTCTCTGCTCATTTGGGTGTGCAGGTCCCAGCGACCTCCCATACTGAGAGGGCACAGCCATTCAGGCAAATGCAAGAGACTAGTAACTGACAGCATGAGGTGTTTTTTTTTTTTTGTTTTTTTTTTGAGGGGGTGGGGCGGAAGACGGCGATTGAAGAGAACTGGGAATAAGACAGCGTATTAGTGAAGTGAATTTGCTCTGTCAGGACTAACGCCTGTGGATTACATTTGGTAGTAAGCTGCCATTTCCATTCCACTTGTGCTTGGTATCTTTCTCACTTCAAGGCTCAGCCTTTCCTGATCCCCTATCTAATAAGAAAAGGTTCACTGGACTTCACACTGAAAATAAAGGATACCTTCTCTTGTAGAAAGGAGACACTGGGTGACACCTACAATTAAGTGCTTGGTTACTTATCAAAAGGTTTGTGGTTTGAATCTACCCAGAGGTGCTTAAAAAGTCTTGGGATTCTACTTCTGAAATATTAAAGCTGTTGAAAATCCTATGGAGTGCAGTTCAACTCTGACATGTGTGGGGTCACCTTAAGTCAAATCCACTGGTTGGCAACTGATTTGTTTGCCTTTGGTTATACTGCAAACAATTCCAATATGCTTAATTAAAAGATCTCAAAAGATCAGAACAACCACATTTCCTCAAATCTCATCCAAAATAGATACTTCTATCTGTAACGACAGAATTATAATTTGTAAGGCTTATACATATTTGAATGCTGCTTCCAAAAATGAGAGTAATCAGGCTTAGTCTCTGTCAACCATTTCTCTCTCCTCCTACCTTCACTATTAGGAAGAGGAAGAATGGCCATTTTATGTTTTATAGACTATGATTTAATCCACATTTTGTACTGATTTTTTGTTTATATATAATTTTATTTATTTTATTGATGTTGAGAATATACACCAATTCAACAGTTCCTACATGTACTATTTAGTGACATTGCTTACATTATTTGAATTGTGTAACTATTCTCACCGTCCTTTTATAACTTGATCCTCCTCCATTAACATAAATTCACCCTAAGGTTCCTATTTAATCTTTTGAGTTGCTTTTGTCACTTTGATCCCATTAGATAGTTCTTGAAAGAGTATAATGCTCAAGGCAGACTTTTATTTTTTACTAGTTAGGCTAAACTATTGTTTGGTTTTAAGACTTCAGGGAATATTTTTATTGGAGATTTAAAGATTATCTCAGGGCAATAGTTTCAAGGGTTCAGCCAGCCCCCTTGGCTCCAGAAAGTCTGGAATCCATAAGATTTTGAAATTTCGTTCTGCATTTCCCCCCTTTTGATGAAGATTCTTCTATAGAATCTTTGATCAAAATGTTCAGTAACAGTAGCCAGGCATTCTGGTCTCATCCTGTTCTGGTCTCATGGCAAAGGAAGCAGTTGTTCATGGAGGCAATTAGCCACATATTCCATCTCTTCCTCCTACTACTGACTCTTTTTTTCCTCTGTTGCTCCAGGTGAATTGGTGAATTCTTTTTTTTTTTTATTGTGATTTGGGTGAAGATTTTCAGAACAAATTCACTTTCCATACAGCAGTTCACACACACCTTGTCTCATGACATCGACCACAGTTTGAATTGGTGAATTGTTTTGCCTTGGATGGTCACTTGTAAGCTTTTAAGACACTAGACCATTTTGCACTGATTCTGCATGTGGATCGCTCATTTGCTAAGAAAAAACATGTTGGACTCCAATCAAACATTTCCTGGGTTGTATTTCCTGGAATGAGCAGGAGGAAAGAGAATGAAATATCACTGCATTTCCCATTTTCATTTTTCAGTATGAGGTTAGGACTGAAGAGAACCTGTTTTTAAAAGCAATTGCATGTATGGCAACTGGCTAGGGTCTGAGACTGTCAGACCCCAGCTGGCCTCAAGATAGTCACTGAAGCAGTGAGCTGTGGCCAAGACCTTTTCCTGATTTATTTGTTATTCAAGAGAGAAAAGCCATAGAAGAAAGGATCACAGCATGGACACTGGAAACAGATTTTTTTTTTTTTTTAAGAACAGGGATGGTGGGAGTGGAAATGGATGCAACAGTTGAAGATTTTAATCACAGATTTTTTCCCCCTGAAGAATGTCACAGCTGCAAAGTGAGCTAGAATGTAGGTTGATATGACTATGACTAAATCCAAGAGGTAATAAAAGAGTGCCCCTCACCCTCTCCTACACACATACTCACCTGCCTCCAGTAACCAGCTATTTCTGCCCTAGTTTCTTGCTTTCACATTGGAGGAATATTTTCATAAGCCAGGTGTATAAATACAATTATGAAACACTGACTGTTCCTCTAAAATGAAAGAAAACTTTGTTGTTGTGTTTGTTTCCCTTACGGGTGTGTTACAATTAGTTGCTGAATTTATTATTCTCTAAATTGTTTAATGGTAGCAGTTTGTGGAGTTTTCATAAAAACAAACCTCATTTATCCAGGATGCAGCCTCTAATTGAAGTAAATTCAAATTTGTCTAAAGTGATTAAAGATAAGTGAGTCCTTAAGTTTGACTTACCCTATTTGAAATTCCCCTTGGTCCACATCGTATATATAAATCTTTATGGAATGACCTATTAAGTGCCTGCTGCTGGGACCAAGCTTTGGGCTTTGTTTCAGTTGTAAAATAAGGTCATTCTGCTTTTAGTAAAATCTGATGTAGTTGCTTTGATAATTAAAATGTACAGGATCCTGAAGAGATGATATATGTAAAACTTTAAAAAATAAAGATGAAGCTATAAAATCAAAAAAGGAGAGGATATAAGGATCTCTCATTACTGCTCATCAAATTAAATATTAGTATTAGAGTGTTTACATCATCCTTTAATAAAGAATTTCAAAGTTTTGGAAGACTCTGCATCCAAGTCCTGAACCATTTATCTGGCACACCAGCTTCTCTAGAGAGGGTTGCATACCTGAGGGGACGGTTTCAATGCCTATGGCTTTGTATGAAACATCATACTACATGATTTCAGTGATACCACCCACAAAGGAACCAAGACTCAGTGAATAGACCTGGCCCTTAACGTAGGATTTTCACCCATAGACATCTCCACTTCTTGCAAGCTCATACGCCTTTATCCTCCATGAGGAGCTTTTCTTTTCCTACCGTAATTCAGAGCAACTAGCTTCTGGTTCAACCATGAGAACCTCATCTTAAGAAGCAGTACCTAGAAATGAAATCAAACAAATTCTTTACTCCTCCTGAGATTTCAGGGCACTGATAGGCTGGGATAAACAAACGAGTAAATAAATGAAAGATGTTACTTTTTGAGTCAAGAGATGTAGACTAAATCTTAGAGATTTTTATGACAAATATATCTCAATATCACCTTGGGTAAGACACTTAGTCTCGCTAAGCCTCATTTTAATCATTTATGAAATGAGTATAACCATAATTCCTTTTATGAATCACAGACTGTGGTAAGGATAAAAAGCAATGGCACATGTAGAAGAAGCATTGAGCTTAGTATTGGCACGTGGTAAGTGCTTAAGAAATACTAGGTATTGTAAGGAAAGTAGGACAAGAAGTATTAGTTCCATTCCACAGATGAGGAAACTGAGACTTAGAGAGTTTCAGTGAAGATGTGTTAAGTTAGCAAATAAACAGTGAGACCATCAGTCCAAATTAGAGATCTAGGGATACTGTGCAGGTACCTCCAAATGATATGGATGAAAATTTGCTTATTCTAATTAGTTGCTCTGATAGCGTAGTGCCTAAGGCATTTGACTGCTAACCAGAAGTCTGGCAGTTCAAACCCACCAGCCACTCCTCAGAAGGAAGGTTGGGCAATCTACTTACGTAGTGATACTGCCTCAGAAACCCAAGGAGGGGTTGCTATGAGTTGGGTCCGACTCAACGGCACATAACAACAACAACAACAATTAGTTGTTCTGAAAATCTCCAAATAGCAGATTAGCTTAGTCATAAATGGGTCTGGACCACTGCCACTAGCAGCTACAGTGCCTGTCTGGCTCTCCCTCCATTCTCCCATCCTATTTTTTTTTCTCCCAGAAAAACAGCATTACTTCCAGGGGAAAGACCCAGTAGAGCAGCATTCACTCAACCCTACTGACTTTCTCACACCACAGTACTGTGAGGTGACTTCAGTACGTGTTGGGATTTGCTTCAGTTAGAGGCTTTATCTAGCCCTCTCTTTTCTTACCCTCTGTCTCTTCTTCTTTTCCTTTCTTTTCTTCCTCTACTCCCATCTCCTCCTGTCTCTTCCTACTCCTCCTCTCTTCCTCTGCCTTTATTCATCTGTCTTCTAGCCCTCCTCTTCTTTTTCCTCCCTACTTTTCCTTCCCCACCATCTTAACCATGGCCACCATCCCCTATAACTACTACCACATTCTGTCCTGCAAGACCCATGAGCCTTGGAAGCAAATAGACCTGTGTTTGAATCCTCTCTTATACTGGTTGTGAATCCTGGGAAGCTAATCAATCTCTTTCTTTCCAAATTTCCTTCTTTATAGAATAAAACAGATATGATAATAAGTACTGTTCATAATGGAATTGATAATAATTGTAAGCATGTTGTAGTTATCAGGAAAACAAGCAAACAAAACTAGTTGCTGTCTAATTAATTTCAATGCAGGTAGCAGAATAAAAAGAGCTCTGGTAGTACAGTGCCTAAGGCATCTGACTGCTAACCAGAAGGTTGGTGGTTCAAACCCACCAGCCACTCCATGGGAGCAAGACTGGGTGATCTACTTTGGTAAAGATTTACTGCCTTGGAAACCCAATCGGTGTCTCTATGAGTAGGAATTGGTTTGGTTTGTTGTTTTTGGTATGCAAGATAAAACTGCTCCACAGGGTTTTCAAGGCTGTGACTTTTCAGAAGCAGATCACCAGGCTTGTCTTCCAAGACATCTCTGAGTGGGTTCAAACCACCAACTTTTCAGTTAGTAGTCAAATGCTTAGCCATTGGTGCCATCCAGGTATTCCTTACTTACCACTACACATCTTTTTTCTCCTTGCCTTCTCCACAACATCTATCTCACCCATCTTATTTCATACTCATTCAATCTCATAACTGTAGTTTGTCAGCAGTGTCATTCTGCTCACAGGAAGAGACTATACTGGTTCCATTCTGTTTAGTTCACATGGCAATGATGTTTCCCACAATAAATAAATTAGTCTTCTGATTTAGACTTTGATCTCTTTTGTGGGTTTGGTCAGGAATCTTCAGTTGGCTTTGGAATTCTGGAACACTGACAAGCTAGGAACAGATCTTGCAACCTACTGACTCAATGGAGTCAGGCCAACTGTGAGGCCTCTGAGGAGAAAGCCAGCCTCCCCCAACACACAAGCTCCAGCTGGTGCTCATTTTGCATGTCAGACTTCATTTACTGGCTGTGTGGGCTTGAGCAAGTCATTTAATTTTGCTGAATCTGCTAATGCCTCTGTAAAGTCGGCCTGCCTCGCAGGGTCATGGTAAAGATCAGGGGTAATATGTGTGTGAAAATATAGACTGTAATGCACTATATATATGGGAAGTATTATTTATTTATTTTTTTACATTAAAATCTATAAAGTCTTATAAATATTGTTCCTGCTTCATTCTGTCAATGTGAGAATAAACCCAAATTGGAAGTAACTTTGAAAATTGAGAAAAACACATTTGGAATATTACTTAAGAAACATTATTTTGAAGCCTAAAGAAAAGATTAGGCTTTTCTTTAGGCTAATCTACACACACACACACACACACACACATGTTCATATATTCATGTGTTTATGTTTATTTATTATAACCAAGTCACTGTTGTAACCCAAATGGTGAAATTTTTAAAGTAACAAAACACAATTTTATGTTAGTTAGCATATGTGTAACTTTTACCTTGAGCTTTATTGCTCTTCTATTTATTTACCCTACTCCAATCATTAGAAATTATTTTCTGGGGCATAAAAGACAACTAAAGGAGCCCCAAGTGACCTATCTTTGCTTTGCTGTAAACTAGATTATATGGAGGAATAGCTAAAGGTACTGAATACCAAGGCTTTGGGTTTGAAATTTTATCACTCTCTCTGGCCACTAAAACCTACCAGTTGTAAATTACATTTTATTATCTTCTAGAAAAACAAACTAAATAATGGGCAATTCAAATCCCACATGCAAAACAGCTATCTGTTTATAACTCAGCTGGATAAATTCCCATTTTTTTCCAGGGGAAAACGTAGAGTGTGTTTGTTTTAAAATAGCTGAAATACCTGACACACCGGTTGATCCTGTTACAAAAGCCAGGTAAGTCAGTTCAGTCATACGATGACCTAAATGTGTGCAAACAGAGGTGTTTGCCATCTCTGCCACTCTCCTCCACTCCCCCTCAAGAACAAAGGTCAATGAGTAGCAGGTGATTGATTTGTCACCTCAGAGTGAGCCTATGTGCTTATTGGGATTACTTTCCACATTTCTGTTCATGCTTATCCTGATTGGATGTGATTTCATATACACTTTTAGTCTCTAATTAGCTTCGCTTCTTCCTTTTGTTGATTGTCTTTGTTTACTTTCAAATATAAGTTCATCTCCTGACTGCTCTTCTTTCATGGTTTGCCTTATTTTTGTATGTCTTTCACTTTTGCTTTGCTTTTGCTTCTTAATTTTTCCTACTTATTTATTTATTGGAACTCTGGTAGCGTAGTGCCTAAGGCACTTGACTGCTAACCAGAAGGCTGGCCGTTCAAACCCACCAGCCACTCCTCGGAAGGAAGGTTGGGCAATCTACTTCCATAGTGATACTGCCTCGGAAACCCAAGGAGGGGTCACTATGAGTCGGGGCCGACTCGACAGCACATAACAACAACAACATTTATTTATTAGACTGTTCTTATGCATTCTTTCTCTGATT
The DNA here is from genome assembly GCF_000298275.1 of Orycteropus afer afer. Lineage (NCBI taxonomy): Eukaryota > Metazoa > Chordata > Mammalia > Tubulidentata > Orycteropodidae > Orycteropus > Orycteropus afer. Next base: position 7,521,923 of record NW_006921597.1, read on the forward strand.
CCCTATCTTATTTCTACTCCATTCAGGGTGGATGAAGTTTACATTATCTTAGAAGGGCCAAGAACTGTGTTTCCTAAATCACACAGCACATGTACCATGATTTGGGTTTAAGTGGCAGTGAAGATGATTATCAGTGGTACCCAGATGCTGACATTAAATGACACTGAATCACAGAATAAGAGACTTACTCCCTTTCCAATTCTCCCTCAGTGCTACTGATTACTTCAAGGAGAAAGTTTCCATTTGGTGATTGTTTGTCTAACACTTGTTAATCTCCCTTTTTAAAAGAGATAGTAGGCCTCAGGCGAAGAGCCTTTGGTCTGTAATAGTATCTCACCAGAGTTTTATAACAATCCTTTGGTTTTCATTACATAAACACTTCTTTTTATTGTTACTTACAAAAGTGATATTTGTTTTCTTTTTAGAGTTGTGATACAAAGTATCTTCTTTAAAAGGGTAGATGTAAGTTTAAAATGCATGTCAATGTAAAGAAAAACATTAGCTAAATAATGGTACAGACAGTACAAGGATATGGCAAAAATGTGGAAGATAGAACTGGAGTGACTGAAATCTGGGAAATACCAGTCTAGAATCACTCCATTTTCTTTCTTTCTCTTTCTCTCTCTTTTTTTTTTAAATAGCATTATATGTTATTTTTAAAAAGCATTTTGTTAATAAAATCTAGACCTAGTGATAAGTCATTCTATTACCAAATATCTTCAACTGAAAGTATAAATTCCGGTAAGATGGTGGAATAGGCAGACAAACTACACAGACCCTCTTCAACAAAGAAAAGAGAAACCAATTGACACAGATACAGAAAATAATCCTGGAGCTCTGAGTTTTGAAAGGAAGGACACAGAAATAGACTAAACTTCAACTAGTAGAAGAACCTGCATGAAAACAGTGAATAAGGAGACAAACAGAGCTGTGGACTGTCAGTGATCCTGAAGGCATGGACAGTTTGGATATTTCCAAGTGGTGTTAGGACCTAAGAATTAACCTAAAAATCAGCCCTGCTCATCAAAGGCTGCATGGAGGACTATACTGGGGGCTGATGATTAAAAATGGAAACAGCAAAGAAGGAGACAAACTGAGCTGGGGACTTCTGAATGTCCAGAGGGCGCAGTCATTTTGAATGTTTACACGTGGTTTGATCATTTTGGATATTTAAAGCACTAGTGTTCTCTCATTTTCCAGGGACCTAAGAATAGAGTCCACTTGTTGAGGACAGAATAGTCATACCAGAAGCTGAGGACTGGAAAGGTGCGATATTCCCTTTGTTACTCTTATGTCGCACACCCTCTTAGTGAATGGTGGTGTGGCAATCCCTCACACCCACATTCCATCTGGTCTGGCAGGAAGTCCATCCCAGTCTGTGTGCTCTGATGGAGACTGGGTGCCCTACCCAGCTCCCCCATTTGTTTTTTGTTTGTTTTAAAATTATTCTTTTTTCTTCTTCTTCCTTTTTATTTTTATTCTTTCTTCTTCCAGTCTCAGGTTCTAGCTTTTGGCTTTTTCTTTCTTCCCTTTTCCTGGTTCCCATTTTTTTCTTTCTTGTGGTTCTCCCCATTCCTTGTTTTTCTTTGTGCATTTTTCCCATTTTCTTCATCATTATTATCTTGCTCTACCTCTTTTCTCTCATTCCCCCATCCCCAAATATTGTGGGTTTCTTTTTCCATTCTTATTTATTTTGTCTTTTAAAAGTATTTCTTTGAATATTTATCTCATTTATTGCCTTCTTCTTTTTTATGTGTGTGTGTGTTCTTTCTTCTGTTTCTCTTTTTAGTAATTGTTCCTGTGTGCTTATGTGGTGTGTGTTTTTTTGTCCTCTTGCTTTTACATTTTTGGTAGGTTTTGGATTGTTGTTTTTGTCTAATTGAGTGGGAAACAGCAACTGTGCCCATGCAACCCAACCACATCAGCATCTCCTGCAGCTCCACTTACCGAGTGAAGGCCACTACTTCCTTCTGCACCAACTGGCCAATGATACATGACAGCCAATATAAGCCTGACTCACCCTTAACTGCTCTGCACAAACAGTTAACAGAGATCTGTGTAGCCACTATCATTCTCTATGACACCCACCAGGAGACAGGTGGTAAGTGCATAAGTGCTGTCAACTAGTGAATAGAGGAGCACAGCACCCTGCTTACTCAGATGCATCCAAACAACACAAAGAAAATGAAAATCTTGGGTGAATTACTCCAACATACAATAACCAATCAAACATATATAAATACAAAATTGTCACAATGCCTTGGAGACAACAGATCATCACACTCCACACAAAGAAGCAAGATAAAGCAACAGAAATAAGGGACCAGGATACAGACCCAGAACACATCCCTGAGGAAGAAGCAGCATTGCAACTCCCTGATAACAAATTCAGAAGAATTATATTTAGGTACCTTCAACAGAGTGAGAGACAGATCAAGGAAAACACTGACAAAATTAAAGAAAACACAGACAAAACCCTAGAACAGTATTGGAAGAAAATACAAGAACAAAATGACAAATGAAAAATTAGAAATGATACAAAATCTACAGATAGAAATCCCAAAGAGTAATACTAAATTCTCAGAAATAGATAACACATTGAATGGGCAAAGGAGTAGAACTGAATCAATGGAAGACAGCATTAGTGAGATTGAAGACAAATACTTGAATACTTCTTTGGAAAGGGATCAATCAGAAAAAAGATCAAAACAAAATGAAGAAAGCCTAAGATCTATGTGGAATGCCAACAAAAGGAATAACCTATGTGTAATCAAAATTCCAGAACTGGAAGAGACAAAAAACCATAGAGAAAACAGTGGAAGATTTGTTGTAAGAGAATTTCCCTGATATGATGAAAGATGAGAATATATCCATTCAGGAAGTACAATGAACTTCAAAGAGGGGAGATCCCAAAAGAAAATCACCATGACATATCATCATCAAACTCCAAAGCCAAAAAAAAAAAAAA
>NW_006921597.1:7524990-7526813 GCF_000298275.1 Orycteropus afer afer
GAAAGATGAGAATATATCCATTCAGGAAGTACAACAAACTTCAATTAGGAGAAATGCGAAAAGATCAACTCCACAACATATCCAAATAAAACTCTTGAAAAAAAAGAATTCTGAAAGCAACACTGGAAAAACAAAAAGTTACCTACAAAGGGGAACTAATTAGACTAGTGCTTATATCTCAGCAGAAAGCATGCAGATGAGAAAGCAATGGGATGGTATATATAAAACCCTGAAAGAAAAATTTCCAACCAAGAATTATATACCAAGCAAAACTGTCTCTCAAATATGATGGTGAAATTAGGACATTTCCAGATAAGCAGAAATTAAGGAAAATTGGGAAAACCAGACCAACCTTACAAGATATGCTAAAGGGAGGCCTTTGGACAAAGAAGCAATCATAGCAAACAACAACTGACCATTAACACGCATGATGACATAAACCAGAAACCAACCCAGTTACGGAAGTATCCAAAGTAAAATAAGCTTACAAGATTGTAAATAGGAAACCAGAGACATCAAATGGCAAATGAGGACAACTAGAAAACAAAAAGAGGGAAAGAATAGTGTAGTTACAGAACTTCTAAATGGTGAGGAAGACAAGAGAGTTGTAAGGTAGAATGGTCTGTTCTAAACTTGGGGAGAAAATTATGAATCACAGGGTAACCTCAAAGAAAAAGGATAAATCTTCAGTCAAAATAAAAAAGAGGACAAGCACAAATATTTAGCAAATACTAAAACAACAGCAACAAAGGAAATGATAACACAGTTCATAAATATAATGAACTCAGCACAGAAAATTATATAGAACAAAGGAACCAAGAACACCATGAAAAAACACATAACAAAATGACAGCAACCAATTCATACTTGTTGATAATTATACTGAATGTTAATGGATTAAATGCATCACTCAATAGATGGAGAGTTGCAGGCTGTATAAGAAAACATAACTCATCAAAATGCTGTCTACAAGAGACACACCTTAGAGAAAAAGACAAAAAAAAGACTGAAAATCAAAGGTTGGAAAAAGATATATCAAGCAAATGACAACAATAAAGAGCAGAGATGGCAATATTAATTTCTGATAAAATTGACTTTAAGACAAAAACCACCATATGAAACAAGGAAGGCCATTATATAAGGATTAAAGGATTGATTGAACAAGAGGACATAACAGTAGTAAATATCTATGCACCCAATGAAAGAGCCCTAAAATACATCAGACTTTGACAGAATTGAAAAGACAAATACATGACTCCACAGTCATAGTAGAAGAATTTAATACACCACTTTCAATCACAGATAGTACAACTAGAAAGAAACTCAACAAACATGCAGAAGAATGAAAGAGTACAATTCACCAATCTGACCTTATAAACATCTACAGAGCACTTCACCCCAAAACAGCAAATATACATTCCTTTCTAGTGCATGTGGACCATTCTCCATGATAGACCACATATTAGGCCATAAAACAAGCCTTAATAAATTTTAAAACATTGAAATACTGCAAAGCATTTTATCAGATCACAATACTATAAAATTAGAAATCAACAATAGGAAGATTAATGGAAAAGGAGCAAACAACTTACTTACACCCTCCTTCAAGATGACTGGATAATAGAAGAAATAAAAAATGAAATAAAAAAATTCCTTGAATCAAATGAGAATGGAAACACAACATAGTAAATCTTTGAGACACAGCAAAAGCAGTGATCAGAGGCCAATTTAGAGCAATAAATGCACACATCAAAAAAGAGGAAAGAGCCAAAATCAACACCTTAACCTAACATCTCCAACATTTAGAAAAAGAGCAGCAAAAA
>NW_006921597.1:7529348-7530167 GCF_000298275.1 Orycteropus afer afer
GGAAACAACCTAGGTGTCCATCAACTGAGGAATGGATAACCAAACTATGGTACATACACACAATGGAATACTATGCAACGCTAAAGAATAACATACGATCTGCAAAACACCGCATAACATGGATTAATTTGGAGGACATTATGCTGAGTGAAATAAGTCAATCACAGAAGGACAAGTATTGTATTAATCCGATATTGTAAAAGTCAAGGAAATGTTTATCTATGGAAGGAAATTTTCTTTGTTGGTTACGGGGGTGGGAGTGTAGGGGAGGGAACACTGTTAGATAGGTAGAGATAAGTATTGATGTGGGTGAAGAGAAGGGCAATGTACCAATTGTGAGTGTTCAATATTGTGACATTGAGGAAGAAGAAAACATACAGAGGTACATGGGAGGTACAGACGACAAAGATGAACCCTTTTGCACATACAGTACTGAGTTGTCAGTGAATGCAAACATGGGTATATGGTTGGATAGATTAGGCTGAACTATTAGGTATGTCTGTGAAGAGGGAGTGCACCCAAGATCAAGTATAAGGTTGGCAGACAATGGTCCTATAAGTGTATTTGTATGATCTGCAAGAATTCTCAGGTGTATAGTAGAACTGACAAGGGACAAGTTGTAATCACTTCTTGGTTACAGCCTGCTATCCAGAGGGACCAAGTAGTTGAACCAGTGGGCTCAGGGCCATAGTCGCAGGGGACATCAAGCTCAATGGGCATAACATACTACACAATGTTCCATCTCTTACTTTGGCGAATAGCGACTGGGATCTTAAAAGCTTGCAAGCAGCCATCTAAATGCAACAATGGGTCTCTCCT
>NW_006921597.1:7530907-7533926 GCF_000298275.1 Orycteropus afer afer
AGGAATAGAAGCGAAATTCCTCAATATAATAAAGGGCATATATGCAAAACCAACAGCCAACATTATTCTCAATGGAGAGAGACTGAAACCATTCCCCTTGCAGACAGGAACCAGACAAGGATGGCCTCTATCACCACTTCAGTTGAACACTGTATTGGAAGTCCTACTCAGGACAATAAGGCAAAAAAGGAAAATCAAAGGCATCCAGTTTTGTAAGGAAGAAGTAAAACTGTCCCTATTTGCTGATGATATGATCCTATACACAGAAAACAAGAGACTCAGCAAAAAAAACTACTGGAACTAATTGAGAGCTTTAGCATAGTGGCAGGATACAAGATCAACATATAAAAATCAATTGGATTCCTCTACATCAGCAAAGAGATTGCTGAAAAAGAAATAAGGAAACCAATACCATTTACAATAGCTACCAACAAAATAAAATACTTGGAAATAAATCTTACCAGGGACACTAAAACCTGTACAAAGAAAACTACAAAACACTACTTCAGAAACCATAAAAGATCTACATAAGTGGAAGAACATACCATGCTCGTGGATAGGAAGACTGAACATTGTGAAAATGTCAACACTACCCAAAGCAATCTATACATTCAGTGCAATCCCCATCCAGATCCCATCAACATTCTTTAAGGATATGGAAAAATCAATCACTAACTTTATATGGGAAGGAAAGAGACCTTGAATAAGCAAAGAAGAACAAAGTAGGAGGTCTTACACTCTCGGATCTTAAAACCTACTACTCAGCCACAGTAGTCAAAACAGGCTTGTACTGGTACAATGACAGATACATAGACCAATGGAATAGAAATGAGAACCCAGAAATAGATCCATCGATCTATGGTCAGCTGATCTTTGACAAAGGGCCGAAATCCATTCAATGGGGAAGAGAATGTTTGTGCTGGCAAAACTGGATATCCATTTGCAGAAAAATGAAACAAGGTCTGTACCTCACACCATACACAAAAACAAACTCCAGATGGATCAAAGACTTAAATGTGAAACCTGAAACTATAAAGTTCCTCAAGGAAAAACTAGGGACAAATTTAGGGGCCCTAAGGAGCTCTGGTAACATAGTGCCTAAGGCACTTGCCTGGCTAACCAGAAAGCCTGGTGGTTCAAACCCACCAGCCACTCCTCAGAAGAAAGATGGGGCAATCTACTTCCATAGTGATACTGTCTCGGAAACCCAAGGAGGGGTCGCTATGAGTCAGTCCAACTCAACAGCACATAACAACAGCAACAACAATATATGGCATGGGAGTTCTGGTAGCGTAGTGCCTAAGGCACTTGACTGCTAACCAGAAGGCTGGCGGTTCAAACCCAATCAGCCACTCCTTGGAAGGAAGATGGGGCAATCTACTTCCATAGTGATACTGCCTAGGAAAACCAAGGAGGGTTCTCTATGAGTCGGGGCCTACTCGATGGCCCATAACAACAACAACAACAACAACAACAACAACAATATATGGCATAAATATATTAAGCATAACCCAAAATTCACAAAAAGCAGAAGAGAAATGAGATGAATAGGATCTTCTAAAAATTAAATTCTTAAGTGCTTCCAAAAACTTCACCAAAAGAGGCAAAAAAGAACCTGCAGATTGGGAAAAATATTCGGCAATGACTTTTCTGACAAGGGACTCATTTCTAGAATTTATAGAAAACTCCAACACCTCACAACAAAAGGACAAACAAACCAATTAAAAAATGGGCAGAAGACATGAATAGACACTTCACCAAAGAGGGTATTCAGGTGGCCAACAAACACATGAAGAAATGTTCATGATCATTAGCCATTCAAACAAACACACTGCCGTGGAGTCGGACCCGACTCATAGCAACCCCTCCTTGGGTTTCCCAGGCAGTATCACTACGGAAGTAGATTGCCCAACCTTCCTTCCGAGGAGTGGCTGGTGAGTTTTTCATTAGCCATTAGAGAGATGCAAATCAAAACAATAAGATACCATCTTGTTCCAGCACTAGCAACAAAGTTCAACAAGATAGAAAATAACAAGTGCTGGACCAGGTTTGCTGGTCTTACAGAGCCTGGTGGAACCACTGAGACTATGGTCCTTCACTGTCCTTCAGGTCTGGAATTGAACTCACTCCTGCGGCTTCCAGCTAAATAAAAGACCAGCATATGAGCTGAACATTTACATCAGGTAGATACACTGCTTGGAGAGCTCAATCATGGGAGAACAGAAGGACAATGTATAAACAGAGGGACAGCTTGGGGAAGTGGGAGTGCATGGGAGGGAAGGACACAGGGAAGAGGTAACTATGGGGAGGAAGTGGGAAGGGAGCTTTACATTGTGGGAAATTGCAGTCAATGTCATGAGACAAATATGTGTGAACTGCTGTATGGAAAGTGAATTTGCTCTGTAAACTTTCACCCAAATCACAATAAAAAAATAATAATAATAAAAGAAAGTACACATACTTTTCATGTTCTCTTTTTGTTCCACAAAAATACAGGATTTTGACAACCCTTTCTTCAGACACTGAAAATCATTCAGTGCTTGAGCTCCTAACAAGCATTGTGGAGCAAATATTGTGTATATTGGTCTGGCTTAATTCATCTATTCTTAGTGCTGAAATCTATATTTATGTATATATGAATTTTAACCATTTTTTCCCCTATTGCCATGAAGACATAGGCCATGAGATTCTGAGACTGTGACTTTTTACTAATCAAGCATTTGGCTGCTAACCAATAGAACTGTAGTTTGAACCCACCAGCTGCACTGCAGGAGAAATATGAGGCAGTCTGCTTCCATAAAGATTTACAGCCTTAGAAACCCTAAGTGGTAGTTTTACTCTGTCCTGTGCATTGGAATCAAGTCAATGGCAGTGGGTTTGGTTTTAGAAATTCTTCAAAATGATCTAATCAGTCCTAAGCATTGCAATTTTTGCAGATTTTTCCCTAAAGGGGACTGTAAAATGATACAACCATTGTGGAAATCAGTATGGCCATTCCTTAAAAAGTTGGAAATAGAAA
>NW_006921597.1:7534026-7541204 GCF_000298275.1 Orycteropus afer afer
ATAGAAACACCATTTGATCCAGCAATCCTTTTACTAGGTATATATCCTAAAGAAGTGAGAGCCAGGACAAGAACAGATATAGATATATATATAAATATATATAAATATATATATATACACACACACACACACACACATACACCTATGTTCATCACAGCACTATTCACAATAATAGCAAAGAGATGAAGACAACCTAAGTGCCCATCAACTGAGGAATTGATAACTATGGTACATACAATGGAATACTATGCAACACTAAAGAATAATGTACAATCTGCAAAACTCTGCAAAATGTGAATGAACTTGGAGAACATTATGCTGAATGAAATAAGTCAAACACAGAAGGACAAATATTATATTAGTCCACTATTGTAAAAAGTCAAGGAAAGGTTTATATATGCAAGGAAACATTCTTTTTTGGTTACCAGGGATAGGATAGGAGGGGAGGGTAAATTGCTAGATAAATAAGAGACAGGTATTGATTTGAATGAAGGGAAAGGCAATATACCAAAAGAAAGTGACCAACACAATAACACTAAAGAAAAGGAAGACACAGAGAGGTACACAAGAGACAACAAAGATAAACACTTTTATATATACAATACTGCATTATCAGTAATAACAAACATTAATCTATGAGTAGACACCTAGGTAGGCAGGCTGAAGGATTGAACAGGTATGTCTAGGCAAAAGGGAATATACCCATGATCACATATAATGTTGGCAGATGATATTTCTGCAGATGCATTTGTATGCACTGTAAGAATGTCCATATAAATAGAACAGGTGGGGGAAAGTTATGATAACTTCACAGCTACAGCTACTTGCCCTGATGGAGTGAGTTGTTGGACTTGTGGGCTCAGGACCATGGTCTCAGGGGACATCAAGCTCAATTGGCATAACATACTATACAAAAACATTGTGGCCATCTAGATGCAACAATTGGTCTCTCCTCATCCAGAGCAAAGAAAATCAAAGACACATGGAAACAATTTGTCTAAGGGACTACTGGACATGCAAACTTCAGCCTATATGAGCATGAGACCAGAAGAACTAATGGTGCCTGACTACCACAGTCAACCACTCAGAAAGGGCTCAGTGCAGGAGATCCTGGATAGAGTGGGAGAAAAATGTGGAACAAAACTCAAAATCATGAAAAAGAACAGGTTTACTTTACCAGGTCTGATAAAGACTGGTAAAAAGCCCGAGACTATGGCCCCAGGCCTGGAATTGAACTCCCTCCCATATCTTTCAGCCAAACAACAGACAGGCAAATAAAGTGAACATTTGCACCAGGTAGGTACACTCCTTAGAACAATCAATCATGGCAAATCAGAAGGGCAGTGTTTCCACAGGGAGATAGCTCAGGGGTCAGGAATGCATAGGAAAGTACATAGGGAGGAAATGGAAAGAGAGCTGTTACGTTATGGGGATTGCCATCAATGTCATGAAACAAAATGTGTATGAATCGCTGTATGGAAAATGAATTTGCTCTGTAAACTTTCACTCAAATCACAATTTTAAAAAACAGGTGGGGGGCATTGAGTTTATGCTCCTAGGTGGTGGAATATTTTGGAAAATGATGGTAATAATGGTGGCACAACATGAAAAATGTAATCAATGTCCTGAGGTGTAAATGTGGAAGTTGTTATGTTGATGAATGTCTTGCTGTGTATGTTTTCACCACAGTAAAAGTAAAATAAAAATAAAAATAAAAATAAGTGGGAGGAGAAAGTCAAGCAGCTTTGCAATATGCTTTTTTTCCCTAAAAACCACTTAAGTCCCACTCATAGAAAGAGAAACTTTGGTCTTAGGGAGTTATATTCCCCTCAAACTCTCTGGTAAGAAGAGAGCCCCCAGGCAGGAAGCAACAGCCGGCAGACAGCCAGAACAGGTAAAAGGAAGGCCAAGAATTGAACAGAGTGGTTTGGAACAACTATGGGAGATGAACTTGTCTGTCAATTTGTCATACTGTGTGGCTTGCCTGTTGCTGTGAGGCTGGAAGCTGTGCCACAGGTGTTTCAAATGTCAGCAGGGTTGCCCATGCTGGATGGGTTTCAGCAGAACTTCTAGAGTAAGACAGACTCGGAAGAAGGATGAGGCCATCCACTTCTCAAAGAATTGGCCAGTGAAAACCTCATGAATAGCAATGAAACACTGTCTAATATATAACTGGACAACTTTATGAATAGTCCTGAAACAGTATCCAATACAGTGGAGGAAGACAAGTCCCTCAGGCTGGAAGGCACTCAAAATATGACTAGGAAAGAGCTGCCTCATCAGAGTAGAACTAACCTTAATGATATGGATAAAGCAGAGCTTTCAGGACCTCCATTTGCTGATGTGGAATGACTCAAATGAGAAGAAACAGCTGTAAACATCCATTAATAATCAGAACATGGAATGTATGAATTATGAATCTAGGAAAATTGGAAGTTGTCAAAAATGAAATGGAATGCATAAGGATTGTTATCCTAGGCATCAGTGAGCTGAAATGAACCAGTTTTGGCCATTCTGAATCAGACAACTATATGATCTACTATGCTGGGAATGACAAATTGAAGAGGAATGGCATGGTATTCATAATCACAAAGAATGTTTCAAGACCTATCATGAAGTACAATGCTGTCAGTGATAGGATAATGTCCATTTGCCTACAAGGAAGGTCAGTTAATACTACTATTATTCAAATTTATTCACCAACCACCAAAGCCAAAGATGAAGAAATTGAAGATTTTTTTTTTAAATTGTGATTTGGGTGAAAATTTACAGAGCAAATTCACTTTCCATACAGCAGTTCGCATACACCCCATCTCATGACATTGACTGCAATCTATCACAGTGCAACAGCTCCCCTCGTACTTCGTCCCGATAGCTACCTCTTCCCTGTGTCCCATTCATCCATGCACTCTTGCCCACTGAGCTGTCTCCCTGTGCATAAACAGCTCTTCTTTATCCCATGATTGTTCTCTCCAAGGAGCGTATCTGCCTCAGGTAAATGTTCAACTCATATGCCTGTCTTTTGTTTGGCTGGAAACCATAGATGTGGGTTCAATTCCAGACCTGAAGGGCAGCTAGAGGCCATAGTCTCAATGATTCCACCAGGCTCTATCAGACCAGCAAACCTAGTCCCCCCCCCCTTTTTTTTTTAGAAATTGAAGATTTTTACCAGCCTCTACAGTTTGACATTGATCAAACATTGAATCAAGATGGGCTGATTATCACTGGTGATTGGAATGCAAAAGTTGGAAACAAAGAAGGATCACTGGCAGTTGGAAAATTTGGCCTTAGTAATAGAAATAACGCTAGAGATTACATGATAGAATTTTGCAAGACCAATGATTTATTCATTGTAAATACCTTTTCTCAGCAACACAAATGGTGGCTATACACATGAACTTTGCCAGATGGAGTACACAGGCATCAGAATGACTACATTTGTGGTAAGAAGAGCTCAACATCTTCAGCCAAAACAAGGCCAGGAGCAGATTGTGGAACAGACCATCAACTGCGCAAATGCAAGTTCGAGTTGAAGTTGAAGACAATTAAAATAAGTCCACAAGAGCCAAAATATGACCTTGAATGTATCCCTCCCGAATTTAGAGACCATCTAAAGAATAGATTTGATGCACTGAACACCAGTGACTGAAAACCAGAGGAACTGTGGGATGACATCAAGAACATCATCCATGAAGAAAGCAAGAGGTCATTAAAAGGACAGGAAAGGAAGAAAAGACCAAAATAGATGTCAGAAGAGAGTGAAATTTGCCCTTGAACGAAGAGTAGCTAAAGCAAATGGAAGAAATGACAAGATAAAAGAGCTGGACAGAAGATTTCAAAGAGCAGCTTGAGAAGACAAAGTCAATTATTAGAATGAAATGTGTAAGGACATGGAGTTGGAAAGCTAAAAGGGAAGAACATGCTCAGCATTTCTCAAGCTGAAAGAACTGAAGAAAAAATTTAAGCCTCAAGTTGCAATATTGAAAGATTCTATGGACAATATATTGAATGGTGCAGGAAACATCAAAAGAAGATGGAAGGAACACACAGAGTCATTATACCAAAAAGAATTGGTACATGTTCATCCATTTCAGGAGGTGGCATATGATCAAGAACCAATGGTACTGAAGGAAGAAGTCGAAGCTGCACTGAAGGAATTAGCAAAAAACAAGCCTCCAGGAATTGATGGAATATCCATTGAGATGTTTCAACAAACAGATGCTGTGCTGGAGACACTCACTCAGCTATGCTAAGAGATTTGGAAGAGAGCTATATGGCAACTGACTGGAAGATATCCATATTTGTACCCATTCCAAAGAAAGGTGATCACATAGAATGTGGAAATTATCAAACAATATCAATATCACATTCAAGTAAAATCTTACTGAAGATAATTCAAATATGGTTGCAGCAGTATAGCGACAGAACTAGAAACGCAAGCTAGATTCTGAAGAGGACGTGGAACGAGGGATATAATTGCTGATGTCAGATGGTTCTTGGCTGAAAGCAAAGAGTACCAGGAAGATATTTTCTTGTGTTTTATTGACTATGCAAAAACATTCGATTGTGTACATCATTGCAAATTATGGATAATATTGAGAAGAATGGGAATTCCAGAACACTTCATTGTACTCTTGAGGAACCTGTACATAGACCAGGAGGCAGTCATCTGAACAGAACCAAGGGACACTGCATGGTTTAAAATCAAGAAGGGAGTGTGTCAGGGTTGTGTCCTTTCACCATACTTATTCAATCTGTATGCTGAGCAAATAATCCAAGAATCTGGACTACATTAAGAAGAACATGGCATCAGGATTGGAGGAAGACTCATTAACAACCTGTGATATGCTGACAACACAACTTTGCTTGCTGAAAGTGAGGGTGACTTGGAACACTTAGTGATGAGGATTGAAGAATATAGACTGCAATATGGATGACATCTCAATATAAAGAAAACCAAAATCCTCACAACTGGATCAATAAGTAGCATCACAATAAATGGAGAAAAGATTGAAATTGTCAAAGACTTCATATTATTTGGTTCTACAATCAACACCAATGGAAGCAGCAGTCGAAATATCAGATGACGTATTGCATTGGGCAAATCTGCTGCAGAAGATCTCTTTCAAGTGCTGAAGAGCAAAGATGTCTCCTTGAAGACTCAGGTGCACATGACACAAGCCATGGTATTTTCAGTCACCTCATATGCATGTGAGAGCTGGACAATGAATAAGGAAGACTGAAGAAGAGTTGATGCTTTTAAGTTGTGGTGTTGGGGAAGAATGCTGAAAGTACCATGGACTGTTAAAAGACCTAACAAATCTGTCCTGGAGGAAGTGCAGCTGGAATGCTCCTTGGAAGTGAGAATGGCCAGACTTTGTCTCACCAACTTTGGTCATGTCGTCAGAAAGGACCATTCTCTGGAGAAGGATATCATGCTTGGTAAAGTGGAGGGTCAATGCAAAAGGGGAAGGCCCTCAACAAGATGGATTGACACAGTGGTTACAATGGTGGGCTCAGGTATAGCAAGGATTGTGGGGCTGGCACAGGGCTGAGCAGTGTTTCATTCTGTTGTACATAGGCTCGCTATGAGTTGGAAAATGACTCGACGGTACCTAACAAGAGCAACAGCAAGCTCTCTTTTCACCCAGCTGGGACACCCTTGAGTAAAAGTTTCAGTCTGCAGATGGGATCGGGTAAATATGCAGATCTAGATGATAGCCAGCTGCTCAGAGTGTGCGGCAAGAATTTTTAATAAAGTGGAGCAAGTTCTTGATCATCCATCCATCTTCTCCTTGGTCCCACCTTCCTGTTTCAGTCACAGAGCCACTGCCATCAACATCTGACTTCTCCCTTCCTCAGAAAACTCAAGCCTTGTACTCAAAATGGATAGGGATAAAACCTTTATGTTGAAACTACATAATCCTAATCTATCCAATTCTTGTGAAGGGAGATGGGCCCAGTGTAGATCACAGAGTACTTGGAACTTAATCATTGCTTGTAATCCACTCTCTTGCTCCATTTTAACAACAAATACCTCTTTGCTCCTTTTCATCTGCACTCTGATATCCTCAAACCTCGGCACCCCTGGGGACTACTATTGTGAGGATTTGGGGAAATTCACATCTTGGACCACTTATGCCAAGTCTGACTCTCTCTGAGGCTTCTTTACTTTGGGAGTGCTAAAGATAGATTTTCTTTTTGTTCATAACTTTTTGCACATAGCTGAGTTCCCTACACTAATTATTCATTAAAGGGTAGTGGGTTTTATACAGTTTTCTGGGCACCCCTCCCTGCATTTTTTCTTGGCAGACTGTCCCTTGTATCTGGCAAGAGGCTACCTATCACAGTCCTTTTCAGAAACCCTAGGGCTGAGGTTAGGCCTTTTCCTTCTTAGCAGTTCAGCAACTGCCCCAGTTGCTCTAGGTGACCTGCATTTCCTGCTGTTGGTCCCTAGTCTCAGCAGCTGGAAGTAATTAGGAGCCTGTTTTGGGACTGGCAGCTGGAACTATGATTAAGTGTTGTGCTCAAGGCAGCCCCAATAATTGCTTGTTCACAGAGAGCTTGATCTATATTTTCTTCTCTACCATCTTTCAGCTTAGGGTCCCCTGTTTTAATAGGTTAGCTTTTTTTTTCTTTCACTGATAATTTTAGCAATTTTACCTGTGTTGCTCTACAGTTCATAACACTCCTAAATGTCTGCTCAAGAGTTCTCAGTGTTGTTGAAGTACCACATGCCTTAGGATATAAATGACCTCAAATGTTAAACCTCTAATGTTCTCCATCAGCCTCCTTCAATTTCCTAAAGAAGATAATGCCTGCAAAGTGCTTAGCACAATGCCTGAAACCTAGCAAGCAATCAGTAAATATTAGCTATTTTTATTATTGTTTTTGCTGCTGTTATTATTTCACTTCCAGTACCTGCCATTTTTGCAGAGTCCTTGGGTGGTGGAAGCAGTTAATACACTTGGTTGTTAACCAAAAGGTTGGTGGTACAAGTCTACTCAGAGGTACCTTGGAAGAAAGGCCTGGCGATCTACTTCTGAAAATTTAGCCAGTGAAAATGCTATGGAGCACAGTTCTATTGTGACACACATGGGGTTACCCTAAGTCAGACTTGATGGCAACTGGCTTTTTTTTTCTTTTTTAGTTTTTTTTTAATAATTATTCTTTTTTAT
>NW_006921597.1:7541304-7544931 GCF_000298275.1 Orycteropus afer afer
TGTGATGTTTTGCATATTCTAAATTATTCTTTTTTATTTTTTTTAAATTGTGATTTGGGTAAGTTTACAGAGCAAATTCATTTTCCATACAGCAGTTCATACACATTTTGTCTCATGACCTTGACTGCAATTCCTCACAATGTAACAGCTCTCCTCCCACTTCCTCCCTGTAGTTACCTCACCCCTGTGTTCTTCCCTCTCATGCACTCCCACCCTCGAAGCTATCTCCCTGTGCAAACACTGCCCTTCTGTTCTCCCACAATTGGTTCCTCCAAGAACCTCTTTTTCTTCTTTCTTTCTTTACTTTTTAAATTTTTATTGTGATTTGGGTGAAAGTTTAGAAAGCAAATTCACTTCCCATACAGCAGCTCACATACACTTTGTCTCATGACATTGACTACAATTTCCCACAGTGCAATTGCTCCCCTCCCACTTCCTCCTGCATAATTACCTCTACCCTGTGCCCTTCACTCCCATGCACTCCTGCCTGACGATCTATCTCCCTGTGCATACACAACCCTTCTATTCTCTCATGATTGATCTCTGCAAGGGATATAACTACCTATTGTAAATGTTCAGCTCATATGCCTGTCTTTTGTTTGGCTGGAAGCCACAGGAGTGGGTTCAATTCCAGACCTAAAGGGCATCTAGGGGCCATAGTCTCAGTAGTTCTATCAGGCTTTATCAGAGCAGCAGACCTGGACCTTTCTGGGGTTTTTTAAATAATTTTTAATCCATTTTATTGAAATATAATTTATGTACAGTGAAATACACAAAACTAAAGTGACATGGGTCAATACAGTTTTTTTTGCAGTGGCCCTTCCCTCCCCTCCCACCCCTGACAACCAACAAAAAAAGCTTCCCTCCCTATATAAACCTTTCTTTGACCCTCCACAACAATGAACTAATACTATATTTGTCCTTCTGTGATTGACTTATTTCACTCAGCATAATGTCCTCCAAGTTCATCCATACTACGCAGTGTTTTGCAGACTTTATGTTATTCTTTAGTGCTGCATAGCATTCCATTATGTGTATGTACCATAGTTTGGTCATCCACTCTTCCACTGTTGGGCACGTAGGTTGTTTCCATCTTTTTGCTATTGTAAATAGTGCTGCAATGAACATGACTGTGCATATATCTGTTCCTGTCCTGGCTCTCATCACTCTAGGATATATACTTAGTAATGGGATTGCCGGGTCAAATGGTATCTCCAATCCAGCTTTCTAAGGAATCACCATATTGCTTTTTATAGTGGTTGTATCACTTCACAGTCCTACCAGCACTGTATGAGAGTCCCAGTCTCTCTACATCCCTGCCAGGATTTGTTATTTTCTGTCTTGTTGAACCTTGCCATCAGTGCTGGGGTGAGACGGTATCTCACTGTTGTTTTGATTTGCACCTCTCTGATGGCCAATGATTGTAAGCATCTCTTCAGGTATTATCTGGCCACCTGAATATCCTCCTTGGTGAAGTGTCTATTCATGCCTTCTGCCCATTTTCAATTGGATTGTTAATTCCTTTGGTGTTGAGGTGTTGGAGTTTCCTACAAACCTTAGAGATAAGTCCCTTGCCAGATATGTAATTATTGGCAAGTATGAATCTGTTGCTGTCATTTTTCTTATGTGCTTTCTTGTGGTGTCAATTTCTTTGTTCCATATAGTTTTCTATGCTGAGCTCATTTTGTTTATGAATTGTGTTATCACTTCCTTTGTTGCTATAGTTTTAGTATTTGCTAAATACTTGTGCCAGTCCTCCTTTTTATTTTGATATGAAGGTTTATCATTTTTCTTTGAGATTACCCTGTGATTTATAGTTCTCTTCCCAACTTTAGAACAGTCCATTCTATCTTGCAGTTGTCTTGACATCCTTACCATCTAGAATTTCTGTAACAACACAGTTTTTTCCCCTCTTTTTTGGTTTGTAGTTGTCCTCATTTGTCAATTGATGTCTCTGGTTCCCTGTTTACAATCTTGTAGGCTTATTTACTTTGGATACTTACATAGCTGGGTTGGTTCCTGGGTTATATCATCATGTGTGTTAATGGTCAGTTGTTGTTGACTGTTGTTGCTTCTCTGTCCAAAGGGTTCCTTTTAGCATCTCTTATAAGGTTGGTGTGGTTTTAACAAATTCCCTTAATTTCTGCTTATCTGGAAATGTCCTAATTTCACCATCATATTTGAGGGACAGTTTTGCTGGGTACATAATTCTTGATTGGAAATGTTTCTCTTTCAGGGTTTTATGTATAGCATCCCCTTGTCTTCTTGCCTGCATGGTTTCTGCTGAGCAATTTGAACTTAGTATTATTGGTTGCCCCTTGTAGGTAATTTTTTGTTTTTCCCATGCTGCTTTCAGTATTCTGTCTTTGTCTTTGGTTTTGATGAGTTTGATGATGATGTGTCTTGGTGATTTTCTTTTGGGGTCTATCCTGTTTAGGGTTTGTTGGACTTCCTGAATGGATGTAATCTCATCTTTCATCCTATCAGGGAAGTTCTCTTCCAACAAATCTTGGACAATTCTCTCAGTGGTTTTATTTTTCTCTTCCTGTTCTGGAATTCCAATGACATGTAGTTTATTCCTTTTGATGGTGTCCTACATGAACCTTAGGCTTTCTTCATTTTGTTTTGATCTTTTTTCTGACTGATCCCTTTCCAAAGAAGTACTCAGGTATTTGTCTTCAATCTCATTAATTCTGTCCTCCATTGCATCAGTTCTACTCCTTTGCCCTTTCAATGTGTTATCTATTTCCAACAATTTGGTATTGATCTTCTGGATTTCTGTCTGTAGATTTTGAATCATTTCTAATTTTTCATTTGTTTTGTCATTTTCTTCTGAAATTCTTCTGGAGTTTTGTCTGTGTTTTTCTTGATCTGTGTCTCAATCCTTGAAGATACCTAAATATAATTAATTTGAATTCATTATCAGGGAGTTCCAATGTTGCATCTTCCTCACGAATGTGTTTTGGTTCTCTATCCTGGTCCCTTGTTTCTCCTGCTTTATCTTGCTTCTTTGTGTGGACTGTGATGCTCCGTTGTCTCCAAGGCATTGTGATGTTTTTATGTTTATGTTTAATTGGTGATTGTATGTTGGAGTGGGAGCTCTGGCAGCGTAGTGCCTAAGGAACTTAACTGCTAATCAGAAGGCTGGGGGTTCAAACCCACCAACCACTCCTTGGAAGGAATGTTGGGCAATCTACTTCCAAAGTGATACTGCCTCAGAAACCCAAGGAGGGGTCATTATGAGTCAGGTCTGACTTGATGGCACAAAACAACAATAACATATTGGAGTGATTTGCCCATGATATTTGTTTTCTTTGTATGTTACCTACGCAAGCAGGGTATTGTGCTGTGTTCCTCTATTCACTAGTTGACAGCACTTATACAGCCACCAACTGTCTCCTTTCCTGTTGTCCGCCTGTTGTATGTCCCTGCTGACCTTGGCAAATAGATCCTATTCTTAGGTCGCTGGAATCTGAATGAGAATGCTATCACTTTAAAATCCAAAATGATTGCCACTTGTAAAGATTCCAAATGGCTGGGCCCTCATTGTTGTTGTTGTTGTTATGTGCTGTCGAGTCATCCCTGACTCATAGTGACCCCTCCTTGGATTTCCGAGGCAGTATAACT
>NW_006921597.1:7545031-7559987 GCF_000298275.1 Orycteropus afer afer
ACCTTCCTTCCAAGGAGTGGCTGGTGGGTTTGAACCGCCAGCCTTCTGGTTAGCAGTCAAGTGCCTTAGCCACTATGCTACCAGAGCTCCCTGGGCCCTCAGTCACTTTAAATATCCAAAATGGCTGCCACTTGTAAACATTCAAAATGGCTGCACCTTTGGTCACTTTAAATATCCAAAATGGCTGCTATGTGTAAACAATCAAAATGGCTGTGCCCTCTGGACAGTGGAAATTCAACAGCTCAGGTTGTCTCCCTCTTTGCTGTTTCCCTTCCTAGTCATAGGCCACCAGTGCAGTCGTCCCTGCAGCCCTTGGTGACCAGGGCTGATCTTTAGGTGAATTCTCAGGTCCTAACACCACTTGGAAATATTCAAACTGTTGGGCTTGTCAGAGTAGCTGACAGTCCGCAGCTCCAACCGTCTCTGTGCTCACTATTTTCATTCAGGTTTTTCCACTAGTTGGTGGCCAATCCATAGTTCCTTTCAAAGCTCAGGGCTCTAGGATTATCTTCTGTATATCTGTCAATAGGTTTTTCTTTTCTTTGTTGAAGAGGGTCTGTGTCACTTGTCTGCCTATTCCTCCATCTTACCAGAAGTCCTTTTTAAAATGATTTTGAGTTTTGTTCCACCTTGTTCTTCCACTCTATACAGAATATCCTAAAGAGATCCCCCTCTGAGTGGTTGACAGTGGTAGCCAGGCACCATCTAGTTCTTCTGGTCTCATAGTCGCATAGGTTGAGGATCACATGGTGTACCAGTTGCTTTGAATAATTGTTTCCATGTCTCTTTGCTTTCTTCAGCAAAGACTCATTATTGGATCTAGATGGCTGCTTGCAAGCTTTTAAGATACCAGTCACTACTCACCAAAGTAGGATGTGGAATGATGCTTTTGTGTAGTATGTTATGCCAATTGAGCTTGATGTTCTCTGGGACTATGGTCCCAAGTCCACAGGTCCAACTACTCATTCCTTCTGGGTAGCTGGCCATGGCCAGGAAGTGACTACAACCTTGCCCCTTGTCAACTCTACTGTATACCTAGGAATTCTTACAGAACATACCAATACACTTGTAGAAACACTGTCTGCCAACCCTATACATGGTCTTGGGCACACTCTACCCTGTATGGACATACCTAATAGTTCAGCCTTTCCACCTATCTATCTGCCCATATATCAATGTTTGTCTTCACTGACAATCCATGCATCTTTGGTTTTCTTCATTCTTCTTTGCTCTGGAAGAGGAGAGGTCCATTGTTGCATCCAGATGGCCACTTGCAAGCTTTTAAGACCCCAGTCACAACTCACCAAAGTAGGATGTAGAACAATGTTTTTGTGTAGTGTATTACGCCAATTGAGCTTAATGTCCCATGCAACCATGGTCCTAAGCCCAGAGGTCCAACTACTCACTCCCTCAGGGTAGCTGGCTGTAACCAAGAAGCTACCACAACCTTGCCCTTTGTTAGCTCTAGTGTACACCCAGACATTCTTATAGCACATACAAATATGCATGTAGAAGCATCGTCTGCTAACCTTATATATAGTCATGGGCACATTTCCCCCTGCCTAGATAAACCTGATCATTCATACTGTCCACCCATCTATATGCCTGTAGATCAATGCTTGCCATCACTGACAACACAGCACGGTACATGCAAAAGGGTTCATCTTTGTTGTCTTTACCTCCCATGTACCTCCTCCTCAGTGCCACCATGTTCATCACTCACTTTTGGTACATTGCCCTTCCCTTCACCCAAATCAATACTTGTCTCTATCTATCTAGCAGTGTTCCGTCCCCTCCCCTCTCACTCCTGGTAACCAACAAAGAGAAGAACTACTCCATAAGGTTTGCAAGGTTGTAAATCTTATGGAAGCAGACTGCCACATCTTTCTCCCATGGAGTAGCTGGTGAGCTCCAACACTTGACCTTTCAGTTCGCAGCCAAGCACTTAACCACTGTGCCACCAGGGCTCCTTTTCATGCTCAGATTTTAATCCATTGGGTGATCTTTTACCCAAAGGCTCTGGCAATAACATTCATTGCCTGCCTTGGTCTAAGAAGCAGTTCAGTCTTTATAGAAATTCAGTATTCATGGCAGAGGGGGCAGGGCTAAAAAGCTACTTTCCAAACACTCATCTTTCCTAATATCTCTCCTGAGGCTTCAGAGTAATTAAGCTCTAATAAGGTTACGTTTGTTTTCTCTTTCTTTCTAGAAACATTGCCAAGCACTTTATCCCTTCCCAGGTCTTTAAAGCATGCTGTCTAGTGTTTTAAACTTCAGGCCTTTTGCTATTTGTTGTTACTCACAATCTGAGAACCCACACCCATTTCCATACAGTAGGCCTCCCACAATATCATTGCCATTTCCCAAATATCAGCTGACTATGCTTTTGAGAACGTAGTCCTTGCGACAGATGTGCACAGCATTAGGATTCTCAAAATTCGTGGCAGAGACTCTAAAATATTCAGACCTAACTAGCCTATGAGGCCTCATGGACATTGATACCCAACTACAGCAACTCTGAGAACACGCTTACTCCCCTCTCTACCTTCCCTGACTGGTTTTCCATAAATCAAATCTTACCTGAGTTCCACTGTTTCCATGAATCCCTGTGAATAAAAGTGTTCTCTTTGGCTTGTTAATGAAGCTGGCACTCAGATGTAGCCTTTGAATCCGAACTCTGAAACTGCCCACCTTGATAATGCAAGCTTGGGAACTTCTCTTTGTTGCCTTTTACTTCAGTGTTCCAAGTATGGTAATCTACCACGTTCTCATTGTCTCCTCTTTGTCTCTATTCTCATGGTTCTGTGATAACTTAGAAATATTTCTGAAGTGGGAAGGAGAAGATTCCTTTGGCTGTCTTCCCAGTGTCATTCCCACAACATTGCCTGAGCCCCAAAGTTATAGCTCTTTGACCGTGCTGTTCTCTCATCTCTCTCTGTTTCTGTCTCTCTCTCTCTCATACACATATGCACATACTATAAATATGGAAATTCTCTCACAAACAAAGATGGCTGAACTGGGATGAGTCCATGGCCTTCTAGATAGACATCTTTCTATTATAAAGCTTTGGCATTTTTCAACAAGTCTCGTTATAAAAAAAATTTGAATGACTATGGAGAATAAAAGTACAGCTATACAAAACAATACAAAATGTCTATTGCTTCTTCCCAATCAGCTCATATTTGTCACATGTAAGAAACAGCTAATTCAGGACATGCACTTTGCAAATAAAAATGTAACACAAATACACAACAATTGTCCTATAAATCTCTTAGTCTTGAATGTTTTCTAAATTGATACGTTCCAAATTTTGCTCATTTGAAGTCACATAAACTCAGTTACAGCATCCCTTCAACAAAAAGTCTTTAAAAAATGGCAAGGTAGTACTTGCTCAGAAAAATCCAGTTCTATGAGGTATCAAATAGATCTCACCTGCTTTTCCACTCTTGTTTTTCTCCCTCTAAGGAGCTGTGGTGGCACAGTGGTTAAAGCATTTGGTTGCTAACCAAAAGGTTAGTAGTTCAAACCCACCAGCAGCTCTGCTGGAGAAAGATGAGACAGTCTATTTTCATAAAGAGTTACAGCCTTGGAAACCCTGTTGGCAATACTGTTCTGTCCTATAGGGTGATATGAATAGGAATGAACTCGATGACAGTGGCTGTGTGTGTGTGTGTTTTCTTCCCTCATCTCTGACTATAACCCAGCTTCTAGGAAGAGTAGCAGGGAACTCTAGGCATCTGGTCATTCAGATCCATCTAATCATCTCTGATAGTAAAGTAGGCCAAATGTTTAATGTTCATATCCATTTTGTCCATTTTTGAAGCCAGAGAATAGTACACATATTTCCCTACACTAAGGGTCCAAAGTACTAATTAGTGAATTAGTTTTTATTGGGACTGGGAGGAAACATGTCATATTTTTATGCAAATTACACACACATCATGCCAGAATTGTTTTACTTAATTTCATGTTTTCCGCACATTGTATGCGTGAACACAAAACAATACAAAATGCCTATTGCTTCTTCCCAATCAGCTCATGTTTGTCACATGTAAGAAACTGCTTACATTATTTACATGGGCAAATACATTATTTACATTTGCAAAAAAATATGTTCTATAGTCCAGATATATATTAACCCCCCAATCTTGTTTTTGATTGGCTATCTACTATCACTTGAGATTGTTAACCAAGGTAAATGCAACAGAAGTCATGGCCAGGCCATGCAAATGTATATGACTAGTAGACTTTTGTGGAATTCTTTGGTGGGATCTACCTAAGGTTTTCCACCATCTGTCTCTTAGTATGTCTGTCTCATACTGTGGTAGCTTGGATGTTACCATGATGCTTAATTGTGTTCCTCTCTTTTGGTTTTCTAATACCAGGTCTTTGCACATTTCATTATAATACTTTATGAAACCAAAAAGGAAGAACATGATTAGCATTTTTCAAGCTAAAATCTTCAAGTGGCAATATTGAAGAATTCTATGGGCAAAAATTGAATGACATAGAAAGTATCAAAAGAATACAAGAGGAATAGAGTCACTGTACCAAAAATAATCGGTTGATGTTCAGCCATTTCAGGAGTTAGCATATGGTCAAGAACCACTGGCACTGAAGAAAGAAGTACAAGGTGCACTGAAGGCATTGGTGAGAAACAAGCCTTCAGAAAATGATGGAATACCGATTGAGATGCTTCAACAAACAGATGCAAAAAGCACTTACCTATGTCAAGAAATTTGTAGAAGAGCTACATGGACTGGAAGAGACTCATATTCATGCTAATTCCAAGGAAAGTGACCATGATAGTTAAGATTGTGTGTCAACATGGCTGGGCCTGGTTGAGTGGCTGGGCAGCTGGTGGTAGTATTCCCCATGATGAGACTGGCAATCAACTCCATGGTGGGAACTACCACAAACAACTGAGTAGCTGCTTTTGGGTCTGTGGTCTGCTTCCTATATATAAGAAGAAGCCTTGGGAATGGTCTCTAGCCTATGGCATGCTTGGACCCTACATGTAGCCGTGTTGTTGCTCAGCAGCCTGCTATGCTCTGCTGACCTTGGGACTTACAATGGACTTAAGTTAATGGCCCACTGTGTGGTTTGGTAACATCGGGACTATGCCTTTTGACTTGTCAACCTTAGGCCTTCTCAGCCTCAGTAGCCAGCAGCTGTCTGAGTGAAGAAACACCTTTAGCTCCAGTGGGCCGGAAGCAGGAGGCGGAGCTAGACCCCAAGGTTGAGGGGCTTTCACTCAGCCCCTAGAGCTTGGCATTTTGAAATTGGACTTAAAGCCTCCAAATTGTAACAATAAACTCCTGTTTGTTAAGGCTATCCCATTTGTGGTATATTTCTCATCAGAGTGGCACTAGGTAACCAGAACACATGGCCTTGGGATTTGCCAGTCTCTACAACTGTTATGAGCCATTTCCTTGTGATCTATCTCTCTCTTTTTATGTATGTATATGTATATATACATATATTTGTGTGTATTGTTGTTGTAAGGTGCTGTCAAATCATCTCCAACTCGTAGCAACCTTAGGTACAACAGAATGAAACACTGCCTGGTCCTGTGCCATCCTCATAATCCTTACTATACCTGACCACACTGTTGTAGTCACTGTGTCAATCCATCCACCTTATTGAGGGCCTTCCCCTTTTTCATTGACCCTCAACTTTACCAAGCATGATATCCTTCTCCAGAGAATGGTCCCTTCTGACAACATGACCAAAGTAGGTGAGACAAAGTCTGGCCATTCTCGTTTCCAAGGAGCATTCCAGCTGCACTTCCTCCAGGACAGATTTGTTAGTTCTTTTAGCAGTCCATGGTACTTTCAATATTCTTCACCAGCAACACAACTCAAAAGCATCAACTCTTCTTTGGTCCTCCTTATTCATTGTCCAACTCTCATGTGCATATGAAGTGACTGAAAATACCATGGCTTGTGTCATGCACACCTTAGTCTTCAAGGAGATATCTTCAGCACTTGAGAGAGGTCTTTTGCAGCAGATTTGCCCAATGCAATACATCATCTGATGTCTTGACTGCTGCTTCCATTGGTGTTGATTGTAGAACCAAGTAATATGAAGTCTTTGATGACTTCAATCTTTTCTCCATTTATCCATTATTTATCACGATGTTGCTTATTGGTCCAGTTGTGAAGATTTTTGTTTTATTTATATTGAGGTATAACCCATATTGCAGACTATTCTTCAATCTTTATTGGCAAGTTCTTCAAGTCATCCTCACTTTCAGCAAGCAAAGTTGTGTAGTCTTCATATCATAAGTTGTTAATAAGTCTTCCTCCAATCCTGATGCCATGTTCTTCTTAATGTAGTCCAGATTCTTGGATTATTTGCTCAGCATACAGACTGAATAAGCATGATGAAAGGATACAACCCTGACACATTCCCTTCTTGATTTTAAACCATGAAGTGTCCCTTGGTTCTGTTCAAATGACACCCTCCTGGTCAAGGTACAGGTTCCTCATGAGTACAATGAAGTGTTCTGGAACTCCCATTTTTCTCAATGTTATCCATAATTCGTTATGATCCACACAGTCGAATGCTTTTGCATCATCAGTAAAATGTAAGTAAGCATCTTTCTGGTATTCTTTGCTTTCAGGCAACATCCATGTGACATCAGCAATGATATCCCTCATTCCACATCCTCTTCTGAATCCAGCTTGCATTTCTGGAAGTTCTCTGTCAATATACTGCTGCAACTGTTTTTGAATTACCTTCAGTAAGATTTTACTTGTGTGCAAGATTAATGACATTGTTCGATGATTCCCACATTCTGTGGAATCACCTTTCTTTGGAATGGGTACAATTATGGATCTCTTCCAGTCAGTTGGCCAGGTAGCTGTATTCCAAATCTCTTGGCATAGCTAAGTGAGTGCCTCCAGTGTGGCATCCATTTGTTGAAATATCTCAATGGGTATTCCATCATTTTCTAGAGCCTTGGTCTTCTCCAATTCCTTCAGTGCAGCTTTGACTTCTTCCTTCAATACTATTGATTCTTGATCATATGCCATCTCCTGAAATGGATGAACATTGACCAGTTCTTCTTGGTATAGTGACTCTGTGTATTCCTTCCATCTTCTTTTGATGTTTCCTACATCATTGAATATATTGCCCATAGAATCTTTCAATATTGCAATTCAAGGCTTAATTTTTTTCCTCAGTTCTTTCAGCTTGAAAAATGTGGAGAGTATTCTTCCCTTTTGGTTTTCTAACTCCAGGTCTTTGCATACTTCATTATAGTAATTGCTCTTTGAAATCTTCTGTTCAGCTCTTTTATTTTGTCATTTCTTCCATTTGTTTTAGCTACTCTCTGTTCAAGGGCAAGTTTGAGAGTTCCTTCTGATATCCATTTTGGTCTTTTCTTTCTTTCCTGTCTTTTTAATGAACTTTTTCTTTTTTCATGGATGATGTTCTTGATGTCATCTCACAATTCTGCTGGTTTTCAGTCACTGGTGTTCAATACATCAAATCTATTCTTTAGATGGTGTCTAAATTCAGGAGGGATATAATCAAGGTCATATTTTGGTTTTCATGGACTTGTTTTAATTGTCTTCATCTTCAAGTTGAACTTGCATATGAGAATTGATGGTCTGTTCCATAATCAGCTCCTGGCCTTGTTTTGGCTGAAGATATTGAACTTCTCCATCACCTCTTGGCACAGATGTAGTTAATCTGATTCATGTGTATTTCATCTGGCGAAGCCACATGTATAGCTGCCATTTGTGTTGTTGGAAAAAATGTATTTGCAACGAATAAGTCTTTGGTCTTGCAAAATTCTATCATGTGATCCCCAGTGTTATTTCTATCACCAAGTCCATATTTTCCAACTACTGGTGACTCTTCTTTGTTTCCAACTTTTGCATTTCAATCACTAGTGATAATCAACACATCTCGGTTGCATATTCGGTCAATTTCAGAATGTAGAAGTTGGTAAAAATCTTCAATTTCCTCATCTTTGGCTTTGGCAGTTGGTGTGTAAATTTTAATAATAGTAGTATTAACTGGTTTTCCTTGTAGGCATATGGATATTATCCTATCATTGACAGCATTGTATTTCATGATTGATCTTGATACATTCTTTGTGATGATGAATATCATGCCATTCCTCTTCCATTTTTCATTCCTGGCATAGTAGATCATGATTATCTGTTTCAAAATGGCCCAAACCAGTCCATTTCAGCTTACTAATGCCTAGGATGGGAGCTCTGGTGCTGTAGTGCCTAAGGCGTTTGTCTGCTAACCAGAAGGCTGGGGGTTCAAACCCACCAGCCACTCCTTGGAAGTAAGACTGGGCAATCTACTTCTGTAGAGATACTGCCTCAGATTCCTAAGGAGCTGTCACTATGAGTCGAATTGACTTGACAGTAGTGAGTTTTTTTTTTTAATTTTTATAATACAATGTTTCAGGGTTATTCATAAAGTTTTCCAGTAAAATATCAGACAGTATTTCACTGCTATTCATAAGGTTTTCATTGGCCAACTCTTTACGAAGTGGATGTCCTCTTCTTTCTTCCAAGTCTGTCTTAGCAACCACCACAGTATGACAAACTGACAGACAATTTTATCTTCCTTAGCTGTTTCAAACTACTCCACTCACTTCCTTTTCTCCCTCGACTGTGCCAAACCCACTGCCCCACCTCGCTTCCTTCCTGGCCTCCCTCAGGCCACTCCAGATATGAGTGTGTGTGTGTATGAACTTCACTAGTTTTGCTTCTCTAGATAACCCAGCCTAAGACAGTGATTAAACAGAATGAGAAAATTATGAAATAATATCATTAATATCACATACTAACAAAATTTTGCAGAAGGTAATTAAAAAACATCTGTAGCTGTATATAGACAAAGAATTTGAACCAAAAGTTCAAGCCAGATTCAGAAGGTAATGTGGAATGAGGGATAGCATTGCTAAAGTCAGATGGATTTTGGCCAACAGTGGAGAATACTAGTGTGATGTTTACTTGCGTTTTATTGACTTAACAAATGCATTCAACTGTGTGGATCATAACAAATTATGTATAACACTGTAAAGAATAGGAATTCCAGAACACTTAATTGTGCTCATGTGGAACCTGTACAGGGACAAAAAGCTGTCATCTGAACAGAACAAGGAGATACTATATGGTTTAAAATTAGATAAGGTATGCAGCATTGGAAGGAAGGTTGGGAAATCCTACTTCCGTAGTGATACTGCCTTGGAAACCCAAGTAGGGGTCGCTATGAGTCGGGGCCGACTCAATGGCAAATAACAACAACAACAACAACATGCAGCAGGGTTATATTCTTTCACCTGACTTATTCAATCTGTACACTGAGCAAATAATCCAAGAAGCTGAACTATATGAAGGAGAATGTGTCATCAAGATTGGAGGAAGACTCATTAACAATCTGAGAAATGTAGATGACACAACCTTACTTGCCAAAAGTGAAGATGACTTGAAGTACTTACTAATGAAGGGAAAAGACTCAGCCTTCAATATGAATTATACCTGAACATAAAGAAAATGAAAATCTTCACAACTGGACTAACAAACAATATCATAATAAATGGAGAAGAAATTGAAGTTGTCGAAGGATTTTTTCTTCTTGTATCAACAATCAATGCCCATGGAAGCAGCAGTCAAGAAATCAAGCAATGTATTACACTGAGCTAATCGGCTGCAAAAGCTCTCTTTAAAGTGTCAAAAAGCAAAGATATCACTCTGATGAGTAAGGTGGACCTAACCCAACCCATATTTTCAATTCCGTCATATGCATGTGAAACCTGGACAATGAAAAAGGAAAACCAAAGAAGAATTGATGCATTTGAATTGTGGTGTTGGCAAATAGTATTGACTACATCACAGATTGCCAGAAAAATGAACAATTCCATCTTGGAAGAAGTACAGATAGAATGCTCCTTAGATGAGAGAATGAGAGATTTCATCTCACTTACTTTGGACATGTCATCAGGAGGGACCAATGGCTGGAACAGGACATCATGCTTGATAAAGTAGAAAGTCAGCTAAAAAAGAGGGAGTCTTTATTAATTGGGTTGACACAGTGGCTACAACGGTGGGCTCAAACACAGCAAGAATTGTGAGGATAGTGCAGGACTAGACAGTGTTTTGCTCTGTTATACATAGGGTCACTGAGTTGGAGCCAACTTAATGGCACCTAACAACAACAATAACGTAATGCTGCAAGCAATGCCATCGGTATTTCAAATATCAGCAGAGTCATCCATGGTGGACAGGTTTCAGCAGATTAAGACAGACTAAGAAGAAAGGCCTGGAGATCTACTTCCAAACGCTAAAAAAAACAAAAACAAAAACAAAAAACAAAACTCATTGCCATCAAGTCAGATCTGACTCAAAGGGACCTGTCCTTGTGTTTCCAAGGCAGTATCACTCTGGAAATAGATTGCTCAGTCTTCCTTCTGAGGAGTGGCTGGTGGGTTTGAACCATCAGTTTTCTGGTTAGCAGTCAAATGCTAGCCAGTGAAAACCTTATGGATCACCACAACACAGTCTGACTTGCTTGCTTTTGACACATCATCAATGAGGATCAATTGCTAGGACAGGACTTAATGTTTGGTGAAGTAGAGGGCATGGGAGACCCTTTGTGAGAGGGACTGGCACAATAGCTGGTGGGATGGATTCAAACATATCAGTGATTGCAAGGATTACACAGGACCAGCCAGCATTTCAATCTATTCTCCATAAGGTCACCATGAATCAGAGTCTACTTGTAGGCAACTATCTATTCATCTAATCTATGGTTTAGAACCAAAGCAAAATTTCCCAAGTCTTTTTTTCTCCTTTTTAAATAGGTTAAGGTTTGCTGTACAAAATTTTATAATTTTTATGTAATCAAATTTATCAATCTTTTCCTTTATAACTTATGAATTTCATATTATGTTTAAAAAGGTCATGCTCATTCTAAGGTTATAAAAAAAATGCATACATGTGTTCTTCTAGTATATCTGTGATCTCATGTTTTACATATAAATCTTTGATCCATCTGGAATTTATTTTGGTGTAAGATCTGTTTTACTTGTCTTGCCCCCCTAAATGACAAGTCAGTTAATCCCATGATCATTATTTAATAATCTCTTTTTCATAGGAGTCCTTTAAATATTAACCTCCTCCATGTATATTTTGTTATACAAGTTGTATACTTATGTTTACCAAGTTCTAAAATAATGCCAGAAATAACTGTGTGATTGTAGACAGTATATTTAACCTTCCTGGGTCTGTTTCTCCATCTGTGAAAATGGACACAAGAATATCTACCTTACAGTGTTTGTGAGAAGATTTTAAAAAGTAAAGTATGTAGAAGCTTCTACCTCAACCAGTATGAGTTTCTCTTTCTTTCAAATTTTCTGCAATAAAGCAATGTAGATCCTCAGAATTAAAGATCCAACTTACATGTAAGATTGAGTTTCTATATATACTTCCTGAGCATCTGGCAATAGGTAGCAAAGGGGGTCATGGCTCTTTCAGCAATAAAACATAATTGTTTTCCTCTCTGGCCAGCACCTAAAGAGGCACCCTATTTAATCCTCCTGAACTACCAAATTTCTCCTTTCTTGTTCTAAAAACATTTCAGGAAAGCATAGTGCTAAGAACAACTGGTATTAGGCAGATCTGAGTTTGAATCCCAGTTTTTCCATTTACTAAATATGTAGTTAATCTTGAGGAATGATTCATGGGGGAAATAATAGCACCTGTGTCCCAGAGTTCTTGACAAAATTAAATATGAACCCTCACTGGAATGTAAGTTCCATAAAGACAGGACCTCTGTCTTGCTCATTACAGCATTCCTGCTAGAGTAGTGCCTGACACACAGTTGCCATTTTTAAATCAGTGTTGAATGATTGAATGAATAAAAGCACTTAGCAAGGTGCTTATCAAAGTAAGTGAGCTAAAACTTAAAGGCACACATCACAGGCAACAAGAGGTAGCCCTGCCTTCAGGGATTAAACTGTCATCTGAAAACCAAGGCACAAACCAGTTACACTGAGGCATAATGAAACAAGTAGTATAATACAAATACAAGCAAAATGGGAATAATAAATACCAACTAGAGGATTAGGGAAATAGTTTGTGTAAGGGGGATATGCTTAAACTAGACTTTAAAAGAGAATAGATTTTCTTACAGAGAAAGGGAAAGGGACAGCTTTCTAGGCTGGACAAAAAGTACAAAATTAGGGAAGTATCTGTCCTGTTCCATGACTGGAGCTTAGTATAAAGTAGTGAAAGTGTATGTAACTCAGGTAGAAGAAACAGGAACTGAAAAGTTCGATCACAGAGTACTAGAATGTTCTGCTGCATGTTTAAGACTTCTGTGAATAATGAATAAACTTAAAGGTTTTTGAATCACAGAGTAATAGGGACAGGCCAATACTATTATTATTATTATATACCACTGATGAATTGTTTTTATTATTCAAGAATCAGTGTGAAGGATGGATTGGAAGGAGTAAGAGTTTAATAGCTGTTGTAGAAGCTCAGGGGAAAAATCATGACAGTCTAAACTAAGAAATTGTAGAGGAAAGAGAACGGAGGAAGAGATTTAAAACCACAGAAGGGAGTGCAGGGTCAGATAGTTGAGAGTCTGTTGGGCAATTAGGCCTGTAGTGATGTGGTTTCTTGAGGTTAGGAATATGTGAAAATGAGAAGGATCAGTTTAGGTTGGAAAATGTTGAGCTTAAGGATGTCTTTTGGATTTTCAGTTGGAAATAGGCCATTAACATGGAGGAAGACATCAGAGCAGAAGAAACAGAGATGTTTCTGTATTGTTCCACTATTAATGAAGCTATCAAAGCTGGTTTTCTAAGATGTTTACAGTCAGTGGTGTCACTAGGGCCTACAGGGGATGCAGACTGCATTGGTTGACACTGTCAGAAGGGGTGACACTAAAATGACTATCTATAAAATTTTTGTGCAGTATTTCAGAAGAAATTCATTATTATTTCTAAAAGTATTGCTATAGTTAAAACAAAAAAAAACATTTTTTGGTAAGTCCAGCTTACATCTATCAATATACCTACAAGGCTAAAACCCTACTAATTTACTTTTTGAACTTTCTAATGCACTCCAATCAGAGCTGTCATTATCACCCAATTATAATGATACTTCAAATCACCTGGTTTCATCTGCACATGCTACAAGCACGTGTTGTTTTTATTGCTGCCAGTGTTTTTATAGTCACTGATTTTTGTCTCATTTTCTGGTGTTTTAGCTACACTATTATGGTAATTAGTATTTGTCAACCTATATCAATAACTTTTTGAGACTAAAATAGTAATTAAAAGAAAATGAGGAAAAAAATAAAAAAGCTTCTATCCTGTTACTAGTAATGTTTGTAACTAAGAATGTAGTTCAATGCAGAAAGATTTTACAAAACAATTTTGTTGTTAGTATTAATATAATCTAAGAAATCTTACAATTGAGCACTTTACAACTATATCACATATTGTGCTATGGTGGCTAAGGCACTTGACTGCTAACCAGAAGACTGGCAGTTCAAACCCACCAACCACTCCTCGGAAGGAAGATGGGACAATCTATTTCTGTAGTGATACCACCCCGGAAACCCAAGGAGGAGTCGCTATGAGTCAGGTCCTACTCAACGGCACATAACAACAACAACAACAACAACAAGGATTCTGTATGGTCTGATACAGAAGGAGGTCCATGAGTGTGTGTGACACCATGAGTTACTGAACTGAATGACACCAATGCTAGTGACACCACTGTTTATAGTCAACATAATATAAGCAATAGAAGTATCTCAAATCAATGGGAAGAAATGAGTTATTCAATAAATAGTGTTAGGGAAACTGACTGGCTATTCAATCAAAAAAAATGGGGCACCCCATTTCATGTTGTACAACCAAAACAAATCCCAGATGAATTAAATGTGGTATTGAAAATATAAAAAGTCAAAAAGATATTTATGTAAGGAATGTGTGTGTGTGTGTGAGTGAGTGAGTGAGAGAGAGAGAGAGAGAGAGAGAAGTGTGTATACCTAGATATACATAAATATATTTACATCAAGATTTATTTCCATATCTCTATATAGGAGCTCTGGTAGCATAGTGCCTAAGGCACTTGACTGCTAACTGGAAGGCTGGCAGTTTAAACCCACCAGCCACTCCTTGGAAGGAAGATGGGGCAATCTACTTCTATAGTGATACTGCCTCGGAAATCCAAGGAGGGTTTGCTATGAGTTGGGTCGGACTTGACGGCATATAACAACAACAACAACAACAACATATAGTTAGCCTGTCAGTTTGTCATACTATGGTGGCTTGCATGTTGCTGTGATACTGAGAACTATGCTACTGATATTTCAAATACCAGAAGAATCACCTATGGTGGACAAGTTTCAGCAGAGCTTCTAGATTGAGATACTAAGAAGAAAGGCATGGTAGTCTACTTATGAAAAAATTGACAACTGAAAACCTTATGAATAGCAGTGAAATATTGTCTGATGTAGTGCCAGAAGATGAGCCCCTCAGGTTGGAAGGCACTCAAAATACAATTGTGGAAAAGCTGCCTCCTCAAAAGTAGAGCCAACCTTAATGATACGGTTAGAGTAAAATTTTTTGAACCTTCATTTACTCCTGTGACATGAGTCAAAATGGGAAGAAACAGCTGCAAGCAACAATTAAAAATCTGAACACGGAATGTACAAAGTATGAATCGAGGAAAATTGGGAGTTGTCAAAAATAAAATTGAATGCATAGAGATCGTTATCCTAGCCATTAATGAACTGAAATGGACCGGTATTGGCCATTTTGAATCAAACAATCATATGGTCTACTATGCCAGGAAAGACAAACTGAAGAGGAATGGCATCATTCATTGTCAAAAAGAACATTTCAAGATCTATCCTGAAGTACAATGCTGTCAGTGGTAAGATAATATCCATATGCCTATGAGGA
>NW_006921597.1:7568172-7583939 GCF_000298275.1 Orycteropus afer afer
AAAAAAAAAAAAGATGCATTAATAATTAATGATGATTGAAATGGAAAAGTTGGAAACAAAGAGGAATCATCAATAGTTGAAACATATGGACTTGGTGATGTTAATGATGCCAGAAATTGCATGATAGAATTTTGCAAGGCCAAAGACATTCATTGCAAACACCTGTTTTTCAACAACATAAATGGCAACTATACACGTGGAATACCTGAAGCACTTACTAATGAAGATCACAGACTACAGCATACAGTATGGATTACACCTCAATATAAAAAACAAAAATCCTAAATATCTGGACCAATAAGCAACATCTTGATGAATGGAGAAAATACTGAAGTTGTCAAGGATTTCATTTTACTTGGATCCATAATTAAGCCATGGAAGCAGCAGTCAATAAATCAAACACAACATATTGCATAATGCAAATCTGTTGCAAAAGACCTCTTTAAAGTGTTAAAGGGCAAAGATGTCATTTGAAGACTAAGGTGCACCTGACCCAAGCCATAGGATTTTCAATAGCCTTATATGTGTGAAAGCTGGACACTGAATAAGGAAGACTGTAGGAGAATTGATGCTTTCGAATTGTGGTGTTGGCAAAGAATATTGAAAATACCATGGATTGCCAGAAGAGCGAACAAATCTGTCTTGAAAGAAGTACAGCTGGAATGCTCTTTAGAAGTGAGAATGGCTAAATGTCATCTCTCATACTTTGGTCATGTTGTCAGTCCCTGGAGAAAGATATACTGGGTAAAGTAGTAGGCCAATGAAAAAGGGGAAGACCCTCAAAGAGATGGCTTGCCAGTGCCTGCAACAAAGGGCTCAAGCACAGCAATGATTGTGAGTATGGCACACAACGAGGCAGTGTTTTGTTGTGTTGTATGCAGGGTCACAATGAGTCAGAACTGACTCAATGGCAAGTAACAATACCACAACATATAGCCATTGCAATCTATGGGTTCATGTTGATATCGTCAATCTCAATTCAACATCACAGTGTTCTTTCTAGTTTTTTCTTATCCATATTTCTAATTCTTTTCCACAATGGTGATAAACCTAGCTTTCATTATTTTCAATGTATTTATTTGATCAGTTCCTCTGTATGCAGCCATCACCACCACTGCCTCTTTTCCTGAATAAATGTCCTCCTTATCTTGCTTGGGCTCTGATACTCCCCCCACCCCCACAGCTGAATGGGACACCTTCTTTGTTCTGTCCTATCTAATTAGTCTAGGACAGAATTGTTTAGGGAACAAGAAGGTAAAGGGAAGACCATTGTATTCTATGTTTATTGAGCATATATCAGTGGGGTCCACTTTTGAAGATTAAGTCCACTAAGGTAGCTTTGACACTGTAAGGTGACTCGACATAGCTCAGTCAGCCTGACTAGAGTATTATTATTATTAAAAACATAAACCTGAGTGGTTAGGCACTCAGTGGTTAATGTTTATGAGGCATTAACTTGAAGTGATGGATTCAATTATCAGTGTGCTGCACATTGGTCTTAACAGAAAAATTAATACTCCAAGTTGCCAAAATCTATCATTACAAATTTTTTAAATTCAATTCCTTTCAACTACCATTTATTAAACACTTTCTGTACTTAATGCATTCTGGGAAAAATAAGGAAGTATTTTCCAGAGCATTACTGACTTCCAGGAGGTAGGGAAATTAAACAGAGACTTAAAACAGATAAATAACACAAATGAAAAATAAGCAGTTGAATAGAATAGTGGTAGGAACTGGTGCCAGATGCCTTATTCTCATAGAGCCAGGTGGATAAGCACATACTTTTCTGCAAATCTGGCTTATGTTGGGAATAGCACTGACAGAGTGATTCTAATCTGGTAGGGTAAGTTGACTTATCCTTAGTAAAAAAGGAAGCAGTTGGTAAGGGCAAGGGTTCTTTCCAAGGACATTTTATCATAACCACTTCTTCCTACCAACTGAATAAAAGCTGTTACCACTCAATATTACACACAGCAGAGAACCATCTGAATGGATAAAAGTCCAAATGGATCGCTGACCCATTCCCAAAGAAAGGAAGACCTGAGATCCTGGCTCTACCACTCAGACTCCAACTGAGAGCATCTCTAGGAAAAATAAGCATGGGGACTCTGACAGTTTTCTCTTTCTTTTTGTTACATAAGTGATACAAGTTTTTTTTTTTTTTTTTTTTAAGAATTTCACATGAGCAAGAGAATAACCATCACCCATAGCTTACAACTTTTGGAACAAATACTACAAGAAATTTTATTGCCTAAGGCATTTGACTGCTAACCAGAAGTTTGGTAGTTCAAACTCACCAGCTAGTCCGCAGAAGGAAGACTGGGCAATCTACTTCCATAAAGATTTACCACCTCAGAAATCCAAAGGGGGTTGACTCAATGGCAGTGACTTTGGTTTTTGGTTTTTCAGGTAAGTTATGTAATTCGTTGCTGTGCTTCATTTGCCTCCTCTGTAAAATGAAGGTGTTAATACTATTATCTACCTCAAAGAGTGATTAAGGGCCAAAAATGAATTAATATACACAAAGTGCTACAAATAATGCCTGGTGTGACTTCCAGTAAGATAGAGGAATAGTCAGACAAGCGACACAGACCCTCTTCAACAAAGAAAAGAAAAAAAGCAATTGACAGAGATACAGAAGATAATCCTAGGGACCTGAGCTGTGAAAGGAACTATGCAGAAGTGGATTAGGCACCAACTAGTGGAAAAACCTGAATGAAAACAGTGAGTACAGAGATGGTCAGAGCAGTGGACTGTCAGCTACTCTAAAGGGACCAACA
Organism: Orycteropus afer afer; assembly: GCF_000298275.1. Taxonomy (NCBI): domain Eukaryota; kingdom Metazoa; phylum Chordata; class Mammalia; order Tubulidentata; family Orycteropodidae; genus Orycteropus; species Orycteropus afer. The sequence continues at coordinate 7,570,956 of NW_006921597.1, forward strand.
GCCTAAAATTTCCAAGTGGTGTTGGGACCTGAGAATTGACCTAAAGATTAGCCCTGGTCACCAAGGGCTGCAGGGACAACTGCACTGGTGGCCTATGACTAGGAAGGGAAACAGCAAGGAAGGAGACAACCTGAGCTGTGGACTTTCCGCTGTCTGGAGGGTGCAGCCATTTTGATTGCTTACAAGTGGCAGCCATTTTGGATATTTAAAGTGACCAAGGGCACAGCCATTTTGAATGTTTATAAGTGGTGGCCATTTTGGTTATTAAAGTGATGGCATTCTCATTTGGATTCCAGGGACCTAAGAATAAGTTCTGTTTGCCAAGGTCAGCAGGGACATATGGGAGGTTGACAACAGGAAAGGAGACAGTTGGTGACTGCATAAGTACTGTCAACTAGTGAATAGAGGAGCACAGCACAGTACCCTGCTTGGGTAGATAACATACAAACAAAACAAAGAAAACAAAAATCCTGGGCAAGTCACTCCAACATACAATCATCAATTAAATATAAACACAAAAATATCACAATGTCTCAGAGGTAACAGAGCATCATACTCCACACAAAGAAGCAAGATAAAGCAGGAGAAACAAGGGACCAGGATACAGACCCAAAACCCATCCTTGAGGAAGACGCAGCATTGGAACTTTCTGATAAGGAATGTAAATGAATTATATTTAGGTATCTTCAAAGGACTGAGAGACAGATAACGGATAACACAGACAAAACCCTAGAATAATTTCGGGAGAAAATAAAAGAACAAAATGACAAAACAAATGAAAAATTAGAAATGATACAAAATCTACAGATAGAAATCCAGAAGATTAATACTAAATTGTCAGAAAGAGATAACACATTGAAAGGGCAAAGGAGTAGCATTGATGCAATGGAAGACAGTATTAATGAGATTGAAGACAAATACCTGAATACTTCTTTGGAAAGGCATCAATCAGAAAAAAGATCAAAACAAAATGAAGAAAGCCTAAGGTTCATGTGGGATACCATCAAAAGGAATAACCTATATGTCATTGGAATTCCAGAACAGGAAGAAAAAAATGAAACCATTGAGAAAATTGTCCAAGAATTGTTGGAAGAGAACTTCCCTGATATGATGAAAGATAAGAATACATCCATTCAGGAAGTCCAACAAACTCCAAACAGGATAGCCCCAAAAGAAAATCACCAAGACATATCATCATCAAACTCACCAAAACCAAAGACAAAGAAAGAATCATGAAAGCAGCATGGGAAAAACAAAAAGTTACCTACAAGAGGCAACCAATAAGACTAAGCTGGGATTTCTCAGCAGAAACAATGCAGGTGAGAAGGCAATGGGATGGTATATATAAAACACTGAAAGAGAAAAATTTCCAACCAAGAATTATGTACCCAGAAAAATTGTCTCTCAAATATGACGGTGAAATTAGGACATTTCCAGATAAGCAGAAATTAAGGGAATTTGTTAAAACCAGACCAACCTTCCAAGAGATGCTAAAGGGTGCCCTATGGACAGAGAAGCAACAACAGCAAACAACAACTGACCATTAACACATATGAAGATATAACCCAGAAACCAACCCAACTATGGAAGTATCCAAAATAAATAAGACTACAAGATTGTAAACAGCGAACCAGAGACATCAATTGACAAATGAGGACAACCACAAACCAAAAAGAGGGGAAATAACTGTGTTGTTATAGAACTTCTAGATGGTAGGGATGTCGAGACAACTACAAGATAAAACAGACTGTTGTAAACTTGGGAAGAAAACCATAAATCACAGGGTAACTTCAAAGAAAAATGATAAACCTTCATATCAAAATAAAAAAGAGGACCGGCACAAATATTTAGCAAATACTAAAACAACAGCAACAAAGAAAGTGATAACACAATTCATAAACAAAATGAGCTTAGCATAGAAAATTACATGGAACAAAGAAATCGACACCATGAAAAACCACAACAAAAATGACAGCAACAAATTCATGTTTGCCAGTAATTACATATCTGGCAAGGGACTTATCTCTAAGGTTTATAGAAAACTCCAGCACCTCAACACCAAAGGATTAAGAATTCAATTGAAAAATGGGCGGAAGACATGAATAGACACTTCACCAAGGAGAATATTCATGTGGCCAGCTAATACATGAAGAGATGTTCACAATCATTGGCCATCAGAGAGATGTATCCTAGAGAGGTGAGAGCCAGGACAAGAACAAATATATGCATACTTATGTTCATTGCAGCACTATTTACAATAGCAAAAAGATGGAAACAACCTACGTGACCATCAGCAGAAGAGTGGATGACCAAACTATGGTACATACACAAAATGGAATGCTTTGCAGTACTAAAGAATAATGTAGAGTCTGCCAAACACTGCATAATATGGATGAACTTGGAGGATATTATGCTGAGTGAAATAAGTCAATCACAGAAGGACAAACATAGTATTAGTGGAGGGTCAAGGAAAGGTTTATATATGGAGGAAAACTTTGTTGGTTGTCAGGGGGGAGTGGAGGGAACATTGCAAAAATAATGCATTGACCGATGTCACTTTAGTTTTGTGTATTTCACTGTACATAAATTATATTTCAATAAAATGCATTAAAGAAAACAATACCTGGTGTATAGCAAGATGTATAAAGTTAATATTATCTATACATATCTCGATTCAGCTATATATTTTTATAAAATGGTGAAAGTATTCATATTTCTTTAAGGCCTGCATTTTTCGCTTAAGGGTATAGGATTAAATTTTTCCCTTGTTTGACAGTTTTAAAAGTACAAAAAGAAACATAGATAGACACTCAAGCTGAAGAGGGATGGGAAGGGGAATGAGACTATACCTACTGTGATAGTTGGAGCTGTGTGTCAACTTGGCTGGACCACAATTCTGTGTGGTTTAAGCTGTTATGATGTGGTTATTCCCATGATGGGATCAGATGATTATGTTTTGAGCAGCCAATCTATTGAAAGGGAGTTTCCCTAGGGGTGTGGCCTGCTTCCAGTATATCTATGGCCATTCTGGGAAAAGAGCCATCCTTCTGTGGATCAGGATTCTGTTGTGCTGCCTGCAACTGTCTGTGAGTGAATAATCCACCATTCGGCCTGGAGATCTTGGATTCGTCATTCGTTGGAGTCAACAGCTGGTGTACTGCCTGCAAGCCTTGAGCTCCTCAGCCCCTGCAGCTGCAAGAGTCGGGAAAAGCCTCCAGCTTGACGTGGAAAAGCCTCCAGCTTGACGTTTGATCCAGGAACTTTGGACTTGCCCGCTTCTATAAGTGTGTGAGCTATTTTCCTAAGATAAATTTCTCTATATGTACATATGTATAAGCTTTACTGGTTTTGTTTCTCTAGATAACCCAGTCTAACACACCTACATATACATATACATATGAATTTGATAGAAGCTATTTCTACCTGTGTTTTCATATGTACTGCAAATACATCTAGGAATAGAGCAGAGCATGCAGTGGACAAACTATGAAAACTTCGTCATTACCACTTTGAGGAAATTAATTGCTCTGGTAGTGTAGTGCCTAAGGCACTTGACTGCTAACCCAAAGGCTGGCGGTTCAAACCCACCAGCCACTCCTCGGAAAGAAGATGGGGCAATCTATTTCCGTAGTGATACTGCCTCGGAAACGCAAGGAGGGGTTGCTATGAGTCGGGTCCAACTCCACGGCACATAATAATAACAACAACAAGCTTTATTGGTTTTGTTTCTCTAGATAACCAGTCTAAAACACCTACATATACATCTGAATTTGACAGAAGCTATTTCTACCTATTTTTTTTTTTTTATATATGTGCTGTAAATACATCTAGGAATAGAGTAGAGCATAGAGTGACAAACTATGAAAACAGTCCTAACCACTTTGAGGAAATTAATTGCTGGGCCTGGGGGCTCAGAACCATAGACTTGGGGGACACTAAGTTCAATTGGCATTAACATAGTCTACAAAGACAATGTTCTGCATCCTACTTGGGTGAGTAGAAACTGGAATCTTAGAAGCTTGTGAGTGGTCATCAAAGGTGCAACTATTGGTCTATGTCTAGAGCAAAGAAGAATGAAGAAAATCAAAGACACAAGGAAGCACTTAGTACAAAGTACTAATGGACCATATGCACCCCAGCTTCTACAACTGTAAGCCCAGAGGAACCTGATGGTGCCCAGCTATTACTGCTGACCGCTCTGAAAGGGATCACAATAGCAGGTTCTGGATAGAGTGGTAGAAAAATGTGAAACACAACTCAAATTACAAAAAAAAGACCAGGCTTACTATTCTGATAGAGACTGGGGGAACCGCTGAGACACCCTTCAAGTCAGGAACTGAACTCACTTCCTCAGCTCAACTTTCAGCCAAGATAGATAGGCCTATAATGTGAACATTAGCACCCAAAAGGCATGCACTCATTAGAATAATCAACCTCAAAAGGGCAGCATTTGCCAGGGATAAAGCTAAGAAGGCAGGAAGGGATAGGAAAGAAGGACAAAGGGAGGAAGAAGGAAGGGTGCTGTTACATTGTGGGGAAAGCAATCAATGTCACAAAACAAAATGTGTAGGAGTTGGTGAATGGAAAACCAATCTTCATTGTAAACTTTCACCTAAATTACAATTAAAAAAAAAAAAGTTCATAGAAACTGTTAGATCCTTTGAATGATTTTTCAAAAGTGAAAAGCAATGGGAGGAATGAGGCCCTGGTCCTTCAAGGCCAAGATGAGGACCGAGGTTAGAGCAATGCCTGGATCTAGTAGTTCTTGGAACTAGAGGCCTGGGGATGCTGCTGGGGATGTAATCTCGGGGTCTGAGTGCTTAGTACAATGTAGAAGCTCCTCGAGCTCAAGGGTTTTCAGACTATTTTTGTTTGTTTAAGCAGCTAAACCACACTTTTCCCATAACAGAATCTTATATGGAACTCTACCTAATATGTAAAAAAATTTAAATCATCCATGTAAATTTATTTCATAAACTTGAAATATAGTATTTATTTATTTATTATAAAGTTAAAATAGCTCTGGTAGCGTGGTGGTTAAAGCATTTGGCTGCTAACCAAAAGGTTAGTTGTTCCAACTCATCAGCCACTCTGCAGAAGAAAGATGAGGCATTCTGCTTCTATAAAGATTTATAGCCTTGGAAGAAGGTATGCCCACTGGACATGTGTAATTGGAGGCATCCAAACTTGCATATTCAAAATTAAACTGGTCTCTGACTAAAACCAGACCAAATCCATTGCTGTTGACTCTATTCCAACTCATCATAGTTCTACTCTGTCCTAAAGTGTCACTGTAAGTCAGAATCGACTCAGTGGCAGTGGTTTGGTTTGGTTTGGTTATTATAAAGTCAATCAGTTAGAACAATAATGCTATTTTGCTTGACTAAAACTGGAACCTTAGAGATATCGATGAAAATGACAGTCTTATGTCATTTGGCATCTATGAAATGAAATAAAAGTTTTGCAAAAATCCTGTGCACCAGTCCCTTAGAATGAAGTGTTAAAACCAGTACTCCAACACCCTTATTTTGCAGATGAGAAAACTAAGACTCAGACATATTGTATACTGCTTCCAATATTAAAAGCCCCAAGACTAAAAATAGCATGATAACAGAATAAAAAGAAATGTTTTATTGAAGAAAATATCTGAAATAGTTAACAAGTATCATCCACAAAATATAGTCCTTTTAAATTTAAATGATTGCTGTACAATTCTCCAATTAATAAAAATGGAATTGGTCAATTAACTTAGCTGGTGCTCTTTATTGCTTTATGTTATCCTCATAGTTTGCAGGCCCTGAATTGTGCTGACTATGTAATTTAGTGGATGTGAAGATTTACTGATTATTTCTAATAATTAAATTATGCATTTCAACTTATGAATCAGCATTTCATTTACATGTATGGACCAACTAATCTTTTTTTTTAAACCAACTCATCTATTAAATATTCATCCCATCATCATCAATTTCAATTATTTTCTCATCGTGAAATTTGCCTGTAAACCTCAGGAAATCATTACTGACAAGCAATCTCCTTTATTAATTAAACAAGGCCAAACTTCACTGACAGAAACTTAAAAGTTGATTCCATATTTTAACATAATGTTTTCCTTCAACTCTGGACATTTGATGTACAACTCCTGAATGCACATTAAGTTCAGTTAGTCCATCCCTTTTTATATACATCCTGACTTCTGTGTTGGGCATAGTTCTTTTGCATATTTATGTACATGAACTTTACGTATCTTTGGTCTTTTTAAAAGGAGCTCTGGTGGCGTAGTGCCTAAGGCATCTGACTGCAAACCAGAAGGCTGGTGGTTCAAACCCACCAGCCACTCCTCAGAAGGAAAACTGGGCAATTTACTTCCGTAGTGATACTGCCTCAGAAACCCAAGGAGGGGTCATTATGAGTCGGATCTGACTCGATGGCAGTGAGTTTGTTTTTTTGGTTTTTTTAAAAAAACTCAAAAAGAAAGAAGCTATCCTTGCAAACTCATATTTTTAAAAATTATAAAGTATACATATAAAGAAGTATGTATAAGGTACTTACAATTGAAAACAAAGTCATGTTTTTTAAAAAATTAATGACATCATAAAATCATATTTGCTTATTATAAAATTCAGAAAATATTTTTAAAGTATAAAAAAATATCTAATGATATGATTCTCACAACCACTCTAAATCTACCCCTCATTTTTTTCTCTCTGTATGTAGGTATATTCTTTATTTTAAATTCTTCACTCAACTTACCATAAATATTTTCTTATCATATCAAATATTTCACCCAATCATGATTTTTAAAGGCATTTTTATTTCTTCAGCTATTATTTTTATTTTAAGGAGCTCTGGTGGCATAGTGCTTAAGACATTTGACTGCTAACCAGAAGATTGATGGTTCAAACCCACCAGCCACTCCATGAAAGGATGACTGGGCAATCTACTTCCATAAAGTTTTACTGCCTCTGAAACCCAAAAGGGTTGCTATGAGTTGGAATGGACTTCATTGCAGTGAGTTTGAGTTTGGTTTGGTGCTGTTATTTTACATTGTTTTTTCTCCCTAGTATTTTGCTATTATGAATAAGAATGTGATGAAGCATTTAGGGCACAAATATTTGTCCTCATATCTGATTTTTCCTTTGCATTCAGGTCATGTTTTTGACATGAGATTATGAATACATTGATAACTTCATTAGTAATGCCCCTAATTCATGCTAGTTAATATATAAATAATTTAGATATTAAAGTTACTGGAAAGATTGTTTTAGGCTTATACCAATAATACTGGAAAATTCTAGTTCTTGTTATTGATCAGTTTACTAAGATTTGGTTTCTGTAAATTTTTTGGCTTCTAGAAATTTCTTTCAGGCTGAGCAATGTTGACATGATGATAAATATCTAGATACAACAGACTGAGACTTGATGGATGTCCAGTATGTATGGGAATATGTGGAGCCAGCGAAGGAAAGATAAGGAAGGGCAGAGGAGGTAGCAAAGGGAAAGAGGATAGCACAGTTATGGCACTTGAAATTTTGGAGAAAAGGGGAATCAAGTGAGTGTTTGGAGAATAGTGCCAAAGGAAGCAGAGAAATCAAGATGAGGGGAACCAAAATGATATCATTAAATACAGCTGGAAAGTGATCATGTATTGTTGAGCAGTTTAAATAAAGATGAAATGTGGATAGAAGATGGGGGGGGGGTTGTACCAAGGAAATTGAGTTAACATGACATATAGCCTGAACCTCTTACCTTGCCCCAAGTTTGTTTTGCTGATTGAGTAGTACAATATATGCAACTCCATTTGTTCATTCATTTTACAAGTATTCATTAACTGTCTTATGTATAAGGCACTATGCTAGGGTAGGAGGATACAGCAGTGAATAACACACACAGGATCCCTGCTCTAATTAAGCTACATTCTAGTAGAGAGAGATAGCCAATAACAAGAAAACAAATCAATGAAGGAAAAAAAAAGTGAAGAGGTGATAGATTTGCATTAAATGATGCAGAATGAGACAGAAGTTGTTTGGGGTTGGAGAGAAACTAGTTTACATATAGCAGTTAAGCAAAGACTTTCTGAGAAGTGATATCTGAGATTAATTATGAGAAGGAACTAGCCACAGGGAGGGGCATTTCTGGTAAGAAAACAGCAATTGAAAAGCTGGAAGATGGGAATGAACTTGCAGCCATCGAGTCAATCCCGACTCATAGAGACTCCTCCTTGGGTTCCCAAGGCAGTATCACTATGGAAGTAGATTGTCCAACCTTTCTTCTGAGGAGTGGCTGGTGGGTTTGAACTACCAGCCTTCTGGTTAGCAGTCAAATGCCTTAGGCACTATGCCACCAGAGCTCCCAAAGATGATGCTAATGCTAATGTTTCTGAAAATCAAAATAGGAGATATATTTTGGTTTGGTCCATTTAACTTACTTTTCCTACTTCTGGTAACTTTATCCTCTCTACACGACAAAATGCAACCACTGCCATGGAGTCAGATTCAACTCATAGTGACCCCTCATTGGGTTTCCAAGGCAGGATCACTATGGAAGTAGATTGCCCAGCCTTCCTTCCGGGGAGTGGCTGGTGGGTGTATCCCCTCTATATGCCCTAAATCAGATAGTTCTGGAAGAGATACCAAGCAAAACCTCACTCTCTCTGACCTCAGGAATTCACAGAGTTCTAGCCAACCACGGTATTCGACTCCTCTGGACACAGTGATTGGCCCAGGCATGGGTCTATGATTTAAACCCAGAGTATCACAGTTATTCCTTAGTATAGAATTGGATGCAAAATGGCAAAGTGCTTCTTTCTTCTGTGTTCACCAAGCATGCTTGACAATGCCTATAGTCATTTCTACTCTTTGCCACTTTGGATTCTCCTACCTTCACTACTTCTGCATAGAAAGCCCCTATGCCTTTGGAAAGAATAAGAAAACATACAGAACAAAGTTGAAAAATGCAGAGGAAGAAAGATATCAAAAGCAGGCAACTGGCAGCACTTTCCGGACCCTTAGAGATTCTTGAAGTAAGCTCCTTCCCTGGGCTTCCTAGTTAGAGTACCTGAACAAGAAATCCCCCCTTTTTGCTCCAGATGGTTTGAGTTTAGTTTCTGTCACTTGCAATCAAAAGAATCTTATTACAGCATGTGAAAGAGAGACAAGGAAAATCTACTAACATTTACAAAGGCAATGTGTCTATGCAGAGCACACCTTCCATGTAATGGGATGGATGTATATTACTTGGTGTGCTGGTAGACTGGCTCTCAGGGTGGGGAGGAGGAACTGATTGTAATGTTTGCCAATTTCTTCTCTGTAAATACTCCCACCATTGCTGATTAACCTACCAGGTGTTTAACAACCAGCTAGCAATCATCTGGAATATTTAACAATTGGTTCTTAAACTGGTAAAGACAGGCTTCAACATACCACTGCTTCTCTCTCTCTTCATACAGGCAGTCTCTGGATTACGAGTTCCATTCTTTCATCTGTCTTTAAGTCGAGTTTGTGTGTAAGTTGAAGCAGTTCAGTACAGTCTGTACCTTATGTCAGTTGGTTAAATGTTTGTCTTAGTATATGTATATTTCTATGCATAAAAAAATTAAACACTTTCAGACACACTAAAACATCTTTAACGTAATAACACAGTAATCATAATACTAGTATTTTGATGTGTGTTGCAAAGTAGCACCTGTTTGTTATTATGAAGCATTGTTTGTACCTTGAATTTTTAATATAATAGACTTTATGGAGGCTGGTTCGTAACTATGGGTTGTACATAAGTTGGATGTTCGTAAACTGAGGATTGCCTGTAATCACCTTACTCCTCCCTATTTCTTCCAGTTATCCTTCCTCTCTGCCATGCAATTATCCATAGCTTTATCTAAGAGCTCCTGCCTACCCTTTCTCCTTTCCACTGCATGCCACCAGCAGCATCATCCTGTCTAATGCTAACAAAAGGTCCCTCAAAAAAGCAGAGACTTTAAAGTTAGACAGATTTGGACTCAGTCACTTGTGACCTTGAGTAAATTACTTAATTACTTTGAGCCTCAGTTTCCTAATCTGTAAAGTGATAATAACAATGGTTAAAGCACTCGGCTGCTACCTGAAAAGTTGATGGTTTGAACCCACCAGTAGCTCCAAGGGAGAAAAGACCTGGAGATCTCCTCCTGTAAAGATTAAAACCCATGGCCATTGAGTTGGTTCTGACTCATAATGACCCCCAATGGGTTTCCAGAGTTGTAAATCTTTACAGAAGTAGTTTGCCTCATCTTCTTCCTGTGGAGAAGCTGGTAGGTTTGAATCATTGACCTTCAGGTTAGTAGCCAAAAATGTCTTACCCACTATGCCACCAGAGCTCCTTCCAGCCTAGGAAATCCAATAGATAGTTCTACTCTGTCCTATAAGGTTGCTGTCAGAATTGACTCAACAGTACACAACAACAAAGCAATAATAATAATAATGCCTCTGTCATATGAGATGCCATGAAGACTATATGAGACAATCTATATAATGAATGCCAAATTAAAGCTTTTGTCTTTCTCATTTCCCTCAGAGCAAGTGGTAACTCCTCATCTGTGTACCCAAGTCACCCCACCATATTAGTTCTTGCCACACAGAATTGCTCTTACCATTCCATGAAATCCTCAATTCCAGGATTTTGTCTTATTTATATTCATATCCCAGATCCTATCTCAGTGTCTGCAACATGGGATAGATAGACAGACAGACAGATAGATGGATGGATGGATAACTGCTATCAAGTCCACTCCAACTCATGGTGACCTTATGTACAACGAAATGAAACATGGCTTGGGCCTGTGTAATCCTCATGACCACTGGCATGATTTGAGTCCATTGTTGCAACTGTTATGCCAATCCATCTTCCTGAGGGTCTCCCATGCCTTCGTTGGCCCTCTACTTCACCAAACATGATGTCCTCCTCTAAGGATTAATCTCTCCTGGTATGTGTCCAAAGCAAGTGAGTCAGGTAATGTTCTGTTGTGATCCATAAGGTTTTCATTGGCTAAATTTTGGAAGTAGATTGCCTGGCTTTTCTTCCTAGTCTGCCTTAGTCTGGAAGCTCTGCTGGAACTGTCCACCATGGATGACCCAGTATTTGAAATACTGATAGCATTGCTTCCAGTATCATAGCAACATGATAGAAGCCCAATAAATATTAAATAAATGCTGTCTTTGTTACTCATTTGCTCTTTGATTATAAGAAGGCCTGGGATACAAAGAATTGAGTTGCAGGAGAAAATGGGAGGAAGAGGTTTGAGGCCCAGGAGACCCACTGGTATGTATGTGGGCTGGCAGCCCAGCAGTTGAGCAACGGTGGAAGGACTGTGAGGAAAGCTGACTTGCTACCGTATGGATCAATGAGTTCTTCCACTTGCCCAGCTCATTAGTTTACTCAGTACACAGAGTAAACAGAGCCCAAGGGAAATATAATTCACTCAACAACATTCAGCTTTTTTGCCTCTCTTGTTTATCTTAGTTGCTGGTGCCCATGTCATATCTTTAAGTTTCTTTCACTGAATGCCTTTTTGGTTTAAATTCTTAAGTTATTTTTTCCCTTCCTGTCCTGGAGATATATGAATCAGAGCCAATAGCATAAGAGCTCTCTTTTTCCTTCACAGATCTGAAAGCTTTACATAAGTGTTTCTTCACTTCTATTTTATGGCCAGGACCAGATGCAGAAGTGCTAAAATATTTTGATAAGAGCTGTCCTGGCAGTAGTTCTTGCTTTTACAGCTATCCAGAGGGAGAGAATTAGCCAGGAAGTCAGCCCACAGTGGGGAGAGAGAGAAGCTATAAAATCTCTCTACTGACCCAGGTTCTCAATTAGTTTAAAAAATCAGGTGGATGAGGAAAGAAAGTAAATGTTTAGGCCATGTCACTATCTAAATGGAAAACAGTAAATAAGTTTGAAAGTCTTCATGATCGCTAATATTTATGGGTAGTGCTTTAAAGTTTATAAAATGCTTTTACCTGCAAACTGGTCCTGAGACCTCCTACACCCCATACTACCTATAAGGCAGGAATTATTAACATACTCATATAACATTTGAAACTAAGGCCCAGAGATGTTAAATAACTTGCCCAAGGTCACATAGCTGGTAAGTGGTGATGTTGGTATTCCCCCTTGTGTATTTTGCAGGAAGGAAATCAGAGGTACAGAAATGCCAAGTTGAGTTGTACAGGACCATTATATGCAGGAAACAGTAGGGCTTTGATATTTTCTTTCCACACTCCACAATGTGGTAATTGCCTCACTCTGAGCCAGACACTTGCCTAATTTTCTTTTCTATCATATAACTTTCCCTTCTTTCTGCCCCCTTTTTTTTTTTTTTTTTAATTTCCGTTGATTCCATCTCATTCTGCCTTCTTTGTGTCCTTTGGGGCTCTGTTGTCATCCTCCCTGTGTTCCACACTTGTTTCTTGTTTCAGCTGATGCACTTGAGTCCTTATAATGGGCCAGGCACTGGTCCAAGCACTTTGCAAATATTAATTCACTTCGATTCCTCACAACAAACCTCCAAAGCAGACAATACTATTACCCTCATTTTACAGATGAGGAAACCAAGTCACCTTCCTTGCCCAAGGTCACACAGCTAGTAGGGGAAAGAGCCAGGATTCATGGCTAAGCAGGTTGGCTTCAAAGCCTCATTCAGAATCCTTTTTCCATAGCTTCCTCCCATTTGGGCCTTGAGTGCACCTATTCCTGTCCTTGAGGATATGTTCATACCTAGGGTCACCTGGACAAAGATGTTCTGGATATCATTGCTTTCTACTCTTTTTAATCTATCTGAGAAGTAAATTCATATAGTGGAGTCTGGAATCCTGTAAAGTTGTCTTTGGGTGAAGAATTTATAAGGGATACATCTGAGAAGGATTTAAAATTTGGGTTTCTGAGTCTCAGTCCAGATTCTGTTTATTGATTAATTTGTTCATTCATCAGCCTGATGTTGCCCACTACTTGCCAGAA
>NW_006921597.1:7584039-7632520 GCF_000298275.1 Orycteropus afer afer
AAAAAAAAAAAAAAAAAAAAACAGTAAAAACACTAACAAATTAAGCTACTTAAAGAATTGGTTTATAAAGATGAAATAAACTATTTGTTGAGTAAACTAGGATATGTTTGCAACTATAGGAAACATGTCATTTTCCAAAGGGAGAGGGGAATAATTTAGCTTGACAGAAGGGAGGATAACTAGCATGGGAATAGTAATGAAATAAAAATTCTGAATCCAATTTCCTTCGGTGAGATGTATTAGATTTTAATTATCTGAGCCAAATGGCAGAAACCCATTTAAAGCTAGATCAGCTAAAATTTATCTCATATTTACCTATGTAAGTCTCTTCCTTCTTTTGCCACCAGACTAAAGCTCCTTGTATATGGAACTGAAGGTTACTAATCTTGGTGTCCCCCAAATACTGCCTGGCACAGTGCCTGGCACATAGCAGGTGCTCAATAAATGTTTATTGGATTGAATTAAAAAGAAAACATTCATTATTTATCAATTCTGCACTCACCCCAGGAGAGAAAAGAATGAATGTGATGTTATGCACTATTAAGTGCAAAAATGGAAACAAATGCCATCTCAAGGTTGGTAATTTAAGATTATAAGGAATTTGAAATGAAGTCTCTCCACAATGGAGAAATGCTTGCAAAGCATTTTCTATATCAAGTTTACTATAATAATAGCAAGAATAGCCCCACACCTTTCTATTCTAATTCCACCTTTTCCAAGATCAAAGAATAAAAAAACACTCCGAAAAAAACAAATAGAGACTCATTACATTTGAGTTCAATTTAAAGTTTGCCTTTTAATCTAGTTAGATTTGAGGAAGAACTTGAGGATTGGAAGCAGGCTTGTTAATTTTTCTGAATATGCTCAGTGTCTTTTTTGAGGGGTGTGGAGTAGGGAAGAGATTATAAACAATATCCCTTCCCATTGTCAGAAACAATTGTGTGGGACACACAGGGGCAGGCAGGTGCAAATAAAAATATTACCTTTATTACTCATTAAGAAGGTGTTTATTGAAACGTACCACGTACTGTCAGAAGAACAAACAAATCTATGTTGGAGGAAGTACAGCTAGAATGCTCCTTAAAGGCAAGGATGGTTAAGACTGTCTTGCTTACTTTGGACATTCCTTTGGGAGGGACAAATGTCTGCAGAAGGACAGCATACTTGCAAAGTAGAGAGTCAATGAAAAAGAGGAAGGCCTTCAATGAGATAGACTGACACAGGAGCTGCCACAGAGGGCTCAAACAGCAACGACTGTGAGAGTGGCACGGGACCAGGCAATGTTTAGTTCTGTCCTACACAGGGTCACTATGCACTGAAACTGACTTGATGGCAACTAACAACAACATGAAGAAGGAGTTTGGAGAAGGTGGTTTAGATCTAGCAAGTGTTCTTGCTAGTACTGTCTCCCATGTAAAATTTATCCACCCCTCTGCCAATGCAGCCACAGTTAGAGCTGAACAGTCGGAAACCTCCCTTGCAGGGGCCTGCCCTTAAAACTTTATGGTGTGGAAGAGTAGACGAAACCAAACTCACAGTCTTTGAGTTGATATGACTCATAGCGACTTCTCTTTGGGTTTCTGAGGCAGTATCTCTACAGAAGTAAATTGCCCAATCTTTTTTCTGAGGAGTGGCTGATGGGTTTGAACCACCAGTCTTTTGGTGAACAGTCAAATGCCTTAGGCGCTATGCCACTAGAGTCCCGTGGAAGAGTAGAAGAGATGAGAATAAATACATGATCTCTACAGTGAGTAGATCCCAAACCAAAAAAAAACCCAAATGCACTGCCATCAAGTGGGATCTGACTCACAGCGACCCCTCCTTGGCTTTCCAAGGCAGTTATCACTATGGAAGTAGATTACCCAACCTTCCCTTCAAGGAGTGGCTGGTGGGTTTGAACTACCAGCCTTCTGGTTAGCAGTCAAGTGCCTTAGGCACTGTGCCACCTAGATCCCAAGAGACTAAAACAGGCTAAGCTGAGCATGACCAGTCTGGTCTTCCAAATGATAAGTCACTCCTCTTCTGGAAGGAGTGAGGAAGAGGGTGGAGCAGGAGACTGGGAATATTACTCTAACGAAGGTCCATCTTTCCACAGAGAAAAATGAGGCGCTTAATTGTTCCCTCCAACATGACATATTTTACAACAGATGTACTCTATTACTGATAACTTGTGAGTAATTTGAATTATGTCTTTCAGCAATGATTTATTGAGCTCCTTCTATGTGCCAGGAAATATACTAAAAGTTTTATAAATATGTTAGCTCACTTGATCCTCAAAATAACCCTAAGAGGCAAAACAGTTTGATGCTTACTCAGTACGTTAAACATAGAATTATCATATTATACTCCCAGATATATACCTCTAAGAATTGAAAACAGGTGTTCAAACAAAAATTTGTACACAAATATTCATAGCAGCACTATTCACAACAGCGAAAAGATGGAAACAGTTCAAATGTTCATCAAAAGATGAATGGATAAATAAAATGTGGGTGTGTACACACACACACACACACATATATATACACCATAATTAATAATAATTAAAAATAAACCACATCCACTGCTATTGAGTCAATTCTGATGCATAGCAATCCTTTAAGACAGTAGGATGGCCCATAGGGTTTCCAAGGCTGTAAATTTTTACAGAAGCGGGCTACTTCATCTTTCTCCCACAAAGCAACTGATGGGTTCGAACCACCAACCTTTTGGTTAGCCACTGAATGCCTTAACCACTATGCCACCAGAGCTTCTTTAATAATATTTAGGTGCTATAAAATTAATTTTGACTCATAGCACCCCATATGACAGTGTAGAACTGCCCCAAAGGGTTTTCTTGGCTATAATCTTTATGGAAATAGATCACCAGGTTTTTCTCCTGAGGAGCTGTTGGGTCAGTTCAAACTGCCAACCTCCCAGTTAGCAACTGAGTGCAAGCCCAGCCTGGTGGCACAATATTTAAGTGCTCAGCTACTGACTGAAAGATTGGTGGTTGAAACCCCCCTACCAGCTCCTCAGGAGAAAGACCTGGTGATCTGCTTCTGTAAAGATCACAGCCTAGAAAATCCTATGGACCAGTTCCCCTCATATACATGCAATGAATATTATTTGGTTATGAAAAGGAATGAAGTACTCATACAGGCTACAGCATAAATGAACCTTAAAAATATTATCCTAAAAATATCACCACTCATCTGTCAGTTTGTTTTACTGTGGAGGGCTTGCATGTTGCTATGATGCAGGGAGCTATGCCACGAATATTTCAAATACCAGCAGGGTCACACAGGTTGGACAGATTTCAGGAGAGCTAGGAAGAAAGGTCTGGTGATATCCTTCCAAAATTTAGCCAACAGAACCCTACAGAGTACAAGAGAATATCATCCAATATAGTGCTGGGCCCCATAGGTTGGAAGGCACTCAAAATACATAGAAGCTGCAACAACAGACTTGAGCATGCCAACAACTGTGACAATGGCAAAGGACTAGGGAATGTTTCATTTTGTTGTGTACAACATCTCCATGAGTCAGTGCAACTCAACAGCAACTAAGAACAGCAACAACAAAGTGAAAGAAGTCAGTTATAAAAGTCTATATATTGCATGATTCCACTCATATGAAATATACAAAAAAACAAAGCCCCAAACCTTTACGATTCATAGCAACCCTATAGGAGAGAGTAGAACTGCCACATAGGGTTTCCAAGGCTATAAATCTTTACAGAAGCAGACTGCCTCATCTTTCTCCTGTGGAATGGCTGCTGGGTTAAACAGATGACTTTTTGGTTAGCAGGCAAATGCTTTAACCACTGGGCCACGAGAGCTTCTTATCATATATCCAGAATAGGCCAACAGAAGTATGATTACTGGTTGTTAGTGGTTGCTTGGGTAATGGGGAAGCAGAGAATGACTATTTAATAGGTAGGTTTTTTCCACTTGGGGTGATGAAGAAGTTTTGAAACTAGACAGTGTTGATGATTGCACAACGTTGTGAATGTACTAACTGCTACTAAACTGCACACTTTGAAATGGTTAAAACAGTAACTTTTACATTATATGTATTTTACCATACACATACACACAGACACACACAAAAATAATCCTAAGAAGTGGATATTATTATTACAAATTTACAGACAGAGGACTGAGGTTCTAGAGATCAAGAACATTACTAGCATGCAAGGAACAAATCTCAGTTTTGTGTTGTCTGGCGTTTTTACAATTTTGGGGCCCTGGTGGTACAAATGTTTAATGTACAAAAGGTTGGCAGTTCAAATCCACTAGCAGTTCCATGAGAGAAAGACCTGGAAATCTGCTTCTTCAGAGATTACAGCCAAGAAAACCCAATGAGGCGGTCTACTCTGTCACATGTGGTCACTATAGGTCAGAATTGACTCCATGGCAAACAACATTTAAGAAAAAGAATACAAAATTGCTGGAGTATCTCCAAAAGTCTTGGAAGAGGTCTTTGCAAGGGGAGACTGAAACTTGAGTCTTATTAACTCCAAGGTAAAGTCACATTTGCTAGTAAGTAAATAGAATTAGAAAGTGAAATAATAGAAATAAAAAACAACCCTATAACTCCATTTTCAATAACAATAAAGACATACAATACTTAGGAATAAGTTTAGCAAAAGATGTGCAAGACTTTTATATAGAAACCTACAAAGCAATGCTATGAGAAATTTTAAAAGCCTTAAAAAAAATTGATAGATATACCTCATTCATGGATTGGAAGACTCAGTACTGTCAGTTCTTCCCACAATGATCTATAGATTCAAAACAATCATAATACCACCAGGATTTTTGTAGAAAATCTCAAACTGACTCTCATCTTTATAGGCAAAGAACCTAGATGTTAAAGAAATGCTGAAAAAGAAGAACAAAGTTGGAGGACTTAAAACAACCTGGCTACAAGACTATAAAGCTACACTATTAAGACAGTGTGATGTCAAGAGAGATAAATAGATCAATGGAACAGAATTGAGTGCCAAAGAATATATATCATTTATATATATAGTCAACTAATTTTCAACAAAGTCACAAAACAATCCAGTGGAGAAAGAAAAATGTTTTCAAAAAATGGTGTTGACTGCATAATGTGGATGAACTTGGAGAACATTGTTGTTGTTGTGTGCCATCGAGTCGAACCCAACTCATAGTGACCCCTCCTTGGGTTTCCGAGGTGATACTTATGCTGAGTGAAATAAGTCAATCACAAAAGGACAAATATTGTATTGCTTCATTATTGTAAAAAGTCAAGGAAAGATTTATATATGGAAGGAAACTTGCTTTGTTGGTTACTAGGGATGAGAGGGAAGGGGAGGAAACATTGCAAAAATTAAAAATTAAAAAAAAAAACAAACCAGAAATGGTGTTGAAACAACTGGATATCTTTATGGAAAAGTAAGTAGGATTTGAACCTATGTCTGTCTGTCTGTTTCCTTCTACTTCCCCTCATTACTTCTCTTTTCCCACCTTTGCCTTGTCTTGCCCCACCTACTCTCTCCGGCCACAGTCTTCAGAAAGGTGGGTCTAGAGCTTGTACTACGTACAAGGTACTACATTAAGTATAAAGGATAAGCAGATGCAAAGGGACAGTCCTTATCCACCAGAAACTTATAGTCTGTTGAGGATACAGACACACTCTTAAAGAATCATATTGCCAAGTGTTTGCTGGGAAAGTTGAGGAATGTCAAAGGGGGAAGTTTACTTGCCTTGGATCTTTTGGCTTCTTGAGATAGCTGGGACCCTATTAGCACTCTCAAAACTTTGTTGGGAAGGAAGTTGAGAAGCTTATGAGAGAGGTAAACTTGAAAATCATAGTATATTTTTATTGTCAGTTGAATGATCAAAGCCTGCTCTCAAAGGTCACCTGGCAAAGAGGAAAGAATGCTGAACTTGGACTCAGAATACTTGGGTTCTATTCAATTTCTGCTTCTGTGGAACATGTGGACATTTTAACCTCTCTGATCATAAGTTTCCTTTTCTAACAATGTGAGTAATAAATACCTCCTCTGCTTACCCCACTGGGTTGACATTAAGTTCAAATAGAGTATGTAAGCATCTTTTGACAACTATGAAATATTAAATATTACTTATTACAGTGGTTCTGTGTGTACTTTTTGTAAACTTAAGTAAGTAATCAATCATATTACTTTATTTGAAATTCAAATTTTACATATCAAGTTTACTCTATAATTATATTTTTTGTTCCTTTTTGTATTTACAAGAGAAATCTAATGTTCTAGTAATGATTTAAAATTTCTTTTTACTGCAGATTTTTCAGAGATACCTGATTTAAAAAAAAATTCATTTTTTTCATTCAACAATTTTTTTTCATTCATTCATTCAATCATTGTATTCAATAAATTCTTATTGAGTACTACTATGTACAAGATACTATGTTAAGAATAAGAGATAAATGGATGAAGTGGACATAGTCCCTGTTCACAAAGAGCTAATAGTCTACTGAGGATACAGACACACTCTTAAAGAATCTATTATAATACAATGTAATCACCACTAGGTAAGATGAGTTTACAAGCTATTGCACTGGGGGAGGAGCTTTTAAGCTTGCCAGGGAGTATCAGGGTAGTATTCACAGAGGAGGTGATGTTCTAAATTGGACTCAAAGGAGAAAAAAAAAAAAAAAAAAAACACCTTTACCAAGATAAAGCAGTTGGTAAAGTCATTATTGGCCAAGGAAACAGCATATACCATGACATGAAACAACATGTCATGTTGGGAAATTGTAAGACCATTTAACATATCCATAGTTTAAGGCATTTGACTGCTAACCAGAAGGCTGGTAGTTCAAACCCACCAGCCACTCCTCAGAAGGAAGATTGGGCAATCTACTTCCATAGTGATACTTCCTCGGAACCCAAGGAGGGGTTGCTATGAGTCAGATGCGACTCAATGGCAGTGAGTTTGGTTTGGTTTGGTTTTGAGTTTAAGGTTAGAATGGGTGTGGCCAGAGATGAGACTGGATAGCTGGCAGGGACCAGACTATAGAGGGACTTAGAGGTCACACAACGAAGTTTGGACTTTACCCTGTAAGTTCAAAGAAGTCATGGAAGGTTTCTAAGCATTAGGGTTATATCATCAGCTCTTCATTTTAGGAAGGAAAGTGTGGTCAGTGTGGAGGATGGTATGGTAGGAGAAGGTATGGGGGAGGGGGACAAGGCTTGGGTAGTGAGACATGTAGGGAGACCAGTTAAATGGTAATTGCAGTGGTCAAAATAAATTATTGAAGGCCTGAACTAGGTTTAAGGAGCTCTAATGGCTCAGTGGTTAAAGCATTTGGCTGCTAACCAAAAGGTTGACAATTCAAACCCACCAGCCGTTCTTCAGGAGAAAGATGAAGCATTCTACTTCCATAAAGATTTACAGCCTTGAAAACCCTAGGAGGCAGTTCTACTATGTCTTGTAAGGCCACTATGTGACAGAATTAACTTGATAGCAGTGAGTTTGGGGTTTGGAATTAGGCTTATGTTAATAAGATCGGCAAGGAGGAGAATGATTTGACACCAATTTAAGGAGAATCAATAGGATTTAGCAATTAGATAATTGAATGCAATAATAGGTGAAAGAGAGAGAATTTCAGATCCACCCCTTATTAGTGATATAATCTTGGGCACAATGCCTGACCTCTCTAAGTCTCAGTTTTCCTCATTTAGAAAATGGGGGAAGTAATAATACCTAGTTCATAGTTACTGAGAACTTTAAAAGTGTTCATTGTAAAGGCACCTAGCACAGGGCCTTGCACAAAAATAGACTCTTCACAAATACTGATTCTCTTCCCTACTTCCCTTCTTCTCCCAAGCCCATACTGCAGAACACCTCTTCAGAATTATGAAGACTTTGCTCTTAGGCATATTCATTCTAGATGCTAAAAACACTGGAGATTTGTGGTTTGGGGGATAGTATGCCCCTCTCATCTCCATAATACACCTCTGGAGTCCTGATGGTAAATCCTAGGCTGGATGAATCATATTTCAGGCTCATTTAACAATTCTTGTGTTCTTAAGTCCTAGGAGCAAGCAACTAGGAACTTTTGGCAAGGTTCTAACAACAAACAACACAACGCACTGCGGTCGAGTCGGATCCAACTCCTCCTTGGGTTTCCGAGCCAGTGTCACTATGGAAGTAGATTGCCCAACCCTCCTTCTGAGAAGTGACTGGTGGGTTTGAACCACCAGCCTTCTGGTTAGCAGTCAAATGCTTTAGGCACTATAGCACAAGGTTCTATAAGTTCTCAAATGAGGTCTTACAGTATGGACCTCGTCCTTCGGGCTCTACCTTCAGTTTCCATTGTCCTCCCTCCAAACTTCCACAACACAGGTTGATGGGAGCTGGAATCCATAGCTCTCCGAGGAACCAACAGGACTCTATATATCTCTTTTCTATTTCAACATGGGGCAAATAAGTGGTTCTGGAATTTCCCTTTAGCCCTTAAATAAGATCTTTTTGCTTACCATATTTATAAGCCCCAAACTCTTCTCCTTTTTCTATCATTAATAGAGGCTGCTGAGACCTTGAACATGACTTTAGGAAACACTATTCCAATTCTTCCTTTTCCCTGGATGAGTAGAAATGACAAAATCTGCAGTGCCTCCTCCAAAGTCCTGACTGGATGATGAGGTGGCATTAGAGAATGCAACACTTGAGGAGAGACAAGCTGCTGTGTGATACATCTCTGATGAGAGGAAAACAGACCTTGAAAAAAGTGAGTTGACTACAAAAGCTACTACTGCCTGGAGAGATGTTGATTGAAAGGCCTGCAGTCTTCAGAGGCTAAGAAAATTAAGAATTTAAGAGCTTTCTTAAATTAAATGTTCCTTTTATTTCTGACTGGCACTTCTTGGGTGTTATTGCTGAAAAGGAGGGACTTGTGGCTAATTAGTGATATTCTTATACATGAATAATAATTAGGTGGCTCCAGCTTTCATGGTCACTAAACTTAATCAGGACTTAAGGTGCTCTTTTTAAAACTAGAGCGGATCTGAAATTTTCCTTTGTCAATCTATTTCCCATTAGCAGGCAGATTAGGACAACAGACCATTCAGGTCCTGAGCTCCTGGGAACCCTATTAAGATACACCAGAGTGAAGTCATTAATGATGTGCCTGCAGAAAACCTAAGCTCTGCTTTTCTTCCCTGACACCCTCTTTTGTGATAGAGCCTGGTCTAATGGTGAGAAATAATGTGCAGAAACTTTGAGTGAAATTGAGTTCTCCCCCAGGAACTCTGGGCTGATGGGAATTTCACTCTCCCGAATGGGTTCTCTGCAGTGGGGAACAGCTGGGACATCACTTCTTCCCAGCAGTGCTGCTGGGCTAGAGGATGGAGAATCGTAATTAAACTAGGAGCAGTGGAAGTAGGTAACTGTTCTCACCCAGCTACTCAACACCCAGTCCGTAGATATAATCAAGATAAGCCTTGTTGTGTTAGGAGGAGATGTAATTTAGGGTAATATTAAGAGCAAGTTATAATTAATATAATAAAAATTCACATACAATAAATTTGTATTATCTGATAATGGAAATTAAAAAAAAAAAACCACCAAAAGGTGCAATGTGCAGATAACCAAAAACTCATTTCAGATACATATTCCTTTTCAACAAACATTTATCCAGGGCAGTGAATTTACCTTTCAATGATAATAACTCATGTTAAAAAACAAAACAACATAAAAAAAAACTCACTACTGTCAAGTCAGTCCTGACTCATAGTGACTCCTCCCTGGGCTTCCAAAGCAGTTTCTGTATGGAAGTACATTGCCCAGTCTTCCTTCCAAGGAGTGGCTAGTGGGTTTGAACTTATGCTTATATGTGGCCTTTTGTAGATATCAGTGGTTTTCAATAATGTTTTTAGCAGCAGGTACCTGGTTTCAAACACGTCTCATTTGGAATTTCTGTATGTAAACAGGTAAAAAGTAGAGCTATTCTGGTGCAGCACCTCTCCACACCTGTGCTCTCCCTGTCACCCCAGGGATGCCTCTTACCATCTCCCTTGTAGCTGTGAGCTATGGCTCCTGAAGGACAGCTAAGGAAGCCTGGAGCTCTGAAGAACACAGCTTAAAAACAAGACATACATGGCATACATTAGTTCTTGACACTCCCATGCCCAGTGAGGTAGAGAGGTCAGGAACCAATATTCTTACTTTATAAATAAAAATGGGAGCTCTGGTGGCATAGTGCCTAAGGCATTTGACTGCTAACCAGAAGGCTGGTGGTTCAAACCCACCAGCCAGTCCTCAGAAGGAAGGTTGGGCAATCTACTTCCATAGTGATACTGCCTCAGAAACCAAAGGAGGGGTCGCTATGAGTCGGATCCAACTCAACGGTGGTGAGTTTGTTTTTTTTGAGTATAGACAAGAACAGGTTCAAGGAGGCTATGTCACACAGGTAGGAAGCTGTGGAGCTAGAACTAGAACTCAACCTGTTTTTGATTTACGTATTCTGATATCAAAATTAATATTCTTATAACTACATGTATGCCCTATCCTTTGCTCACTTCCCCAATCTACCTTCTTGTGATGGGATGCCATGAGGACAATATGTGTCAAAGGAGGATTAAGGGATAAGGTATACCCAATCAATCAGATAGAGAAGTGAGCCTTTCACAATGGGGAACTGTCATCCTGGAACTGACAAATAATCAACCATGGACCTCAAGGTGAGAGCCAGGTTGGAATGAGAGCTATTCTCCATTTCACTGATAGTCTTTAGTGATTAGAATTTCAATTTCTTAATAATTTCTATCATTGCTTGGCTGTGTCTAAATATTTAGGCAGATCTGCACAGTGGATTTTTCTGTCTGATGTGTTATATATATTTATGTATTCTGATTGTCAGTCACTGAGGAAACCATGCCACAGAAAACAGACGTGATCTGACAGTGGCCAAATGTGGCTTTTACTTTTCCTAGCACTCCCTGCACCACTCAAAGGCAAGACTGGATTCTGTCTTTGGACCACAGATTCCTGGAGACCTGGACCACCTGACATTTACCTTCTGTATTCATTTTCTGCAAAATCTTAGGCATAGCCATGACTTCAATTCCTTTCTCAAGCTCTAGTGAACCTGGATTCTGCAACCTCAGCCCTAACCTCTTAAGTTCAAGACCTGTATTTCCATTTGCCCACTGGACATGTGTAACTGGAGGCATTGAAACTTGCATGTTCAAAATTAAACTAATCTCTGGGTAAAAACAGACCAAACTCACTGCCATTGAGTCTATCCCAACTCATAGATAGTGACCCTATAGATTAGAGAAGAACTGCCCTGTAGGGTTTCCAAGGCTATAATCTTTATAAAAGCAAACTGCCACACCTTCCTGTGGTGGCTGGTGTGTTCTAATAGTGGACCCTTCAGTTAGCAGCCGAGCACTTAACCACTGTGCAAACAGGACTCTTTCTGGCTAAAACAGTGCCCCTGAATTTCTTTCCTTGATAAATGCTGCTGCTATTAATCTCCTGCCCAAATTCTAGAAAACTCAGAATTTTCTTATACTTTTCTCCCCCTTCACCATCTACTTTCAACTAATCAACCAAGTCATCCAGAGTCAACATTTTTATTACCAGTTTACACCTCCCCTTCTTTATTATCCCACAGTCATAATTCAGTCCCTCATCATCTCCTGCCTGACTGTTGTAATACTTTAGTGGGGGTGTCTCTGATTAGACTAATTGGACTCTTTCTTGTTTGATTCATTCTCTGTGCTGCCACTAAACTTAACCTTCTAAAATAAAAATGTAATCTTGTCACCTACAGCTTACATAAAACTCTGAATTCCTTAATGTCATATATAAGACCCTGCATAGTCTGTCCTAATACATTTTGCCAGTCTCAGAAGTCATCTTACAACTCAATCTTCTCTTTTCCTCAGCCCTCATATCCATTCAGTCAGAAATTCCTCTTGACTCTTTTATGACATATATCTCATAGCTACCCCTGCTGTGCTGGTCCCACTGCTATTTTACAAAGATAATTCTGAGTCTTGTCATTCCTTGCCTGCACTGTGGCAATCATCTGAGACTGCAACTGATCTCACTGTCTCTAACCAATCTTCATATGTTTTTCCCCAGTATATCAACACATTTATTATGAAAGCTTTATTTTATATACTTAACATCTGGCATGGTGAGCCCCACCTTTCTTCTCTCTTATCCTTCCCCCCTGGCTATTTACTTGTTATTTTCAAAATTGCCTTACTATTTATGGATCTTTATTTCTGTGTAATATTTAGGATCTTAAAATATTATTTTGAAAATATTATTGAAATTAATTTAGGTAGATTAATTTGGAAAGAACTCTATAATTTTCAGTTTTTCCACCCATGAACATGGTATATCTTTTCATTTATGCACACTCATTTATGTCCTTTAATAGAATTTAAACATTTTCTCTACAAAGTTACTTGACAGTTTGGTAAAATTTATTTTAGGCATGCATGTGTGTTTAGTTAAAGATGACTATTTTCATTTATAGTGGCTGCTTCAAATTTTTTATTTCTTCATAATTCAATAATTTTGTCTAAATAAATTACCTCCTTCATTTCATCTATGTTATTGAACTTATTAACATATAGTTCCTAACAATATTCTTTAAGTATTTTTAAAATATATGTTGTATCTTTAGTTATCCCCCCCTTTTATTCTATATTTTATTTGCATCCTACCCTTTTCCCTCAATTACTTTTGCCAAATGTTTGTCTGTTTTATTAAACTTTCCAAAGGGGGAAAAATCTTTTGATTTTGCTTTTCTTCTTCATTGCATTCAATGTTTTGGGTTGACTACTTAACTCATTTGTTTTTGGTCAGGAGTATTTTTAGGAGTGTCTCTTGAGTGTTAAATTTTTTATAACCTTGTTTGACTGGAGTATCTTTATTAAATCCTCCCATTTAAATGAGATAGTTTAGCTATAGTTTGGAAGTCCTTTCATTCTTACTCCATGATAACAATTCTCCATTGGCTTCTTGATTTCAATTCACAATTAAGAAATCTGACTTCAAACTAATACATGTTACTTTGTAAGTTATATACTTTCGTTCTGGATGCTTTTAGGTTGCCTTTTGGAATCTGAAGTTATATAACAACACTATAAATACCTAGGTGAAATATTTTTTCTTTCTTATCCTTTTGGCACTGTATGAGTCCTTTAGTTTAAAATATTTTTAAATTTCAGTCAAAAATCTTTTATTCTGGGAATTTTAGTGTCATTGTTTATCCATATGTTACCAATTATCAACTGCTGCAATAATAAATTACCCAAATTTTAGTGGCTTTAAAGAGTAGCAATGATTATTTCTCGTGACTCTATAAGTTGACTGAGAAGTTCTTCCATGGTTTCACCTGGGCAAACTCACGTGGCTGCTTCAGCTGAAGAATCTCCAGAGGCTGGGGCTCAGCTGGGAAAGCTGAGATGGCTAGGCCTCTCTCTACATTCTCAAAAAGATTAGACCTTCCTCACATGGGCAGGATGGTTTTTGGTACAAGTGCTTAGTAACTCTCTACTTGCTTCAAATTTACTGATGTCCCATTCAATATTTTGCCCAGAGAATCTTTTAATATTGCAACTCGAGGCTTAATTTTTTTCCTTCTTTGTTTCCAACTTTTGCATTCCAGTCACTAGTGATAAGCAACACATCTTGATTGCATGTTCAGTCAATTTCAGACTGCAGAAGTTGATGAAAATCTTCAATTTCTTCATCTTTTGCTTTGGTGGTTGGTGCATAAATTTCAATAATAGTAGTATTAACGGGTCTTCCTTGTAGGTATATGGATATTATCCTATCACTGACAGCATTGTACTTCAGGGCAAATCTTGAAACATCCTTTGTGATGATGAATGCCATTCCTCTTCAAACTGTCATTTCCGGCACAGTAGACCATACGGTTGTCTGATTCAAAATGACCAAAACCAGTCCATTTCAGCTCACCAATGCCTAGGATATCAATCTTTGTGCATTCCATTTCATTTTTGATGACTTCCAATTTTCCTAGATTCATACTTCGTACATTCCATATTCCGATTATTAATGGATGTTTGCAGCTGTTTCTCAATTTGACTCATGCCATGTCAGCACATGGAGATCCTGAAAGACTTACTTTATCCATATCATTAATATTGGTTCCACTTTGATGAGACAGCTCTTTCCCAGTCCTACTTTGGGTGCCTTCCGACCCACGGGTCTCCTGCACTGTGTCACACAATGTTTTCAAGCTTTCATAAAGTTGCCCAGTAATGTATCAGACAGTGTTTCTCTTCTATTCATAAGGTTTTCCCTGGCCAATTTTTGAGATGTAGATGGCCTCCTCCTTCTTCGTAGTCTGTCTTAGTCTGTAAGGTGCATTGAAACATGTGCACCATGTGCAACTCTGCTGGTGTCTGAAAGATGAGTGCCACAGCCTCAAGCCTCACAGCAATGTACAAGCCCCACAGGATGACAAACTGACAGACAAGTTTGTTTCCCTTAGCTAGGAAACCTCTGCACCCTCCCCTTACCTAATTCCTACCTGGAGCTTGCCACTTTGTGGTCCCTGGTCTCTCCCTCCCTTTCCTGAATCTAGGGGCTTGGGGTCTAGCCTTGCCTCCCTCCCCTCTACCTGGATATCCTGTCACTCCACAGGTCCCCAGTCTCTCCTGTTCCCTCCCTTTGCTGGCTCTAGGGGCCTTGGGGCCTAGCCTTGCCTCTTGCCCCCTTTTTTAATATTTTCAATCCTGGTATTTTTACTTAGTCTTTTAAAGAATGATTGTACTCACTCCATGCTAAGAATATCCTATAGTCTCTCTTTGACAGATAAATTATGATTATTTCAATTTTCTTACGTGTTAATCCCATCTACAATGGGTAATAGATATCTGGGTATTTTTCTCTGTGATTTCATCTTGCCTTGTAGACATCAGGTATTTGGCTGTATATGTTTTTCCTGCTGATTTTGATGAGGGTAGGGAGGGTGCCCCAGGGAAGAAAATCAGTGGATCAGAGTTTGAGTTTTCACCTTCCCTGATTGCTGCCTTTCATGAAGCAATCCTGCCCCATAGTCTAAGCCCCTATACCTCTGGCTAGGCACAGTTGTTTTTAGGGGTGTCACTCCCTTCACAGAGTGCCTGGGTGCTAACCAAAAAGTTGGAGGTTTGTATCCACCCAGAGATTCCTTGAAAGAAAATCCAACCATTGAAAACTTTATGGAGCACAGCCCTACTTTGATATACATGGTGTCTGCCATGAGTCAGAGTCAACTCAATGGCAACTAGTTACTTACTGGTTACTCTCTTAACAGAAAGGAGGAAGGGAAGACCCAGCTATCCCTTTATTTCTGTTGCTATCTGTTCACTCCTCACAGCAGGCTTCTGAAGTCATATAATGCTAATATGCCGGTCCTTTTTGGACCTGGAATTCTGTAACGTTAGGGCAGGCAATGATTCACCTAGAGCACTTCTCTATGCACAAAATCTTTTAGAAAGTTATCTTCACTTTTTATTGAAAATTATTTATGGGCTCCCTCTGAAGGGGAGTTGGTCACATGCCAACTATATACTATTATTTGGAGCCTGAGTAGACCCCTCCCAGTCTCAGCTGGATCTGTTAAGCTTCAACAGCTTTATGAAATCCCGTCCTTTGGGGAGTGAGTATTTACTAGTAATCTCTGGGTTCCCTGACTCTTAGAACTGTGTTTTCTATCTTCCCTCAGCTTTCTTCTAGTCAGGTATTTACACCATGAAGCTCATTGTGCTCAGTGCTTTGGCCTTGCCCTTAGATAGTTTGAAGTTCCTGGGGATACCTTAAGGGTTCCTGGGTGGCCAGACAGTTATGAGCTTGAGTACTAACCGAAAATGTGGTGGTTCTTGTCCACTCATAGGTACCTCAGAAGAAAATTTTGGCAATCTGCTTCTGAAAGATCACAGACATTAAAACCCTAAAGGACCAAGTTCTACTCTGCACCACGTGGGATCACCATAAGTCAGAATGGACTTGACAGCAACATTTTTTTTTTTTGCGATAACTTGACACCTAGTTTTGCTGAAATGTTATCTGTAGGTTGGTTTGTTTGTTTTGATATCCATATCCTAGAAGCCTTGTCTGGTTTTTTTTTTTGGGGTGGAGGGTAATTCAAAGAGATTAAAAAATTAAACTAACATCTCCATCTCCTATACTCACTTTTTCATCCAATCAACAAGAAAATATTCTGACACACTAAATTGATCAAGTTCTTTCTCAACTCAAAGACATCCAGGATCTTTCTATTCCCAATTGGATTACAAGTGAATCTTTGCACCATTTTGGGGGCCCTACACTATGCCTTGTGTCCCCATCTTATGCAACCTTGCTTCTCGCTTCACACACTCACCAGCCTTTTCTCTCTTGGAAAACAAATGAGGTTCTTTCTTATCTCCCTGTCTTTGCTCAGCATGTTCCCTAGCCCAGATTGTCTCCGCCTTCCCCTAACTATCCAAATCTTAACTACTCACCAGGAACTAGTTCAAGACTTGCCTTCTCTAAGACTTTCCTGCTCATGCCTCTCCTCCTTCAACATCTCCTCACTGTGAATAGTTACATTTGTTGAGTACTTGTATTTAAATACCAGACACAGAAAATGCTCTACCTATATTAACCTATTTAATTCTCCCCAAAACGTAAGGAGATACTATAATTACTATCCCTTTTATAGAACAAAAACTTGAAACTAAGAGAGGCTAAATATAACTTGCACAAGATTGCAGAATTGGGATTCAAACCTAGATTGTAGTTTCAGAAAACATCCTCTCTACCACTTTGCTGCACAGCATCTCAGAGATGTCTGCTGTTAACTTTTTTGGTGAACATCTTTCCAGATACCCTATCTTCTTCTTTCTTTCTCTTCCTAGATATAAGGATACATTCATTCTCTCTCCTCCTCCTCCTTCTTCTCCTTCTCCTTTTTCTCTATCTCTCTTTTACACACACACACACACACATTTGTGTATAAAATAAGTATTGCAAAAATTGTATATAAAGTTTGCATTAATCACTCCCTTGAGTCTTAAAGTTATTCGTTCTATAACCAGGAGCAGTACCTATGTAGTTTTACCTTCTGTTATGGATTGAATTGTGTCTCCCTAAAACGTGTTGGGAGCTCTGGTAGCATAGTGGCTAAGACACTTGCCTGCTAACCAGATGGCTGGCAGTTCAAACCCACCAGCCACTCCTCGGAAGGAAGGTTGGGCAATCCTACTTCTGTAGTGATAATGCCTCGGAAACCCAAGGAGGGGTCGCTATGAGTCGGGTTTGACTCGACGGCACATAACAACAAAACATGTGTTGGAATCTTAACCCCTATACTTGTGGTTATAATCCTGTTTGTGAATAGAGTTTTCTTTGTTATGTTAGTGAGGTCACATCAGTGTAGCCATAAACCCTTTGCCATGTGGCCTATACTTAGTTATAATGACCCTATAGGACAGGGTAGAACCACTGCCACAGAGTTTCCAAGGCTGTAAATCTTCATGGAAGCAGACTGCCACATTTTTCCTCCAAGGAGCAGCTGGTGGGTTTGAACCACTAACACTTTGGTTAGCAGCCAAGCTCTTTAACCACTGTGCCACCAGAATTCATCAGTGTAGAGTGTGTCCTAAGTCTAATCACTTTTGTGTTTTAAGGAGCAGCACAGATAAAGAGCAAGCAAGCACAAACAGGGAGGACAGATGCCACCACATGAAGATTGCCAAGGAACAGAGGAATGCTGGAAGAGACAAGGATTTTTCCCCAGAGCCCGTAGAACCAGTGCCGTAATTTTGGACTTCTGGCCTTCTAACTGTGAGAAATAAATTTCTCTTTCTTAAAGTCACTCACCTGTAACATTTCTATTACAGCAGCACTAGGAAACTAAGTCATCTTTCAACTAGATTTTACATTTCTTGATGGCCTGTTGCTTCTAGATATCTGCCTTCACTGCAATTAACTCATTAGGGAGCACTTAGCAGATATAAAGCCTTACCAATGGACAAAAATAAGAAAGGACTAACAGAAAAAGGCAAATTTGCAGACAAAATTACAAGTAGATTGTCACACAGATGTAGGGGGCCTGTAGAAATGTCTGTTTTCCTTTCTGGTCACACAATCTCGGTGACTTTGGGCAAGACACTTAGGTGGTGAGGTTAAGGAATGAAACTCCTGTCTCTGCAGCTGTGGAGGAAGGCCAGGCATATTTGTCATGGTCATCAACCCACCTCCTGGGGAGAGAGGCTTGGAGGAGAAGGGAGATAACATCTATCAATGCTCAGAGCTTCCTGCAGAAGCAGGACCACACATCTACCAAGGATAATTACTGGGGGGAGGAGGGCGGGAGGGCAAGAACAGGAGAGCCAGTCCTTGTGCTCACCCAGCAGGATGTGAAAAATTCAGCTGGGTTCTTTTTATAGTTTCAATCATCCCTGGTAATGAAGATTCTGCAATTAGAACTCAGCTGGCAGTTGTGTTGGGAATGTGTGAGGCAGAATAGACTCCTGGGTCTGCAGGAAGGCAGGCCTGTTTGTTAGGAAGGCTGGAAGACGCCGCTGGGAACAAGTGATGTGATGTAAGGACAAGCGCTATTTTTACAGATCATTTTCAACCATAATCACTCCTTAAATAAGTTCCACTTGGGCATTACAACTTTAACATTTTCTTTAGACTGCATTCAGGTCTCAATTATCTGTACTAATGGAGGGAGTATTAACACAGATAATATAAAACAGTGACCACTCATTTATTTAGGCCATGGCTAATTTGGAATTTATGATGATTTCACCTCGACTTCATTGGAATTTACTTGAATATATTCTATGAAGAAAGAATGTGTTTAAAAATATTCAAGATAGGTTAGCCTACTTAAGAGGCTTAAACATAACCATAAGTAAGTTTAATTGAGCACTTACTGTGTGCAAGGCATATGCTAAACCCTTTACATGTATTGTCATCCATAATCCTTTTTGTAACCTTATTAGATAGGCTCAATTATCATCCTTATTGTCTTACATTATTACATAGCAGTGGGAGATCTTGACTCCAACCCAGCAAAACCTGACTTAGCCACTCTTACTCTCAAGGATGAATCAATAAGCTGATTACAAACCAGGCTCCTTTAATCACAAAACAACTCTGGTTGCCTCTCCATGGCATTCCTGTTAGCATTGGAGCTATCCCCACTGCTTTTGAAAAGATTTTGCAATACAGGATGAGGGGGAAGCACCAGTCTAAATTATGAAGTGTCTTTTTCATCCCTTGCTTGTGTATATGCCTCCTGGTTCCTTCTCTATTGAATTTAAAACTCTCACTAAAACTCCTACACTATGACAACCATTCCACCTCCCTAAATTATATTATAAAAACAGAAAACACATCTGCTCAAATTGACATTTCCATCCTTACAAATTTATCTGGTGAGCCACAAGCTGAAGTTTGCTGCTAGAGTCACAAGCCTGCGGATGAGCTAGGCTGATACTGGCCTTCCCATCCCCAAATTCTGGGATCATATGTCATATGCAGACTGCCAGATGTGAGGCAGTGGAGACTGTGAAAATGAGAAAAAGAAAGAAAACATACTGCGTCTCAGTGCTTTCACAGCTGTAGAACACAAGGATCAATTATGTCCTTTTTAGAGGAGGGGGCATTTGGATAGGCTCATTAAGTGTGACCTTAATTCCATCATGTTGGGATCAGGTTTGTTCTGACCATATATATTATTATGAAGAAGTGACCTACTATCCTAGACCAGGCATACCAGCCAGATACCGGTTGCCATCGAGTTGATTCCGACTTATGGCAACCCATGTGTGATGTGTGTCAACATGGAACTTTGCTCCATAGGGTCTTTTTTTTTTGCAGCTGAGACAAGAAATTAGTATATATTTATTGAGAAATTTACTCCATTTGCTAATTATGTGTAAAATATCACAGAATTTTTTTCTCTTTTTAACTTTTTATTGTGATGTGATACAATTTTATGGAGCAGATTAGTTTTCTATTCAACAGCTCATACACATTTTGTTTCATGACGTTGGTTACAATCTCCACAATGTATCAGCTGTCTTCCCACTTCCTCCCTGTAGTTACCTTTTCCCTATATCCTTCTTTCCTATGCATTCCTGCCTCTCTAGCTTTCTTCCTACAAAAATGCTGCCCTTCTGATCAACTATGGTTGTTGTTCCAAGGGAGTGGGAGTGAGTTCAATTCTAGGCCCAAAAGATAAGTAGGGGACATAGTCTTGAGGGTTTTACCAGTCTCTATCTGAGCAGTAATTCTGGTCTTTTTTTCCATAGGGTTTTTAATGGTTGGTTTTTCAGAAGTAGATCACTAGGCCAGTTTTCTGAGGCACCTCTGGGTGGACTTGAACCTCCAGCCTTTTGGTTAGCAATCAAGTGTCACCGATTTGCACCACTCATGAAATCCCAGAGTACGCATAATCATCACAAAATATGGGTAAACACACACACGTAAAACTCAACTCACTGCCGTTCATTTGGATCCGACTCATAGCGATCCCTCCTTAGGTTTCTGAGCTGGTATCAATACAGAAGTAGATTGCCCAACTTTCTTTCTGAGGAGTGGCTGGTGGGTTTGAACCACCTGCTAAACCCTGTACAAGTATTGTCATCCATAATCCTTTTTGTAACCTTAGCAGTCAAAATGATTAGCAGTCAAAATGTCTTTGGCACTACGTCACCAGTGCAGAAAACCAATTTTCCTAGCCCCCAAGACCAGTAAGTTAACAGCCTAAATGGAGTTCCATTTTTGCATATAATTGTGACAATGCATTGGGCCTTCTTAATGATCTTTAGTGCCAACATTTTCAAAATCTATAAGCTGGTGATGTTTTTCTCTGAAAATTACATCAGAAAAAGTGAGTGGACACTGACTTAGAGGTTCAAATGGCTACTATGAAAATAATAAGTTTTGGATACTTTGTAAAATCAAATTCACTAATACCACATACACACATACATACACATAAACAAGAATTTAATTAAAGATAAGGAAACAGTTTGAAGATAGGCTGTTTTGGCCTTCAGTTGAATGTTTTGTTTTGCAGCAGGGCTGTTGTATAATAACATAGAAAAACCTCGGTACTCAGCCCCTTCCATGCAGATTTTCAAAACACATCTTTATAATCTCTGATAGAGTCTCTCTACCTTCCTTCAGCCCTACTTACTACATTTAGCAGATACGAAACAGAGTGTAAGTTAATTTTAATTCAAGCAAATCTGCAGTGGAAAAAAATCTATATTAGAAAAAAGAATCACCAAGTCCATTCCAAGGACAACTATCCCAAGCCTTAATTTTGTGATCATCTGCTGATTTGAATGATCATGCCAGTGCTCACTGCCATTGTGTGCATAATTGACAGCCGACTGTTCATAAATTATGCATGACCAATACTGGCATACACACAAGCTGCAGTTGGGCAACATGACTATATTTGCCTGACTTCACCACAGGTAAGAGGGAGAGGTTGTTGAGTTCAGGCCTGGGCTGAGCACAGCAATGAATGGGCCTGGAGTCTGACGGGGTCTTCAAATTGGTTCATTCTGGTTCCACCCCATGCTAAGAATTTCCATTTCTACCCCAGATGTATTGAATCAGAATCTACATTTTTTAACAAGCTCCCTGGGTGATTCTTATAGATCTTATAGCTTATTATGGGAATCTTGTTAAAAATGTAGATTCTTATTCAGTACATGGGGTAAAAATGCAAACTTTCAACAAGGGGTTGAACCAGAATGAACTGGTTGGAAGCCCTGAGTTGGACTGAGTCCTAAGCTTGAGAAGAAGGCGGCAGGGGGTGGCAGGATATGAGGGATGATCTGAAGAGTTAAGTTCAAGGAGGCAGGTGAGGAGCAAGAACAAGTCCAACTATGATGGTGCTAGGATATTACATCCCCACTTCTCATTTCTTGACAACAAATTGTGCAGATCGATCAGATCAATTCATTATCAGCTCAGGCCCTCTATTCCCATCTTTTGCACATCTGTTCGGACACCAGCTGCAGATGCACTTCTTCCTCTGACCCTCGTCACCTGGAGTGAGGTCAGAGCTCCCAGATTAGAGGATACTGTCCTCCACACTGCCAAGGCTGCCCAAGATTGCAGATGCCAGTCACAAGTTTGAGAGTCCCCACAACAGTCCTCACTTCTGACCAGCTGGCTACAAATTTGGGGTTTTCTCACTACTTTTTCAGGATGCAGCTACAATCTCAGGGCATCGCAGGACTTCTGACCTACAGGCTCCCACCACTCCCTCAGGTTTAATAGAATGACTCACAAAAAGCACTATACTTGCAATTACAGTTTTACTATAGCAAAAAGGATACAAATGAAGAGATGCATAGGGCAAGGTGTGGGAAGATTCCCAGTGTGATGCTTCCATGTTCCAAAAGCTACTTGTTACTGCACCCCACCCCCATGTATTGATGTCTGATGTCTGGTATCTTTTGTCAACCAGGAAATCCATGAGGTTAAATCCCCTGAGGTTGAGCTAATATCATGAGGTGATCTTTTTGACCTGACCAGCCTCCACCTGGGTCACTTCATTAGCATAAACCCTTAGGTATGGTATGGAGCCCTCATCAAAGACTCTACTCACTGGGAAATTCCAAAGTTTTAGAGGTTCTTTCTCAGAAATTGGGGACAAAGGCCAAATTCTTTGAATAAAGACGGTTTAAAACCCCACAGGTGGAAAAGAGGGTTGCTAAGCGATAGGTAAAATGAAAAGCTGGGCAGAGCTGCCACCAACCCACATGGTGTCATTTGGGGAATTAGAAAAAGGTGTGCCTCTGGGTGGACGTGGCCTGTGCCAGGGTTCACAGCTAGCCAAGCAGGCCTCAGGCTGGATTCAAGCCTCCACTTGTCCCCTGGGCTGGGTGCTTGTGTTCAGGACACAACCTGCACAAACATAAAAGACTGCTCTGACATCAAGGGTTGACTCTGGAGGTAGAGCCTGGAAAGATCCTCTGAGGGGTGGTTAGAGAAACTTGGGAAAATGTTACAAAAATAAAATTAAGAGCAAAACACTCAGCATTAAAAAAAAGAAGAAAAATATATATAGTAATCAAAGTAAAACCTTCTCCCCAAAAGCAACCACTGTTGTCACTTTCTTGAATCTATTATAAAAATATTTATGAATGTATTAATACATATATACACTAGTATACACACATTTTGTAATTCTATAAAAATGTTCCTATTATTCTTTGTGCACTTTGCTCTTCTACATAACATATTTCGAATGTAATTTCATAATACCCTATGTTCTGGTTACCTAGAGCCACTCTGACAAGAATATACCACAAATGGGATGGCTTGAACAACAGGAGTTTATTCTCTTTTAGTTGTTGTTGTTATGTGCCATTGAGTCGGACCCAACTCATAGCGACCCCTCCTTGGGTTTCCGAGGCAGTATCACTACGGAAGTAGATTGCCCCATCTTCCTTCCGAGGAGTGGCTGGTGGGTTTGAACCACCAGCCTTCTGGTTAGCAGTCAAGTGCCTTAGCCACTATGCTACCAGAGCTCCCTTCTCTTTTAGTTAGGAGACTTTAAGTTCAAGTTCAAAGTGCCAAACTCTAGGGGCTGGGTGAAAGCCCCCCAGCGTTGGGCTTCAGCTCTACCTCCAGCTCCCAGCCCACTGAAGCTAGAGGCTTTCTTCACTCAGACAGCTGCTGTCTGCTGAGGCTGCCAAGCCCAAGGTTGACAAGTAAAAACGGCACAGTCCTGATGTTACCAAACCACACGGCAGGCCATTCATTCAAGTCCACTGTAAGTCCCAAGGTCAGCAGAGCGTGGCAGGCTGCTGAGCAATGACACAGCTACATGCAGGGCTCAAGCGTGCCATAAGCTAGAGACCATTCCCAAAGTTGCTGCTTATATATGGGAAGCAGACCACATACCAAAAGGCAGCTACTCAGCTGCTTGTGGTAGATTCCACCATGGAGTTGATTACCAATCTCATCATGGGGAATAACTACCACCAACTGCCCAGCCACTCAACCAGGCCCAGCCAAGTTGACACACAAACATAACCACCACACCATATGTCAACCCACTTCTTTCTTTTAAATGGCTGTATAGTATTCTATTTTATAGATGTCCTCTAGTTTATTTAAACAGTCTTTTATAATTGGATAATTGGGCATTTAGAATCTTTCCAATCTCTTGCTCTTTTGATGCTTCAGTAAACATCCTTTATATCTATCTGGGTGCTTTGGTTGGGTGAAGGACATAAAATGGAATCCCAAAGCTATGTCCATGTCTGACTACTTTGAGCTAAAAGCCATGATTGTCAACTTGGCCTAACAAATCTCTTGCCTTTAATGAACCTGACTTATTGACAGTGGCTGTTGAATGGGCTCTGTGGATAGAACGACATGGCAGTGCATTGGGAAAAACATATCTTGCTTCTCATGGGTTCAACACATTCCTGCAGTGCCCACACTCATATCCTAGCCATGGGATGGAGAAAGGCCACCCTCTACATACAGGATGAATGACAACGCTAGTAACACTGTCAGAACAGCACTTTGAGGAATACAGGCCTTGAAGAGCCACTGTGGGTCCAGCTCCATCTGGAAAACTAATTTCCAAGAGAATGGGTCTTTTGAGAATTCCTATCACTCTGTGGTTACATCTATTTCAGAACTGCCGTGCTCTATTTATACCTTCTATGGAAAGTGGCTCAATGGGCTGAATTATACCTGGGTCTGTTTCCACATT
Source organism: Orycteropus afer afer (assembly GCF_000298275.1). Classification (NCBI taxonomy): domain Eukaryota; kingdom Metazoa; phylum Chordata; class Mammalia; order Tubulidentata; family Orycteropodidae; genus Orycteropus; species Orycteropus afer. Next base: position 7,608,769 of record NW_006921597.1, read on the forward strand.
TCCTAAAATGAGAAATTGAGGGACAAGTTACATTAATGACCTACCTTCTTCCTAAACTTTCAATCAAATGATAGGAAAGCAATCTACATAATAATTACAACACCCTTCCATGTGAATCCTGGTGCATCAGAAAAGGAGAAGAGCGTGGAAGTCATATCTATAATGAAAGTCAGATCCAGCAGCTTCTAAATCACAGGGAAGTTAGTTCAGGCTGCAAAGACACAATCGGAGGTGGCATAATATACTGGTCACTGGGATCGGCTCACATTGTTCTTCTCAACAGCTGAAGGCAACAGGAAATAAGCTGTTACCTGGACAAGGCTTGTGCTGACAGGGACCTTAATTTGAGACTGCTTGGAATGTGCTTTATCAAAGTACCACTGACTGGTCCGAATTATGAATGGAAGCCTTGCCTTTTCCAAAGTCTGAGCAGATAATATAATGGCCAGAGTCCTTGTCCTAAATCCTTAAGTTCAAGGATGACATGATAGTGCTCATGGATCATACTTAAGTTAGAGCATACATTAGGGCTATCTGGAAAGCAAGTGCAAATGCCGAACATTTTGAGAGTGTCCAAAAACCTCCAGTGCTGCCTCTGTCAACCAGAATGAGATGCTGGAAGGACTTATACTCATGAGCACACATTCTCAATAGCTTCAGTGAAACTAAGTGAAGCCTTTCCCTTCTGTGATTAAATATTTACCTTTTAAAGGTGAAATAAGTCATCACTCTATATCCTCAGGGCTCTGATAGTAACTAAAGAACTACTACCTGGAGTTTCAGACCTGCCAGCATTGAGCGGTATTCCTCACTCTCCAGCTTGCTCACTTGGGTGTCTCTTTGCCTCCCCATTGCTGAGTTCCCTCAAGTTCTACCCAAGGTCAGCAACTAGATGAGATCCTGGCCATCAAATCCACACAGTACCCACTGGGATTTTCAAAAAGAAATGAATTTTATTATTTTTCTGTGCATTCCTGACAAATGTTCCAGCCCAACAAAGTTTCAGAGAATGACCTCCTTCTCAGAGCCTCAACACAACTCTTGTCTTTGCTGAGCTTGAGTTCCTGCTTTGTCTTCATGCAGGGCCTTGTGGTGGGTGATGTCATGTGTGAGGTGAGCTTGTATAGAATTGCTGAGTGAGAGGCATTGAATGACCACCAATGATTCCGTGTGAACAAAGCCATCTATACCATAAGATACTGCTGTTGAATGGCATGCACTTCAACTCTGAATTTACCATGCATTGTCTGTTCTATTTTAAGATATATATGTATATCTGTGCACGTGTGCACACATGTGCATATAAGCCTGCATATCCATCCCATCCCTTTTCCAGAAATTTGAGCTGTTTCCAAGGATCTTCCATGCTGCCTTAGTCCCGTGACTATTGTAACAAATTGCCATAAGTTTGGTGGTTTAACATAGCAAATTCAGAAATTTTTCTCTCAGTTTTGGAAATAAGAAATCTGAAATAAGTATCACTAGGCCAAAATCAAGAACAGCAGGGCTATAGCAAGAATCTATTCCTTGCCTCTACCAGTTACTGGCATTCCTTGACTTTTGGTCACATCTCTCCAATTGTTAAGGCCAGAATCTTCAATTTCTCCCTGTTACATCCCCACAGCACCTTTCCTACATGTGTCTGTGGCTACTCTCCCTTTACTTCCCTCTTATAAGTATACATGTGATTGTATTTAGGGCTCATACAGATAATCTAGGATAATCTCCTCATCTCAAGAGTCTTATTTTTTTTTTTTTCTTTTTCCAAATAAAGTAACACTTAACAGAGATTAAGACTTGATATCTTTGGGGGACATTATTCAGTCTATTATAAATGCTTCTTTTATATTTTTACCATGTTACTATGTATGCAGAGCATCACAATAAATGGAGAGAAGACAGAGGTTGTCAAAGAATTCATGTTGCTTAGTTCTACGATCGATGCCAATGAAAGCAGCAGTTAGGACATTAGACGACGTGTAGCACTGGGAAAGTCAACCTCGAAGGAACTGTTTCAAGTATTGAGGAGCAAGGATGTCTCCTTGGGGACTAAGGTGTGCCTGACACAAGCCATGATATTTCCAATCGCCTCGTATGCATGTGAGAGCTGGACAATGAACAAGGAAGACTGAAGAAGAGTTGATGCTTTTGAGTTGTGGTGCTGGCGAAGAATGCTGAAAGTACCATGGACTGCTAAAAGAACTAACAGATCTGTCCTGGAGGAAGTGCAGCCAGAATGCTCCTTGGAAGTGAGAATGGCCAGACTTCGTCTCACCCATTTTGGTCATGTTGTCAGAAGGGACCATGCCCTGGAGAAGGATGTCATGCTTGGTAAGGTGGAGGGTCGACAAAAGAGGGGGAGGCCTTCAACGAGATGGATTGACACTGTGGCTGTGATGATGGGCTCAAGTATAGCAGGGATCGTGGAGCTGGCGTGGGATCAGGTGGCATTTCGTTCTGCTGTGCATGGGGTCGCTATGAGTCAGAAACGACTCAACAGCACCTAACAACAACAACAACATGTATGCACAGTAAGCACATTATAAATGCTTCTCTAAGGGAAATAAATCTTTATCACAATGAGTCCCAGAAGCCAGAAAGATAAGCCTGTGTGAACTCATTAGACAGGATCCCACACCAGATTTTCTATTTCAGGAGGAAAGAAACCAACATGTATTGTATGTTAAATACTATTCTGGGCTTTTCCAACACTCTACCTCCTCTAGCTTGTGCCACCCACTGAAGTGAAGACCAAAAGGAGGAATTAAAAGAGAATGAAGTAACCAAATAAAAAAAGAAGTGGGGAAGTGGTTTTGGATTGATTTTCTCTTGCTTAGAAGATGGGGTGGATGAAATCAGTCTTAGGGAAAAGGCCTAGAACACTGATTCACATTCTTTCTGCTCACAGACCCGTATGTCTTATTCATATAAAAAGTTATGTCCCTTGGACACAGGAACTTCTAAGCATAGTGATCATGGGCATAAAATGTACACCTGGAATCAGGCCTTGGACACTCAGGCTTCTTCCAGCTGACCATTATGAGTTCCAATTTGCTGTTGAATATGTGACACTTTCTATATCCTCAGACTTCTGCTGTGTAGCTGGTATATTCATGAGTTTAGAGAATATACCTTAGTCTCTCCTGGGAGAGAGGAACTGGCTTTATCTCCAGTAGATATCTACAAAATTTATCTTTTGTAAATAACATAAATCCAAGAGAAATCTAAGGAGAAAAATATTTAGATTCTGAAAAATATTTGGACTAATGAGAATGCAGTTACTGGATCATTAGGGGCAATGAAAGCTATCAGATAGTGGAGGAGAGAAAAGTTACCTGAAGAAACAAGGATGATTAGGTACACAAAGATGCCCATTAAGAGATTAAGAGTGAAAGAGATGAAGCTTTGGCAGCCAAATGGAAAAGACTGTTCTTCAGTTTCAAGCAGAATCATCTACCATGATAAAAACACAGTCTCAACCATTTTATAGAATATTTCCTGTGAGCTGAGCTGAAAACCCAACGGTCCTCTGATTGATTTGTATAGCCCTCCTGAGTAGCGACTGAGAATTTTCCAAAGTCCCATGAACCTTAGAGCTGAAAGATGGATGGTCAGCATGTTTGTAGTACTGATGCTGCTACAGACTAGTGCTGTTCTACATTGATGCCATCTGGCTATCTTGTTTCTTATGCTTCCTAATCACTACTTGCCTGCTAACCAGAAGGCTGGCAGTTCAAACCCACCAGCCACTCCTCAGAAGGAAGGTTGGGCAATCTACTTCCATAGTGATACTGCCTCTGAAACCCAAGACAGGGTCTCTATGAGTCAGGTCTGACTTGATGGCATATAACAACAACAATCACTACTCCCACAAAAATCTCAATTACCATGTCAGTGTTACTGAATACTTTGGCACCTTTCTAAATTCTGTCTCTACCCCAAACTCTACCATCTTCCTAAATGGTCTTTGTTAACAACCCAACCTAGACCTCATGATGCCCCTGACTTTACTTTCACCAAAGTCACTGTGAACTAGCTCTTAACTCAAAGGAAACTTCTGAGTCCTTCACTAGCTTCCTCTATCTCTCATATTCTAATTTCATAGCCATTCCCTCCTTCTGAAAGACTCTTTGGTTTCTGTACCAATGTTCTCTATTAGGTCTTCTACCTTTCTGAATGTTCCTTTGCACCTCCTTCATGAGCTTTCTGTCTATAAATCTTGGTAATCCCCCAAAGTTTTATCCTCAGATAGCTTCTTTGCTTATCTGTGGGTGATCTCATCTACTCCCATGGCTTCAATTAACCTCTGTGCACTGATGACTCCCAAATATATCTCTCCAGCCCAGCTCTCTCCTTTGAGTCCAGACCCACACATACAGCTGCTTACTGAACATTTCCACCTGCATATCCCTCTGGCACTACAATTTCAGCATAATATTGGAGAACTCACTATCTACCACTTCAAGCTAATGCCAATCCTTTATTTTTAATTATTTTAAATTGATTTAGTTATAAATACTAGCATCAATATAAACTTTTGTATTTGTTATTGTTTTAAAAATAAACTTTTTTTTATTTTTTTTGCTTTGCTATTTTATTAATCACAAAGGCCAGATCTCACAATGTTTTCAGCCCAACACCAAAAATCAGTGGCAGAAAATTAAGAGAAAAGCCATAAAACATGTAACAAAAACTTGGAGGCAGGCAGAGCAGGAGGGGAGTGTTGAAGTTGTCCAACACCTGGTCATCTTCATAGCTGTCCTTCTTCAGCCTCCACTGTCAGGGCCATGTCATGAAACCTTCAATACAAGAAAGAGCTGGTAGGTGTATAGTAGAGCTGACAAGGGTCAAGGTTATGGTCATTGCTTGGTCACAGCCAGCTACCCAGAGGGACCGAGTAGTTGATCCTGCAGGCTTGGGACCATAGTCGCAGGGGACATCAAGCTCAATTGGCATAACATACTATACAAAACATGGTTCCACCTACTACTTTGGCGAGTAGCGACTGGGATCTTAAAAGCTAGCAAGCTGCCATCTAGATGCAACAACAGATCTCTCCTCGTCAAGAAGAAAGAAGAAAACCAAAATTAATGGAAACGGTCAGTCCTAGTGACTGGTACACCATCCGATCTGCAACCTATACAACTATGAGACCAGAAGAACTAGATGGTGCCCAGCTACCACTGTCATCCACTTGGAAGGGATGTAGGAGATCCTGCATAGAGAGGGAGAACAATGTGGAACAAAACTCAAAATCATTTGGAGGCAAAAAAAAAAAAAAAAAAAAAGGGGGGGACCAGGTTTGCTGGTCCAATAGAGCCTGGTGTAACCACTGAGACTATGGCCCCTAGCTGCCCTTCAGGTCTGGAATTGAACCCACAACTGTGGTTTCCAGCCAAACAAAGTACAGGCTTGTGAGTTAAACATTTACCTCAGGTGGACACACGCTCTGGAGAGAACAATCATGGGAGAGGGAAGGGCTGCTTATGCACAGGGAGATAGCTCAGGGTGCAGAAGAGTATGAGGGGATGGACACTGGGAGGAGGTGACTATGGGGAGGAAGTGGGAGGGGAGCTGTTGCATTGTAAATTTTGGTCAATGACATGAGACAAGGTGTATGTGAACTGCTGTATGAAAAGTGAATTTACTTTGTAAATCTTCACCCAAATCCAAATAAAATTAAAAAAAAAAAAAAAAAGAAAGAAAGAGCTGGTAAAGAGTAGCACTGCCCTTGGAGCCCATGATCAGATACTAGTTGTCAGAGGATATGTCACAGCACATGATTTCTAAAGACTCCTCTATCACAGGAGGAAAACTTGAAATTGTAGTGGTAGCTATCTCTTACATGTATTTTCATCTTAAATTTCTCTTCCTGATGAGTATGTAGGATTACTACATCACTAGTTCCCAAACCTATTAGCACCCATTCCTCACTGGGGTTATGGGCAATGCCAAGGATCTTATGCTGTAAATTATGTTCCTTCAGTTTCTGGTAGGCCCTCAGATCCCAGGAATATGGGTTGGTGTCTTTACCTCCTCCTGTCCAGAACTTATTGTCTGTGATGTCAACACATCTGCACCCATTTACAGAGACTTGATGCTTCGTGATCGAAATTTGGTCCTGCAAATCCCAAATCTCAACAAATGCTTTGAAATAAGCCAAGTAGATCTGAGCATCAGAGGAGATTGCTAGGGAAAAGCACTTGGAGCCTGTAGAGGCCAGTTGTACCTTGACACAGGGTGCAGGTACCATATCCCAAAGAGTCAGGGTTTGGAACAGACCTCCTGTGATCAGGCACTGCTCATCAGGAAAGAGCTTGCAGGTAAGAACACAGTTCTGATTGTCCTCAAAGTTCAGCTGGTCCAGAGGGCCCGCATTCCAACTATGCAACCCACATCCTGATGTAGCTGGTGCCACATGTGTACACATGCTGAGTAGAGCAGCTGATGGCAATGGCACAGACTTTCCTTCCATGGCAAAGTCTGCCAACCTTCCAGGACCTGTGTGGGGTCCTGTGTCTGACCACTGTTTCTACTGGAATAGGGGGAAGTGCTCTGAGGAGTGACTGGGCTTCACTGGAAGGGGACAAAGACTCAAGCCAACTATACCCAGATCCTGGTAGGAAGCATGAGCCAGTCTCTGTTGCTTCTCCTGGTAGCACAGCAGAGAGGCCTGTGGCCTGGTGCTCATATCTCTCTAGGGTCTGGAAGGCCCATTGCTGCTGGGCCACAAAGCCCATCTCCTCGTGAACCAGGCCATGCATTGAGGGGTGGCACCCAGGCCCAGCTGGGCCTCAGCTTTGCAGATCACCTGTCTCCAAACCTTTGCCTTCTGTCTTCAAAGGGGACTCAGATGCCTTGGGACTCCAGGATATGTTTGACAGCCCCATTTCTCAAGCTCTACAACTCAGGCACTTTGTTGATCTAAGAACATGAGTGGAGAGAAGGAAGGGGCCTCATTCAATGTACCCAGGGTTTATGGTGACCCACATGAGAGGAGGGATGTGCCAGAAAACACTCTCATTTCCTCCCAGCATGAGAAACCAGTACAGTACCATCTGGAAAGTCCACATGGTATGTAAAAATACTTTTTCTTGAGGTGTAAGATACAGAAATTTTCACAAATCATAAGTGTACAACTTCATGAATTATCAAGTGAACACATTTATGTAACCATCAGGTCCAAAACTAGAACCTTCATCATCATTTCAAAAGGCCACCTTGTACCCTTTCCCAATCACTAACTCCTTCCTCCTCCCTAAGGGTAACAGTATACTGACATCTAACATCATAAATTAGTTTTGCCCATTTAACTTTATAAAAATGGCATCATAAAGTATGCATTCTTTTGTGTCTAGCTTCTTTTGCTCAACACTATGCTTGTAAAGTGAGCTTTGGTGGTATAGTGCCTAAGGCATTTGACTGCTAACCAGAAGCCTGGTGGTTCAAACCCACCAGCCACTTCTCAGAAGGAAGACTGGGCAATCTGCTTCCATAGAGATACTGCCTAGGAAACCCAAGGAGGGGTCCCCATGGGTCGGAACCAACTCGACAGCAGTGAGTTTGGTTTTGGTTTTGGTTTATGCTTGTGAGATTCATATAAGTAATGGCTCTAGCTGTAGTTCATTCATTTTAATTTCTGTATAGTACTCCATTCTGTGAATATACCATAATTTATTTGTTGGCTCTACAACTGATGGACATTTGAGCTGTTACCAGTTTTGAAATATCATGAATAATGCTGTTTTGGACATTCTAGTACACATCTTTTGACACACATACCAATGCAAGGTTCTGTCCTTGGGCCTGCCATTTTCAATGTTTTAATAAATGACTCATTAAATTCGTAGATGACATTAGTACAGTAGACAGAAAACTCAGAATTCAAAAAACTCTTGATATATTGTAGCAAATGGCCCAAACGAATCAAGTTAAATTTAAGATCGATAAATGTAAATTTTCATTTTTAGCTTTTAAAAATATATCATTGTACATAATGTTTATCATAATCAAAACTTAAAAAGAACTAAACACCCAACAATATGGGAATGGTTAAGTAAATTATAATTTATCATCTCAATGAAATACTACAGAGTATCTAAAAGTGAGAATTTTGAAGGCTGTTTAAGCCCAGAAAAAATATTTCTTTTTTTTCTTCTTAATAATATTTTTGTGTGTTTTCAGTAAAAATTTACACAGCTGGTTAGGTTCTCATTTAACAATTACTACCCATATTATTCAGAGACATTGGTTACACTTTTCACAATGTTTTAACATTCTCATTAATTCCCTTCAGGATGTGTGGCTTCCAGTAATCCAGTTTACCTGTCTCCTTACCTTTTCATCTTAGCTTTAGAGTAATGGTTGACCAGTTAGTCTCATATAGATGATTTCTTAAAGGTATGCAGTATTCATTGGTAATACTTTATTTTATAAACTAATATGTTATTTAGCTAAAAGGTAACCTGGGGGTGGTCTTTGTTCAAGGTTTAAGGATTATCTTAGGACTTGGGGAGTCCTCTATTCTCAACTGATCCAGTAAGACTGGACTTCCTAAGAATTTGAGTTCTGTTCCACATTTTTCTCCCTTTCTATCAGGAACAAGAAAAACATTTCTGATATATTACATAAATATAATGTTACTTAAAATAATTATACATGCACATTGCAAAACCTTGGGGGGAAAATGTGCTAGAATGGCAGGACTGGAGATTAGTGGCTTTTCAAAATTACCTTTAATATTTTTATGATATTGTTTCAATGATAATTAAAAACAGAGATTTTAAAAATTATTAAATATGTATAGATAGGGGTCAGGAAATCAGAGTTGTGAAAATGAGGTACTTAACCTCTCTAAGTCACTTGAGAATAATGATGCATGAAGCTCGTAAGTTATTATGAAGGTTCAAAGTTGTAAGAGCCCAATAAACGTTGAAAAATCCCTGGCTCTAGCAATGGGGAGGGTGTGCAAGACCTTAAGGGTGTATTCTAATTGAGTTTATGGAGTAAACATAATGGGGGGGGGGTGTGAGAGGAAAATGTTTAAGACAGGAGCTTTCCTTTTCCTAGGCAAAAACAGACAAACATAATCTCTGCATAGCGTAAAATTGTGGAATTGGAAGGGGATGGTGCAGAGCAGACGTGACCGGGATTCCTGCTGAAGCAGCTATTACAGAAAGGGAGCAAGTCTGCTGCACAGGGACCAGTAAAGACAGGGCATGCTAGGAGTAAAAGTGTCCCAGCAGCAGAGGCTCTGAGGGCCCACACTTCTCTCCATCACTGGAGTTTCTACTCCATTGGCTGTAAATTTGTGGAGCTGCACATCCACCCAAGATGGCAGTTCTGGGAGACTTTTAGCCTTGATGATTTGTAACCTGTGGATTTAATGTTTACTATATATTTTCTCTGTAACTAAATCCCTTTCCACAATAGAATCTCAGTAGAATGTGTAATGTGGTTGGCAAAGATACCATGGTTGCCCTATTTAGCAGCAAGTCACTGGAATTCTTACACTAGGATGGTGATAATTCTAAAACTGGGTTAAACTATAGCTTCTGTTTTTACTAGATTTTATCTATCTGGTTACCTTCAAACCTCTCTTACAGAGTTCTATGGATTTAAATATGGGAAATCCTACTCTTTATCTTACTGTATTTCTATTTTTGTCCAGTGTGTCTGGAGTATTTACTCCCTAGGTCGTGTGTGTATGTGTACAAGCATGAGTGCAACTTAACAAACATACGTTGTTGTTATGTGCCGTCAAGTCAGACCCGACTTACAGCGACCCCTCTTTGGATTTCTGAGGTGGTATCACTACGGAAGTAGATTGCCTCATCTTCCTTCCGAGGAGTGGCTGGTGGGTTTGAACCGCCAGCCTTCTGGTTAGCAGTCAAGTGCCTTAGGCACTACACTACCAGAGCTCCCAACAAACGTATAGGAAGGTTTTTTAAATATATTGTTGTTGGTAGGTGCTATTGAGTTGGCTCTGACTCACAATGACCCCAAGTACAACAGAACAAAACACTGCCCTGTCCTGCACCATTTTCACAACCCTTGCTATGCTTGAGGCCATTGTTGCAGTCACTGTGACAATCCATCTCATTGCAGGTCTTCCCATTTTCATTGACCTTCTTCTTTACTAAGCATAATATCTTTCTCCAGGGACTGGTCCTTTCTGACAACATGAACAAAGTAGGTGAGATGAAGTCTGGCCATTGTCCCTTCTAAGGCGCATTCCAACTGCACTTCTTCCAAGACAGATTTGTTCATTCTTCTAGCAGGCCATGGTATTTCAGTATTCTTTGCCAACACCATCATTCAAAGACATCAATTATTCTTTGCTCATCCTTATTCATTGTCCAACTTTCACATGTATATGAGGTGACTGAAAATACCATGGTGTGGGTCAGGTGCACCTTAGTCTTCAAAATGATATCTTTTCTCTTCAACACTTTAAAGGGGTCTTTTGCAGCAGATTTTCCCAGTATAATACGATAATGTTGCTTATTGATCCAGTTGTGAGGATTTTTGTTTTCTTTATGTTGAGGTGTAATCATAATGAAGACCATAGTCTTTGACCTTTATCAGTAAGTGCTTCAAGTCATCTTCACTTTCAGCAAGCAAGATTATGTCATCTGCATATCACAGGTTGTTAACAAGTCTTCCTCCAATCCTGATTCTGCGTTCTTCTTCGTATAGTCCAGTTTCTTGGATTATTTGCTCAACATACAGATTGAAAGGTATTCCATCAAGGCACCAAGAATTAATAGGATGCTGTTTTAAATATATGTATACCAAAAAAAAAAAAAAAAAACCTCACTGCCATCAAGTTAATTCCAACTGATAGCAACCCTCTTTGGGTTTCTGAGGCAGTAAATCTTTACAGAAGTAGAGTGCCCAGTCTCCCTTCTGTGGAGTGGCTAGTGGGTTTGAACAGCCAACCTTCTGGTTAGCAGTCAAATGCCTTAGGTACTATGCCACCACCAGCTCCTTAAAAAAAAAATATATATATATATTTATCAAATTGTGAAACAAACCCCTGTATAATCTACCTGTGTAAAGATAGAGAACATTATTATCACTACCCTGTTGTTGTTGTTGTTGTTGTTTGCCGTCGAGTCGGCCCCAACTCATAGTGACCCCTCCTTGGGTTTCCAAGGCAGTATCACTACGGAAGTTGGATTGCCCAACCTTCCTTCTGAGGAGTGGCTGGTGGGTTTGAGCCGCCAGCCTTCTGGTTAGCAGTCAAGTGCCTTAGGCACTATGCCACCAGAGCTCCCTATCACTACGCTACAAACCCTTTTTCTGATTGACACTCCTTCCTTTCCTTAATGGTAAATTCTGTCTTGGTTTTTATAGCATTTATTTTGTCTTAGGGCAAAAAACTCTCCAGCTCTGTTAAAATAAAGCACAAGGATTTACAGAAAGCACACGAACATTTAAATGGGAATCACAGACTTCCAGCATGTGGAGACCAAGAATCTAAGGGGCAGATGTTCTATGAGGATAGATGGAGATAAGCTGGACTCAGGAGTTAAGTGTAAAGAATATTCTGATTGGCTAGCTAACGTAGGTTCTTCTGATTGGCTATTTCCAGTAAATCCTTAAGAACTTTCCCAGGGAAGTTCTTTGTGTAAGTACCTTTCTGCATATTGGTCAATCCACTTTCAGCCACATTCTTCCGAAGACAAGCTGCCTTGTTTATTCACCAACAGTCATGGGTCACTGCGGTGCAGTGAATTACTTAATATGGCCCTTCTAGCCACAGTCTTTGTAACTCCCATCAAATGACTGAGTGGGATTATGCAAATGAGGTGCTTGTGGCCCACCAAGAGGATCTGATAGCTTGCTAATAATGTAAATAAGATGTATGGCACCCTTCTGGGGTTGGGACCATGCAAATAAGGTGTATGGAACCCTACCTAATGAGAAGATTGATCAGTTTTTCTATCCTGGGGACCTCACAACCATCAAGAAAGAAGAAGCCAGGAGTGGATCATGTTGGACCTGGGATCCCTGTGCTGAGAACCTCCTAGACCTAGAATAGAGAGATATAGCAACAGAGGATGGTAAGACTCAGTGAAAAGCAGTGGCAGAGAAAAGGCAGTAGCAAAAGGCAACTGAACCAGGAGACAAAGACAGAACAGTTGGCTTTCTGGACCATGGAGCAAGAAAGGTGAGCACTTTTGAGGATGAGGCATGCTGGCAGAGTAGGGTACCCCCGGGCACTTATTGGTGGAGCTAAAGAGCTTTGTAACACTTGTCTGAGCAAGGCAGAGGCCAATGGGCTGAGGGTCAGAGAGAAGTGTGCCTACAGCTGACAAGAAGCTGTTGTGACCAAAGAACTGTATCCTGAGTCACTTTTGATCCTGAATTTTAACTGTTGCTTCCCTAATAAGCTGTGTAATGATGAGTATTGCCTGTGAGTTCTGTGTAGGCATTGCAATGAAGTACTGAATCCAGCAGAGAAGTAGTGAGTGTCGTGGGAGGGATAGTTGGTATTACAATTGGTAAAAAGGTTGAAGAGAGGAGGAGTGTCTGGCCTCTGCCCCAAAGAAATTAGCCTTGGGCAGCTGATGCTGATAAAGATTGCCCTTCCTCTTTGTGAAGTTAGAGGAGGTCAGATGACACTGCTGACACAACATTTTTACAGCCATCTTCTCAGAAACAGAAGCATAGCCTAGGACAAAATGGAGTTTGAGTCAGACCTTGTGTAAGCCATATTAGGTATCTCAAAAACCAAAAACCAAATCTTGCTGTTGAGTCTATGCCAACCCTTTAGGACAGGGTAGAACTGCCCTATAGGGTTTCTAAGTCTGTAAATCTTTATGGAAGTAGATTGTCACATCTTTCTCCCATGGAGCAGTTGGTGGCTTCAAACTGCAGTTCTTTTGGTTAACTGTGGAGCACCACCCAAATCCACTGCCATTGAGTCGATTATGATTCATAGTGACCCTATAGGACAGAGTAGGACTGCCCCATAGGGTTTACAAGGCTGTAAATCTTTACAGAGTAATATATCAGACAGTGTTTCATTGCTATTCATAAGGTTTTCACTGGCCAATTCTTTGAGAGGAGGATGGCCTCTTCCTTCTTCCAAGTCTGCCTTAGTCTGGAAGCTCCACTGTTCATCATGGGTAATCCTGTTGGCAAAACACCAGTGGCATAACCTCCAGCCTCACAGCAACATGCAAGCCACCACAGTGCAACAAAGTGACAGACAAGTTCATCTCCCTTAGTTGTTCCAAACTGCTCTGCTCACTTTCTGATATACTGAATGATGCAGGAAACATCAAAAGAAGATGGAAGGAATGCACAGAGTCACTTTACCAAAAAGAATTGGTTGATGTTCATCCATTTCAGGAGGTGGCATATGATCAAGAAACAACGGTATTGAAAGAAGAAGTTGAAGCTGTACTGAAGAAATTTTCAAAAAACAAGTCTCCAGGAATTGACAGACTACCCAGTGGGACATTTTAACAATTGGATGTTATGCTGGAGGCACTCATTCAGCTATGCTAAGAGATTTGGAAGACAGGTACATGGCCAACTGATTGGAAGAAATCCATATTTGTACCCATTTCAAATAAAGGTGATCCCACAGAATGTGGAAATTATTGAACAATATCATTAATATTGCATGGAAGTAAAATCTTACTGAAGATAATTCAAAAATGGTTGTAGCAGTATATTGACAGAGAACTTCCAGAAATGCAAGCTGGATTCAGAAGAGGATATGGAATGAGGGATATCACTGCCGATGTCAGATGGATCTTGACTGAAAGCAAATACCAGAAAGATGTTTACTTATGTTTTATTGACTATGCAAAAGCATTCAATTGTGTGGATCATAACAAATTATGGATAATATTGAGAAGGATGGGTATTCCAGAGCACTTAATTGTACTCATGAAGAACCTGTACATAGACCAGGAGGCTGTTATTCAAACAGAACAAGAGGACACTGCAGGGTTTAAAATCAAGAAGGGAGCTCATGGGTTTGTATCCTTTCACTATACTTATTAAATATGTATGCAAAGCAAATAATCTGAGATGCTGGACTATATGAAGAAGAACGTGGCATCAGGATTGGAGGGAGACTCATTAACAACCTGTGATAGCCAGATGACACAACTTAGCTTGCTGAAAGTGAGGATAACTTGAAGCACTCACTGATGAAGATTGAAGACTATAGTCTGCAGTATGGATTACACCTAAATAAAAAGAAAATTAAAATCTTCACAACTGGACCAATAAGCAGTATCATGATAAATGGAGAAAAGATTGAAGTTGTCAAAGACTTCATATTACTTGGTACTATAATCAGCACCAAAGGAAGCAGCAGTTAAGATACCAGCTGATGTATTGCATTGAGCATATCTGCCGCAAAAGATCTCTTTCAAATTCTGAAGAGCAAAGACTAAGGTGCGCCTGACACAAGCCATGGTATTTTCAATTGCCTCATATGCATGTGAGAGTTGGACAATGAATAAGGAAGACTAAAGAAGAGTTGAAGCTTTTGAGTTGTGGCATTGGCAAAGAATGCTGAAAGTACCATGGACTGCGAAAAGAACCAACAAATCTGTGCTGGAAGAAGTGCAGCAGAATGCTCCTTGGAAGAGAGAATGACCAGACTTTGTCTCATCTACTTTGGTTATGTTGTAAGAAGGGACCATTCCCTGGAGAAGGATATCATGCTTGGTAAAGTGGATGGTCAACAAAAAAGAGGAAAGCCCTCAATGAGATGGATTGATGCTATAGCTGCAACAAGGGGGTCAGGTATAGTGGAGATCATGGGACTGGTATAGGACCAGGCAGTGTTTCGTTCTGCTGTACATAGGGTCGCTATGAGTTGGAGATGACTCAACAGCGCTAACAACGACAATAAATCTTTACAGAAGCAGACTGCTTCATCTTCTCCCACAGAGTGGCTGTGGGTTTGGCCTTGTTTAGCACTCAATTGTTTCAACCATTGCACCATCAAGGCTCCAAATTTTGGAGGGCCCTTGCTGAGAGCATCTTACACAAAGGCTGTGATAACAATCTGTATCCAAAAGCCCTAATAGAACATGTTGGTGATTTGCTGGGGGCTTCTGTCTTGACTAACCACAGGACAAACATTCCTTAATTTTAGGCTCGGATCTGTGTACAGGTTACCAGTCTATCAGCAAGAAGCAGAAGTTCAGAAGGGTAAGAGACTGGATCCTGGATCAGCCATTTTACTTTGGTCAAGTGTCCTATAATTTGGACCTCACAGCAACTTCCTTACTTTTCCTTATAGTTTTACAGTCCTAAAATATTATTTAATTCTGTCTTTTAAAAATTTCTATATAAATTAAATAATAAACAATAAACTATGTATCTTGAATTGTTTGGCTCTTTCTCTCAATATTATGTCTTTAAGATGCATCCACAATGTAGCATATAGATATAGTCTCACCTCCCCCAATTTCTCAAAGTATAGTATTTATAATTTCTCAAAGTATAGGGAAGTAACAGGTTACAATTCAAGATCATGTATCATCTATACTGTAATTTTCTTTTAAATTTATTCCACCCTTGATAGACATTTAGGTCTGGTTTGGAGGTAATATTCAATACTGCTATGAACATTCTTAAACACATATGCTGGTGAACATAAGTATATGTTTTTATGAGGTTATACATGAGCTCTGGTGGCATAGTCAGTAACTTGCTGCTAACCACAAGGTTGGTGGTTCAAACCCACCAGCTGCTTCATGGGAGGAAGATGAGGCAATCTACTTCCGTAAAGATTTGTAGCCTTGGAAACCCAACAGGGATTGCTATGACTTAGAATCAACCTGATGGCAGTGGGTATGCCTCGAAGGGGATTTGCTTGGTCATAAATTATTCATCTCTTCTATTTTATTACATAACATCAGTCTGTCTTTCATGGTGATTTTACTTGTTTACACTTCCACCAGCAGTGCCATATCAGGATTCTTGATGCTCTATGTCCTTGCAGTACTTGGAGATGTCACTCTAGGGGGTGTATAGTGGTATATTAGGGTAGTTTTAGTTTACATTTTCCTGATAACTGATGAGGTTGAGCACCTTTTCATGTTTATTGTCCATTTGGGTTTCTTTTTTGTGGAGTACCTGTTCAAATCTTTTGCCCATATTTTATTATGTTGTCTGTTTTTATGATCTTTTTGATTTGTAGGCTATTTTGAATTCTTTATATATTCTGGATATGGATCTCTTGTTGGTTACATGCATTATAAATATCTTTCTCACTTTGAGCTTTGTCTTTTCTCTCTTTTAATTGTAAAAAGAAGTTGAAAAAAAGAAGTCAAACTTCATGAAAAGAAGTTCTTAATTTTTAAGTAGCGAATTCTCATTAAACTTTTATTTTATGGTATGATATGCTTTAGGCATTTTGTTTAAGAAATCTTTCCCAATCCAGAATTCATAAAGATATTCTCTATATTATCTGCTAGAAGCTTTATTGTTTCGGCTTTCCCATTTGATCTGTGATTCACCTGGAAAATATTTTTGCATGTAGTGTGAGCTAAGGGTTTATTATCTTTGTTAAACAACTTTTGAAAGAGTATTCTATCTTTTGGTGAAGTTGAGCTTCTGCACCCCTAGTTCTAAGACCCTAAATCTGAGGCTAGAAAAGGTGAAAAGTCTCCCAAGTTTTAATGCAAAGGGTTGGTCTATCATATCTTTAAAATACCCAAAGAATTCATATTTATAATACAATCTATATGTACAATATGTTGTTGTTAGTTGCCATTGAGTCAACTGTGGCTCATGATGACCCAATGTGTACAGAGTAGAACTGTTCCATAGGATTTTCAAGGATATGACCTTTCAGAAGCAGATTGACAAGTCTGTCTTCCAAGGTACTGCTGGGTGAGTTGGAACTGCCAAACTTCTGGCTAGTAGTCAAGTGCTTAACCATTTGTACCACCAGGGACTATGCATATATACATTTTTTAAAAAATGTCATAATTGTCTATCAAGAATAGAAAAAGGATCCCTTTACAAAGAGATAGGTAGAGATGGTGGTTAAGGTGACTTTTTTTGAGAGAAGGCAAAAGACAAGAAATCTGAATGACTGAAGGGCTGGTTATTAACAGAGAAGCCAGGGGTCTAAGAGTTGGCAGGTGTAGTAAACATCGATTACTTTTTCTGTCCAGAAAAATATCCCTCCCCTAAAAGCCTTACTTGACTGTATGCTTCTTGAGAACAGGAGCTTGTTTGTTCATTACATTGTTTTCTACACATTTAGTATAGTGCCTAGCACAGCAGAAGCACTCAATAAATATTTATTAAATGAATGGATAAGTAATGAAATATTCTTTCTAATATCATGGTTCAAATGGGAGCTATCATCTTCTCATAGACCCACCTGCACAACCTTAATGATAATAATAATAATGACATCTTTTGTTGCATGCCTACTATTTTAGGCAAGATGCTAAATTATTTGGATGTACCATTTAATTTATTCCTTGCAACCACCTTACAAGATAGGAACCATTATTATCCTATTTTACAGATGAAGAAACCAAAGGCGTAAGTAGTTAAATAACTTGTATAAGGTAAAGCTAGAAGTGCAGAAGCTGAGAGTTGAATTCAAACAATCAGATTATAGAGTTTATGCTCTAAATTTCTCCATTAAATTGCCTAGTGATTGAAAGGATCAGCAGCACAAGACTGGCCCTATGAGCAGAGGGTAAAGATATCCCAAATGTCCAGCTTTTCCAAACTGCTGTATCACTTTATCAGTGCTCTCTCTCTCCTGCCTTAAAGTTCCATAATTCACTGTAACGTAGTTGTGGAGGCTGACAAGTCCCAAATCCATTCATCAATCATCAGTCTGGAGGATTCTCCTCACTCACATGGTTGCAGGGGCTGATGAACTCAAATTTCCAGGTCAGATGACAGGTTGATAGGCTGTCAGGTCAGGTCAGGTGATAGGCTGGCCCATGTCCCAAGAACCAGAGATCAGATGATGACAAAGCAGATGCAGGATCCAGAGCAAGAGAGAGAAATTTGCCAGAGCATCCATATATATTGGATGCAGACTGTACCCTGAAGGAAACTAATGGTAGTGACCTGAATCACACACTCTAGTAAGGTCATGATTCAAGATACATCCCACCCTAATCCTGCCTCATTAACATAATAGACAACTCACTCCAAAATGGAACCATTACCACAGACATAGAGGCTAGGACTTATAACACATCACAAAAAGGAGGACTATGGCTAGAAGGGCCATATTAAGTAATTCACTTCAATGCAATGATTGATCTAATCATGGGCTTCTGACCTTCTAAGCTGAGCCAGTAATGATAACAGCTAGGTTGGCAGTTCAAACCCACCAGCTACACCGCAGAAGGAAGACTGGACAAACTACTTCCCTAATGATTTAAAAACCAAAAAACTAAACTCACTGCCATCAAGTTGATTTGACTCATAGTAACCCTCCTTTGGTTTCCAAGGCGGTATCTCTACACCTTGGAAACCCAAAGTGGGTCGCTATGAGTCAGAATCAACTCAATGGCAGTGAGTTTGGCTTTTTTTTTTTTTTTTTAAAAACCTTGTAGCAGGTACTGCATTAACTTCATTACATGTTTTACGTGAATTAACCATTGTATAACACCTATAAAAGTAGATGCCATTATTACCCTTATTATACAGATAAGGTAACAGAAGTAAGAGAGCTTAAGTAACTAGCCCAATATTTTACAGCTAGTAGACAAGGAAGCCAGTATTTGAATCTAAGCTGTTGCCCTCAAGTCCATACTCTTACCATGCTATCCACATCTCCTAGGTCCCTATATTCTTACCTCAGAAAGGAACATCTCAAACAAGTAAGACCAGTCAGAATCCTTCTCTGAAACTTTTGAACTTGGGATTGGTATATGTGTCTTTCTGTTGGGGAAGATAGGAAGCTATGAGCCAAAGACAGCCATGACCCCATAGGATGGGAGATCCTATCTGCAAAAGAGGGTGAAGCTGACTGATAGATAGAAGTATGCAAGAAATAAAGAGTGAGAATGCTGGTGACTCTGCCATTGCCCCCGAAATCTTCCTTTTGTTATATGAGCCTTCTAGTAAATTACTCCCTGACAACAAACAAAATCTGCCTAAACTAGTTCAAGCTGAATTCTTGTCCCTAGCAACCAGAATAGTCTTAGCTAATAGAGAAGGCTTTCGGGCTCTGTTCTGGTTACGTAGAGCCACCCTGACAAGAAATATACCACAAATGAGATGGCCTTAACAAACAGGAGTTTATTCTTACAATTTGGAGGCTTTAAGTCCAAGTTCAAAGTGCCAGGCTCTAGGGGCTGAGTGAAAGCCCCTCAACCTTGGGGTCCAGCTCTGCCTCCTGCTCCCGGCCACTGGAGCTAGAGGTGCTTCTTTACTCAAACAGCTGCTGGCTGCTGAGGCTGGAAGCCCCAAGGTTGATAAGTAAAAAGGCATAGTCCCGATGTTACCAGACCACACAGCAGGCCATTAGCTTAAGTCCATTGTGAGTCCCAAGGTCGGCAGAGCATGGCAGGCTGCTGAGCAACAACACAGCTACATGCAGGGTCCAAGCATGCCATAGGCCAGAGACCATTCTCAAAGCTTCTCTTTATATACAGGAAGCAGACCACATACCCAAAGGCAGCTACTCAGCTGCTCCCAGTAGAGTCCACCATGGAGTTGATTACCAGTCTCATCATGGGGACTACTACATCCAGCTGCCCAGCCACTCAACCAGGCCTAGCCAAGTTGACATACAAACATAACCATCACAGGCTCCCCTAAATGTGCTAACATTTATTGGAATTTATCACAAACTGTATTTCCTGATTTTTCTGCTTGATGTATGAATGAAGATGATGACTTTTACAGAAGTGACCTCTGTGGGTTCATCAATAAATAATCAGCCTGATTTGTTTTGTCAAACACTGCAGCAGCCTGTGTTCACCTTTCAGTGGAGTGAGTGGCCTAATATATACTCTTCTAAAGTAGTTTTCTTTACTTGCTGATCTAGTATGTTAAAATGTGGACTCTGCCATGGATAGCTCCTCTGGGAAAAATGGACATGAGTCCTGGACTCCCAAAAATAGATATTAAGTTTGCATTTCTTTGTGGGCTTTTGAGACTATACTTTCTGTATAGCTTTCTTAGTCTCCTTAATTACAGTATGAAGAGAGAACTGCAAGGGATCTTTAGGATGTTTAGGGTCCTTTTCAACTTTAAGCTTTTGTGATTGAAACTGAGTCTACTGTCAACTCAAAGAGTTATTGGTGGTTATTGCTTCATTGGCCTTGATGCCTGCTAGCGTGAGATGACACCTGTCATTTCCTAATGTCAAAGTCTGTCTTTTTAGCTCACTTCTTCAATGTCTAGTGTCACATTTCTCATAGTGTGTACTGCAGGTTGAAACATTAGCCTTTGGAATACTCCTCAAAAAAGGGTTTGCTAATCAAAAACTATATTCTCATCCCCCTCAGGTTTTTACAATGCACATTAGCAATTTAAAGGCCCTGAGAAATTTTGTAGTAATCTGTATGATTTACTTTACCCTAAGATTTCACCATCTTTTTTTTTTTTTTCACAGCACCCTGATTCTCAAAAATACACACTGATATCCCACTTGAGGGCTATTGAGTTAACATTGTCCCTCTGTTGGCATAGTGCCTAAGGCTACTACTAACCAGAAGGCTGGCAGTTCAAACCCACCAGCCACTCCTCAGAAGGAAGATTGTGCAATCTACTTGTTTAGAAATACCACCTTGGAAACCAAAGGAGGGGTCACTATGAGTTGAATCGACTCCATGGCAGTGAGTTTGGTTTTTTTGATTTCTGTCTGTACAGCCTAAGGCATTTGACTGCTAACCAGAAGCTGGCAGTTCAAACCCACCAGCCACTCCTGGGAAGGAAAGTTGGGCAATCTACTTCCATAGTGATACTGCCTTGGAAACCCAAGGAGGGGTCGCTATGAGTCAGGTCCGACTCGATGGCACGTTAACAGCACAGCAACAGTCTGTACAGCAAAGTAAATGTCATGACTGTCATAGTGTAAGCATATTTGGAATGTCCCAATGATATCTTTAATTACCCTGTTCTCTGGGTGTAGCTTTTTGGGAATTGAAAAGTGACTGTTTGGAGATTATGATTTGATTGTATTACTAGGTACCATCATATTGCTCCTTTCCTTGGCCACTAAATGGCTCTAAATAGTCTCTCAATTGACCAGAAGAGGGAGGCAGAGTACCTGAGATGGCATCTGAAATCCCTGTAAGGAGACTGAAAGCAAACCTAAGACACAGCAGCAACAGTCTAGGAGCTTGCCTTTAAAACATCATCTCCCAAGCACATGGATCCATTCACGATTTAAGCACATCATAGTTAGAACTTGAGGCCCCCTTATTGGATGCCACAACCTCATACCATTACACATTTCTGAGAGTTTTCATAGGCAACAGGTTTCCTCAAACTTGAAGAGAACCAAGAGATGATGGTCAAAAAGAGGTTGATGAAGATGACAGAAAAAAAGTGATGCAAAGGAGCAGACATGGAAGTCACAGCACAAATTACCAAGAGCTGGGGTCTTCTTATAACTGTGTGTTTGCACCCTCTGAGTTCTGTGGTCAGCCACTTCTCAGCTGGGTTTAGAGAATGGGATTTACCTAACAAGCATTTGCCACAGGTGATTTGAAAGTGGCATTATCACCCATGTTACTTGTTTTGGGTGATGTTGTATTTTTTGGGGGTAGTATTGGGTTTGGGCCCAAAGGATTTGAACATCCAAATCTTGTCTGGCTAGAGTTCTTCCCTTGTCCATGGGGTCTGCAAGGGAGACATCATGCCCAGAAGATAGGGCTAGGCAAATATATACCCTTAATAATGGCATGTTGACTTCAAACCCTACTCTAGGCCACTGAGAAGCTGGAGAGTGACCACTGACGAGTCTTATTTGCTTAATCTAAAGGCAAAACTAATCTCCTCGATACCTTTCCTTCTAAGTTCATACTTTTCTTGGGCTTCTATATTTTAATTTTCTGATGCCAAGAAAAGACAAATTCAAGGGAAATCAAATATATCAATGAAAGAAGAAACAAGGTTGTTTTTAAGATCTAGAGCACAAGTGATGTAAACCACTGGCCACAGCCCTCCTTAGCACACCAGAGGTACGAAAGAGAAATTCCCAAGAGATGTACACCCAAGGGAATTATGTGGCCAATAAAATACCTATGAACTTCATGCATTCTCATGATCCTTTTCATCACTCTCTCCTTGGGTGTATAGGTGGGAATTAATAGGAAAAGAATAAGGAGAACACAACGGGAAACATAGAGGAGACCATCCTCCTACTCCTTCTTTCTCCTACCATGTGGCTCCTTCTCTTTCCTCCTTCCTACCCTATTCCCACCTGTCAGAGCCCTAAATATAAACTTGAAGGTCACTGTGTTGAAATGCCCTTAATTAAGCTCTTGCACTTTTTGCTACCTATCTTTGGTGGTTCTGTAAGAATGAAAGAGGGGTTTTGATGTTATTGGATGGTGTTTCCCAAGAAAATCTGAGTTCTCCCTTTTCAAGCCACCCTTCTTGACCTTCGTTTGCTAAGGGAGTTCTGGTTAAAGCAAGGAATGGCAGCAAATGGAAAGCACTATACTACATTATTAATAGTAAGCCACCACCACCACCAGTTGCTGAGTCGATTCCTACTTACGGCAATCCCATGTGTGTCGAGTAGAACTGTGCTCCATTTTTTTAATGGCTGAATGTTGTCAAGTAGATTGCCACACCTTTCTGCCTAGGTGCCTGTGGGTGGAGTTGAATATCTAATCTTTTTTTTTCACTTATTTATTTTATTTTTGCAGTGCTTCCTCCTCTAGACTACCACCCCTTTTGTTGTTATATGCCATCAAGTTGAACCCGACTCATAGTGACCCCTCCTTGGGTTTCTGAGGCAGTATCACTACAGAGGTAGATTGCCTCATCTTCCTTCTGAGGAGTGGTTGGTGGGTTTGAACTGCCAGACTTCTGGTTAGCAGTCAAGTGCCTTAGGCACTACGCTACCAGAGCAGCCACCCCTGGTAACCCACAAAGAAAGCTTCCTTCCATACATAAACCTTTCCTTGACTTTCTACAATAATGAACTAATACAATATTTGTCTTCTGTGATTGACTTATTTCATTCAGCATAATCTCCTCCAAGTTCATCCATGTTATGCAGTGTTTTGCAGAGTCTATGTTTTTCTTTAGTATGGTATTCCATTGTGTGTTTGTATCATAATTTGGTTATCCATTCTTTTATTGATGGGCACCTAGGTTGTTTCCATGTTTTTGCTATTATAAATAGTGCTGTTATGAACATGGGTGTGCATGTATCTGTTCTTGTCCTGGCTCTCACTTCTTTAGGATATATACCTGCTAATGGGATTGCTGATCAGATAGTATTTCTAATTCCAACTTTTTAAGGAATTTCATACTGGTTTCCACAGTGGTTGTATAATTTCACAGTCTAATCAGAAGTGTATGAGAGTCCTAATCTCTCTACATCCTCACCAGCATTTGTTATTTTCTGTCTTGTTGAACTTTGCTACTAGTGCTGGGGCAAGATAGTATCTCATTGTTGTTTTGATTTGCATCTTTCTAATGGCTAATGAAGGAGCTCTGGTAGCATAGTGGCTAAGGCACTTAACTGCTAACCAGAAGGCTGGCGGTTCAAACCCACCAGCCACTCCTCGGAAGGAAGGTTGGGCATTCCTACTTC
>NW_006921597.1:7633115-7634298 GCF_000298275.1 Orycteropus afer afer
CGCTATGAGTCGGGGCCGACTCGATGGCACATAACAACAACAACAAATTTACCCCTAGTTTTTCCTTGAGGAACTTTATAGTCTTAGGTTTCACATTTAAGTCTTTGATCCATCTGGAGTTCGTTTTTGTGTATGGTGTGAGGTATGGATCTTGTTTCATTTTCTGCAAATGGATATACAGTTTTGCCAGCACCATTTGTTAAAATGACAATCTCTTCCCCATGTAATAGATTTCAGCCCTTTGTCAAAAATCAGCTTACCACAGGTCCATGGATCTATTTCTGAGTTCTCAATTCTGTTCCACTGGTCTATATGTTTGCCATTGTATCAATACCAGGCAGTTTTGACTACTGTGGCTGTATGGTAGGTTTTGAGATCTGGGAGTGTGAGACCTCCTACTTTGTTCTTCAATAGTGCTTTGCTTATCCAAGGTCTCTTTCCTTTCCATTTAAAATTAGTAATTGATTTTTCCATATCCTTAAAGAATGCTGATGTGATCTGGATTGGGATTGCATTGAATGTGTAGATTGCTTACGGTAGTACTGACATTTTTACCATGTTTAATCTTCCTATCCACAAGCATGGTATGTTCTTCCATTTATGTAGATCTCTTATGGTTTCTTGAAGTAGTGTTTTGTAGTTTTCTTTGTAGAGGTCTTTTGTGTCCCTAGTGAGATTTATTCCCAAGTATTTTATTTTTTGGTAGCTATTGTAAATGATATTGATTTCCTTATTTCCTTTTCAGCAATCTCTTTGCTGGTGTAGAGGAATCCAATCGAATTTTGTATGTTGATCTTCTATCCCATCACTATGCTAAATCTCCCAGTTCCAGCAGGGTTTTTTTTTTTTTTTACTGAGTCTCTTGGGTTTTCTATGTATAGGATCATATCGTCAGCAAATAGGGATAGTTTTACTTCTTCTTTACAAATTTGGATGCCTTTGATTTCCCTTTCTTGCCTTATTGCCCTGGCTGGGACTTCCAACACAATGCTGAATAGAAGTGGTGATATCTTGTCTGGTTCCTGTTCACAAGGGGAATGGTTTCAGTCTCTCTTCATTGAGTGTAATGTTGGCTGTTGGTTTTGCATATATAGGAGCTCTGGTAGCATAGTGCCTAAGGCACTTGACTGCTAACCAGAAGGCTGGTGGTTCAAACCCACCAGCCACTCCTCAGAAGGAAGGT
>NW_006921597.1:7635293-7665300 GCF_000298275.1 Orycteropus afer afer
TACTGCTCTTTTCCTAATTTTTGGAGATGTTGGGTTAAGGTGTTGATTTTGGCTCTTTCTTCTTTTTTGATTGTGCATTTATTGCTGTAAATTAGCCTCTGATCACTGTTTTGGGTGTGTCCCAAAGATTTTGGTATGATGTTCATTCTCATTTGATTCAAGGAATTTTTTAATTTCATTTTTTATTTCTTCCATTACCCAGTCATTTTTAAGCAGGGTGTTATTCAGTTTCCATGTGTTTGCTCTTTTTCCATTGATCTATTGTTGATTTCTAATTTGATAGCATTGTGATCTGAGAAGATGCTTTGCAGTATTTCAATGTTTTTAATCTTATTAAGGCTTGTTTTGTGGCCTAACATGGTTTATCCCAGAGAATGGTCCACGTGCACTGGAAAAGAATACATATTTTGCTGTTGTTGGGTGTAGTGCTCTATAGATGTCTATAAAATTATCTTGTAGATGGTAGGTTGTATTGTTTAGTTCTTCTGCATCTTTGTTGAGTTTCTTTCCAGTTGTTCTATCTTTGATTGAAAGTGGTGTATTAAAGGCTCCTACTATGACTGTGGAGTCAACTATTTGTCTTTTAAATTCTGTTAAAGTCTGATTTATGCATTTGGGGGTTCTTTCACTGGGTGCATAGATATTTATTATTGTTATGTCCTCCTGTTCAATCAATCCTTTAATCATTACATAATGTCCTTCCTTGCCTCTTATGATGGTTTTTGTCTTAAAGTCATTTTATCGGAAATTAATATCACCACTCCTGCTTTTTTATGGTTGTCATTTGCGTGATATATCTTTTTCCAACCTTTCATTTTTAGTCTATTTGTGTTTTTGTCTCTAAGGTGTGTCTCTTGTAGACAGCATATTGATGGGTTATGTTTTCTTGTCCAGTCTGCAACTCTCTATCTTTCCAGTGGTGCATTTAATCCATTGACATTCAGTGTAACTATCAACAAGTATGACTTTGTTACTGTCATTTTGTTATGTGTTTTTTCATGTTGTTGCTGATTTCTTTGCTCCATATAATTTTCTGTGCTAAGCTCGTTTTGTTTTTGAATTGTATTATTATTTCCTTTGTTGTTACTATTTTAGTATTTGCTAAATACTTATGTTTGTCCTCATTTTTATTTTGATGTGAAGGTTTATCATTTTTCTTTGAGATTACCTTGTGATTTATAATTTTCTTCCTAAGTTTAGAACAGTCTGTTCTATTTTGCAGTTGTCCTGACTTCCTCATCATTTAGAACTTCTGTAACTACATGTTTTTTTCCCTCTTTTTCTTTTGTAGTTTTCCTCATTTGCCAATTGATGACTCTGGTTCCCTGTTTGCAATTTTGTGGGCTTATTTACTTTGGATACTTCCATAACTGGGTTGGTTTCTTGGTTAAGCCATCATGCGTATTAATGGTTGTTTGTTGTCTGCTGTTGTTGGTTATCTGTCTGAAGAACTCCCTTTAGCATCTGTTGTAAGGTTGGTCTGGTTTTAACAAATTCCCTTTATTTCTGCTTATCTGAAAATGTCCTAATTTCACCATCATATTTGAGGGACAATTTTGCCTGGTATATAATTCTTGGTTGGAACTTTTTTTTCTTTTAGGGTTTTATATATACCATCCCATTGCCTTCTTGCCTTTATGGTTTCTGCTGAGAAATCCAAGCTTAGTCTGATTGGTTGCCCTTTGTAGGTAACTTGACAGTTTTTCCTGCGCTGCTTTCAGGATTCTTTCTTTGTCTTTGGTTTTGGTGAGTTTGATGGTATGTCTTCATTATTTTCTTTTGTGGTATATTCTGTTTGGGGTTCATTGGACTTGAATGTATATATTCTTACGTTTCATCATATCAGGGAAATTTTCCTCTGACAAATCTTCAAATATTTTCTCTGTGTTTTTATTTGTCTCTTCCTGTTCTGGAATTCTGATTACACATAGATTATTCTTTTTGATGGTATCCCACATGAACCTTAGGCTTTCTTCATTTTATTTTGACCTTTTTTCTGACTGATCCCTTTCCAAAGAAGTATTGAGGTATTTGTTTTCAATCTCACTAATACTGTCTTCCATTTATTCACTTCTACTCTTTTGCTCACGATCTATTTCTGAGAATTTAGAATTAATCTTTGGGATTTCTATCTGTAGATTTTGTATAATTTCTAATTTTTCATTTATTTTGTCATTTTGTTCTTGTATTGTCTTTCGAAATTATTCTAGAGCTTTTTCTGTATTTTCCTACATTTTGTCAGTGTTTTCCCTGATCTGTCTCTCAATCCATTGAAGGTACCTAGACATAATTCTTTTGTATTCCTTATCAGGGAATTCCAGTGCTGCTTCTTCTTCAGGGATGTATTCTGGGTCTGTATCCTGGTCTCTTTTTCTACTGCTTTACCTTGCTTCTTGTGTGCAATGTGATGGTCTGTTGTCTCTGAGACATTGTGACATTTTTGCTTTTAAATTTAATTGGTGATTGTATGTTGGAGTGATTCACCCAAGATTTTTGTTCCTTTGTTTTGTTTGGATGTATCTGAGTAAGCAGGGTACTGTGTTCCTCTATTTACTAGTTGGCAGCACTTATACATTCCACATATGTCTCCTTTCTAATTGTCAGCCTCCAATATGTCCATGCTGTCTTTGGCAAGTGGAGCTTATTCTTAGGTCTCTGCAATTAAAATAAGAATGCTGTCACTTTAAACATCCAAAATGGCTACTGCTTATAAACATTCAAAATGGCTGTGCCCAGCCGCCACTTGTAAACATTCACAATGGCTGAGCCCTCTGGATAGCTGAAAGTCAACAGCTCAGTTTTTTCTCCTTCTTTTCTGTTTTCTATTGTAGTCATCAGCCACTGGTGCAGTCAGCCAGCCAGCCCCTTGGCAAGCAGGGCCAATTTTTAGGTTAATTCTCACATCCTAACACCACTTGGAAATATTCACTATCCATGCCATCAGGATAGCTGACAGTCCACAGCTCTGCTTGTCTCTTTACTCACTGTTTTCATCCAGGTTCTTCTACTAGTTGGTGTTTAATCTACCTCTGTATCCTTCCTTTCAAACTCAAGGGTCCATGATTATCTTTTGTATCTGTGCCAATCGGTTTCTCTTTTCTTTGTTGAAGAGGGTCTGTGTAGCTTGTCTGCCTATTCCATCATCTTATTGGAAGTCCAAGTCTCTAACCTTTTGGTTAACAGTTGAGCAGGTTAACTGTTTGCACCAGGTACAACAGTCACTCCTTGGAAGGAAGATAGGGCAATCTACATCCATAGAGATACCACCTTGGAAACGCAAAGAGAGGTCACTATGAGTCCAATCAACTCCATGGCAATGAGTTTGGTTTGGTTTGGAGGTACAATAGCTGAGCTAACACCTGTTGTTGTTGTTGCAGGTGTTGTCAAGTTGGTTTTGACACATAATAACCCCATGTACAAAAGAATGAAACATTGCCCAGTCCTGTGCCATCCTCAAAATTCTTGCTATGCTTGAGCCCACTGTTGCAGCCACTGTGTCAATCCATCTCATTGAGGGTCTTCCCCTTTTCTGTTGACCCTTTACTTTACCAAGAATGATATCCATCTCAGGAAATGTTTCCTTCTGACAACATGACCAAAGTAGGTGAGACAAATTCTTGCCATTCTCTTCTCTAAGGAGCATTCCAGCTACACTTCCAAGACAGATTTGTTCATTCTTCTGGCAGTCCATGGTATTTTCAGGATTCTTTGCCAACACTACAATTCAAAGACATCAATTTTTCTTCCCTCTTCCTTATTAATTTCCCAGTTTTCACATGCATATGAGGTAACTGAAAATACTACAGTGTGGGTCAGGTGCACCTTAGTCTGCAAAGTGACATCTTTGCTCTTTAACACTTTAAAGAAGACTTTCACAGCAGATTTTTCCAGTACAATATAATATCTGATTTCTTGACTGCTGTTTCCATGGGTGTTGATTGTGTATCCAAGTAAAATGAAATCTTTGACAATTTCAATCTTTTCTCCATTTATTGTGATGTTGTTTATTGAATCAATTGTGAGCATTTTTGTTTTCTTTATGTTAAGATCTAATCCATACTGAAGACTGTAGTGTTTGATCTTCATCAGTGTTTCAAGTTATCTTCATTTTCAGCAAGCAAGGTTGTCTCACCTGCATATTGCAAGTTGTTAATGGGCCTTCCTCCAGTCCTGATGCCATGTTCTTCATATAGTCCAGCTTCGTGGATTATTTGCTCAGCAAAGAGATTGAATAAGTATGGTGAGATGATACAATCCAGATGCACACCTTTCTTGATTTTAAACCATGCAGTATTCTCTTCTTCTATTCAAATGACAGCCTCTTGATCTATGTACAGGTTACTCATGAGCACAATTAAGTTTTCTGGATTTCCCTTTCTTCACAATGTTATCCATATTTGCTAAGATCCACACAGTCAAAAATCCTTTTGGATAGTCAGTAAAACACAGGTAAGCATCTTTCTGGTATTCTTTGCTTTCAGCAAAGATCCATCTGACACCAGCAATGATATCACTTGTTCCATGCCCTCTTCTGAATCCAGTTTTAATTTCTGGCAGTTCCCTGAGAAGCTGAAAATGTTGGTGCACTACATATGTCTCATGGGTCATGAAAAGATTAAAGAGGTCTTTTCTAGTAGATTTGCCCAATGCACTATATCATTTAATTTCTTTTTGTTTTTAATGCATTTTATTGAAATATAATTTATGTATAGTGAAATACACAAAACTAAAGTGACATAGTTCAATGCATTTTTTTTTTTTTTTAGTGTTCCCCCCACCACTCCCACCCCTGGCAACCAACCAACAAAGTTTCTTACCACATATAAACTTTTCCTTGACCTCCACAATAGCGAATTAATGTTACATTTATCCTTCTATGATTGACTTATTTCACTTAGCATAATGTCTTCCAAGTTCATCCATGTTGTGCGGTGTTTTCCAGACCCTACATTATTATTCTTTAGTGCTGCATAGCATTCCATTGTGTGTATGTACCATAGTTTGGTCATCCACTGTTCCATTGATGGGCACATAGGTTGTTTCCATCTTTTTGCTATTGTAAATAGTGCTGCAATGAACATGGGTGTGCATATATCTGTTCCCGTCCTGGTTCTCACCTCTCTAGTATATATACCTGCTAATGGGATTCCTGGGTCAAATAGCAAGTCCAATTCCAGCTTTCTAAAGAATTGCCATACTGCTTTCCACAGTGTTGTATCACTTCACAGTCCCACCAGCAGTGTATAAGAGTCCCAATCTCTCCACATCCCTGCCAGCATTTGTTATTTTCTGTCTCGCTGAACCTCGCCGTCAGTGCTGGGGTGAGATGGTATCTCATTGTTCTTTTGATTTGCATCTCTCTGACAGCCAATGACTGTGAGCATCTCTTCATGTATTAGCTGGCTACCTGAATATCCTTAGTGAAGTGTCTATTCATGTCTTCTGCCCACTTTTCAATTGGATTGTTAATTCTTTTGCTGTTGAGGCATTGGAGTTTTCTATAAATCTTAGAGATAAGTCCCTTGCCAGATATGTAATTATTGACAAGTATGAATTTGTTGCTGTCATTTTTGTTATGTGCTTTTTTGTCATGTTGATTTCTTTGTTCCATATAATTTTCTGTGCTGAGCTCATTTTGTTTGTGAATTGTGTTATCACTTCCTTCATTGGTACTGTTTTAGTATTTACTAAATATTTGTGCTGGTCCTCTTTTTTAATGATGTGAAGGTTTATCATTTTTCTTTGAGGTTACCCTGTGATTTATAGTTTTCTTCTCACATTTAGAACAGTCCATTCTATCTTGTAATTGTCTTGACTTCCCTACCATTTAGAAATTCTGTAACTACACAATTTTTTCCCTCTCTTTGGTTGGTAGTTGTCATCATTTGTCAATTGATGTCTCTGGTTCTCTGTTCACGATCTTGTAGGCTTATTTATTTTGGATACTTCCATAGCTGGGTTGGTTTCTGGATTATGTCACCATGTGTGTTAATGGTCAATTTTTGTTGGCTGTTGTTGCTTCTCTGTCCAAAGGACTCTCTTTAGCATCTCTTGTAAGGTTGATCTGGTTTTAACAAATTCCCTTAATTTCTGCTTCTCTGGAAATGTCCTAATTTCACCACCATATTTGAGGGACAATTTTGCTGGGTACATAATTCTTGGTTGGAAATTTTTCTCTTTCAGGGTTTTGTATATACCATTCCATTGTCTTCTTGTCTGCATGGTTTCTGCCAAGAAATCTTCACTTAGTCTTATTGGTTGCCCTTGTAGATAACTTTTGTTTTTCCTGGGATGCTTTCAGGATTCTTTCTTTGTCTTTGGTTTTGATGAGTTTGATGATGATATGTCTTGGTGATTTTCTTTTGGGGTCTATCCTGTTTGTGGTTTGTTGAACTTCTTGAATGGGTATATTCTCATTTTTCATCATATCAGGAAAATTCTCTTCCACCAAATCTTGAACAATTTTTCTGTGTTTTTATTTATCTCTTCCTGTTCTGGAATTCTGATTACATGTAGATTATTCCATTTGATGGTATCCCACATGAACCTTTGGCTTTCTTTATTTTGTTTTGTTCTTTTTTTCTGATTGAACTCTTTCTAAAGAAGTATTGAGATATTTCCTTCAATCTCACTAATTCTGTCTTCCATTGATGCAATTCTACTCCTTTGCCATTCAATGTCTTATCTATTTCTGAAAATTTAATATTAATCTTCTGGATTCCTATCTGTAGATTTTGTATCATTTCTAATTTTCCATTTATTTTGTCATTTTGTTCTTGTATTGTCTTTTGAAATAGTTCCAGGATTTTCTCTGTGTTTTCCTCAGTTTTGTCAGTGTTTTTTCCCTGATCTGTCTCTCAATTCATTGACGATACCTAAATATAATTCTTTTGAATTCCTTATAAGGGAGTTCCAATGCTGTGTCTTCCTCAGGGATGTGTTTTGGGTCTGTATCCTGGTCCCTTGTTTCTCCTGCTTCATCTTGCTTCTTTCTGTGCACTGTGGTGCTCTGTTGTCTCTGAGGCATTATGATGTTTTTGTGTTTATATTTAATTGGTGATTATATGTTCAAGTGACTTGCCCACAATTTTTGTTTTCTTTGGATTTTATCTAAGTAAGCAGGGTACTGTGGTCCTCTTCAGTAGTTAGCAGCACTTACACACTCACCACTTGTCTCCTTTCCCTTTGTCAGCCTCCCATATATCCCTGCTGTCCTTGGCAAACAGCGCTTATTCTTAGGTCCCTGGAATCCAAATGAGAATGTTGTCACTTTAAAATCCAAAATGGCCACTGCTTGTAAAGATTCAAAATGGCTGTGCCCTCAGTTACTTTAAATATCCAAAATGGCCTCCACCATTTGTAAAGATTCAAAATGGCTGTACCCTCAGTCACTTTAAATATCCAAAATTGCCACCACTTGTAAACATTCAAAATGGCTGCGCCCTCAGTCACTTTAAATATCCAAAATGGCTGCTGTTTGTAAATAATCAAAATGACTGCATCATCCGGACAGCAGAAAGTCCACAGCTCAGGTTGTCTCCCTCCTTGCTGTTCCCCTTTCTAGCCAAAGGCCACCAGCACTGTCATCCCTGCAGCCCTGGTAACCAGGGCTGATTTTTAGGTCAATCTCATGTCCCAACACCACTTGGAAATATTCAGGCTGTTGGTCCTGTCAGAGTAGCTGACAGTCCACTGCTCCAACTATCTCTGTAGTTACTGTTTTTGTTCAGGTTTTTCCACTAGTTGGTGCCTAATCCATTTCTGTATAGTTCCTTTCAAAGCCCAGGGCTCCAGGATCATCTTCTGTATCTCTGTCAATTTGTTTCTCTTTTCTTTGTTGAAGAGGGTCTGTGTAGCTTGTCTGCCTATTCCTCCATCTTACCAGAAGTCTATCATTTAATTTCTTGACTGCAGTTTCCATGGGCATTGATTGGGGATTCAAGTAAAATTAAATTCTTGACAACTTCAGTATTTTTTCCATTTATCACAATGTTGTTTATTGGTCCAGTTGTAAGGATTTTTGTTTTCTTTATGTTGAGGTGTAATTCATACTGAAGGCTATGATCTTTGATCTTCATAAGTAAGTGTTTCAGTTCCTCTTCACTTTCGGCAAGCATAACAAAAAATTAATATAATGTGTGATATATATAATCACATTATATTATATTCATACTTTTTCCTAATTCTAATTATCCTTGTGTTTCTGGGATGAAGTTTTCTTGGTTGTGGTCCATAAGTAATTTAATACATAGTGAATTCAATTTAATAGATGATTCCATATGCATAAATTACTCTACAGTTTAATATGCTTTTCTTCCTTCCTTCTTTCTTTCATTTATTTTTTCCCTCCTCTCCTCCCTTCTCCTTTTCTCCTTCTCTTCTTCCCTCTCCCTCTCTTCCTTGTTTTCTTTCTTCCTTGTCAGATTTGGTATTAGAGTTATTATAGCTCTTAAAAAAACTGGGTAGCTTCCTGTATTTATTTTTGTATTTGTATACATTCTTTAAAAATTCTGTTCTTGATGTTTATCTATTATGCTTTTTCTCTGCAACAACTAAATCTTGCTCTTTTCTTTTGTTTTTGCATCACTTTATTTTAGTTATATTTATTATTTCCTTCTTCATTTTTAATAAACTTTTTAATCCTTATTTAACTTCTTGACTTGAATGAAGACTCAATTATTTTCATTGTTTCTTCAATCATGAGAAAATTTAGAGTTGAAAAATTTCACATTTGCTGGATCTCAGTTTTTAACTTTGATGCATAGGGTAGGTTGTTTCTTTGCTGGATTTTTTTTTTTTTTTTTTCCCAGATCTTCTTACAGTGAATTCTTCCTGACATTCAGATCTCAGCCTAAATGTCATTTCAGAGAGGCTTTCCCAACCAAATCAGTACTGCCCCTCACACCAGTCACTGTCAGTCATATCATTCTGGTTTACTTTCATTAAAACATGTACTAGCTCTGATATTGTACTTGTTAATTAGTTTTTTCTCCTGCCATGTCTCCCCCTATTCTAGTGGCAAAATGTATGCCCCATGAGTCTTTTCAGTGCTGTATATCCTGCTCTTACAACAGTCTCTAGCATCTAATAAGTCATCAATAAATGTCCATTAGATGAATGCATGAAACATTTTCTCATTTTCATTAATTTAGCCTGTATCTGTAATTTTTATTTCATTTTGCCTTAATACTTATTTGGGAGTTTCTCCTCCTCCTCAAGTGGATGGTTTATTTGCCTATTTAATTTCTAGTTTTATTACTTTGTGATATGATAAAATGCTCACATAAATTTTCTGCCTTGAAACTTAAGTTTATCTTTGTATCCTAGTCATGATCAATTTTGCAAATGTTTCATGGATTCTTTGAAAGATGACATATTTACTCTTTGTAAAGGAAAAATTTTATCTATGACTTAGATTTTCTGTTTTTGATGATTTTCATTTATTTGACTTTTTTTTAGATTTATTTATTATTTAAGCTGTCAAAATTTGAGATGTGTGTTTAAAAGCCTCCCACAAGTGGTGTTTTTCTTTTTCAAGTACTTTGTTTCTTAAGTTTCTAGCATTCTTTGTTATTGCCACAGAAAGGCTCCAACTGTTAAATATAGTGTGGCTTGTGCCTTTGTTTAGAATAAAATGTTTTTCTTTGACACATTTATGCTTTTTGACATGAAATCAGTTTGTCTGAAATAAGTCATCCCAGTACTATTGTTGTGTTTGTCAGACAGAGAATCTGGGACCCTCTGGTTTAGAGTGCTGATGACTCCAGGAGCCTCTTTCCTGATGTGCACAAAAAGTTAAAATGATACTTCAATTGACAGCTAAAAGGGGTGGGGGGGCAGTTAATATGTTACTAATGCTTCTCTTGTATAAAAGAAAAAAAAAAAAAAAGGACCCACTGGTGAATCCTCTAGGAGGCTGAAACGACAACTTTACTAGAGTCAGAAATTACATACCTGTCATCCATGTTAGAAATGTCCTAAGATGTCCAGACATCAACACTGTCTCCAAAGTGGCTGCAGCTGAAATTCACTCTGGACTATGTCATTGACTCTTTCATGAAGATGTCCCTGTTGCTGACTGCCATTTCAGACAGCCAGAGAGATCCCTAGACGGCTAAGGGAAAAGAGGGTGGGGTAAGTGTGGAGAAATAGGAGATTCTGTTTCTGTGATGCTTCTCTGCTTAGCTTGATTAACAGTGGCCCGAGATATGCCTTGTCCATTCCCACCTAATCCTTGTTCTGGTACTGAGGCGTCAGAGTAGAAAATGCTTGAGAAATTTCATAATGCTCTTGCGATAGTCTAGAGCCCTGCAGAGTCATCATTCTCCAGGAAACAAAACCAAATACATTTTTCAGGCTTGATTCATATCATATGGATATGGTGGCAAAATAAGAAGTAAGCAATAGTGTAGTTGCAGAACCAAGTGGCAGGTAATAACCTGTGCGGAATTCTCTGTCCCTGTCATCAGTGTCACTTTTCATTATGTGATAAATGGCCATCAGCAGCATGGGGCATCCCACTTCTCAAGGGCTTTCTACAAATGGATGAGAAAATGTACAACTTTGTGAAGTGTTGGAAGTGTTTTGGAAGAAAAATGCAGGTGAACGAACAAAACAAAATAGTATAACTCAGCTATAGTGGATACTGCGATATGCCACCCTTCAGTGATAGATTCGTTGCTTGTTGTTAGGAGTGCTGCCAGCACCCTTCAGCTGCCTTCACTGCAGACAGCCTTCTTACCCAGGTTATCTCCTTTCTCAGAGTGGCCCACATCAAATGACTAATCAGTATGGGGTCTTACAATCTTGTTCCCACTTAGGAAACTTGAAAGAACCAGTCCAGGTCCAGGGCTCCCGGAAGAGTCTGCAGAGGCCTTCCTGGAGACTGCTTAGAAGCTCAACTTTTCCCTCTGCTTAATCCTACCTCCTTTCCCACTCTTTCATAGTATTGCTTTGAAGGGCACTCCTTCATAAATATTCTGTACATTGAACTCCATCCCAGAATTAGCTTATTCCTAGGGAACCTGAACTGCAGATCAATCATATAGAATAGTAGGAAATTATTTATTTCTTCAATATTCTTTGACCAGAAACTTAAGCACAATTTTGAAGATGCAGATTTTTTTAAAGAGTTTTCTTAGAGGGAAATTATAACAATAAACCCACTGCTACCAAGTTGATCCTGACACATATCCCTATAGGTCAGAGTAGAACTGCCTTGTAGGGTTTGCAAGGCTGTAAATCTTTAAGGAAACAGAATACCTCATCTTTTGCCTGCTGAATGGCTTGTGAGTTCTAACCAATGACCTTCTGGTTAGCAGCTAAATGCTTTAACCACTGCACCACCAGGGCACATAAATTAAAACAGTAATTACCATTAATTAGCATTCCATATGTGTTAGGTCCTACTAAGTGCTTTACATCCATTGTTGTTGTTATGTGCCGCTGAGTTGGACCGGCTCATAGAGATCCCTCCTTGGGTTTCCGAGGCAGTATCACTACGGAAGTAGATTGCCCTATCTTCCTTCTGAGGAGTGGCTGGTGGGTTTGAACTGCCAGCCTTCTAGTTAGCAATCAAGTGCCTTAGGCACTATGCTACCAGAGTTCCCATTAGCTCCTTCTATTCTCAATGCAATCTTCTAAGACAGATACTATTATTAGGTTCATTTTATAACTGTGGGGAACCAAGTTTAGAAAGGTTAAATAGCCCAAGTTCACACAGTTAGGAACTATTGTGGTTAAAATTTGAAAGTCAATTCTGTCTGAATACAAAAAACTGACTAATTAACAACCACACATTACTACCTCTTGCAGGTATGGTATAGCATGCTTTTTAAAGTAATTCCTTTAAGTAATCAGTTCTTAGTGGCATTGAGAAGGTAACTGGATCTGCTAAAAAAGAAAAAAAAAAGGGCAGGATGGTGGGAGGTGGATGTGCTACATTTTCTAGGAAAAAAAAAAAAAAGGATCATTTATAGTTACATAAATATTAAACTCCTTTTGGTTATTTTCTTCCATGTCTACAAAAAGAACTGGAAATAGAATAAGAAGGGTTTTTCGGTATTTAGATCCATCAGGAATTTATGAAATATTCAGGACAGTAGGATCCACAGAACTATGTATTTTGGAAAGAGGATTTATCTGTTATCTACAGAGTTGGGGGCTATTTGTAATTTCAAAGGCCTATATGGGTAGTGTGGAGTCCCTGGGTGGCACAAACGGTTAACATGTTCAGCTAGTAACCAAAAGAATGGAGGTTCCAGTCTACCCAGAGACGCCTCAGAAGAAAGGCCTGGTGATCTACAAGGATACCTTGAAGATATTATGGGTTTGGTTCCAGAGCACTGCAGTGAAACAAATATCACAATAAAGGGAGTCACAAGAATTTTTTGGTTTCCCAGTGCATATAATTGTTATGTTTTATACTATAGTCTATTAAGTATGCAACAGTATTATGAAAAAGTTTGAAATACTGTGAGAATTACCAGAATGTGATATATATACATGAAATGAGCATGTGCTGCTAGAAAAAATGGCAATGATAAACTTCTTTGGCACAGGGTTGCCACAAATCTTCAATTTGTAAAAAACACAGTGTCTGTGAGGTATGATAAAACAAAGCACGTTAAAGTGAAGTGTGCTTGTACTTCCAAAAAATCAGCCACCGAAAACCTTGTGGAGCACAGTTCTACGCTGATACACACGGAGTCACCGTGAGTCGGAATCAATTCAAGGGCAACTGGTAGCATGGTTTGTGTAGATAGTGTTAAGCAAAATAACTTTTAGTGTTTTCTGTTTGTTTGATTGATTTATTTATTTATTTTAAATCTCTTCAAAAGAGAAGTACTTCTATCAAGGCCATTTTCAGTTTCATTACCTCCTGCCTGAATCCTGTAATGTTCCTCCAGCCTAACCATGCCCATTGTGGGCTATGCCCTTTGAAGCCTTGCACATTTCAGTTGCTGTTGTATCTATTGAAGAAATGCATCTCTGACCCTTCAGTAAGGGGAAGCAAGCTTGCCTGCAATTCACAAGAGCACTGAGACCTTCTCATACTGAGGAACAACAGTCAGGTTAGCAGCCCTTGTTCTCAAATTTTTTCCATTCTTTCTGGGAATTTAAGTAACATCCAGAGCACTAGTTGGGTAGCATTCCAAAGAGTTTTCAATCACATTTAAACTCATATGTCGCCTTATCAGGTACTGTAGGCCAGATCCCAATCTCAGCCACATAGGTCATATACCCCTAACAGGCTGAAAAAGACCAGAGCAAAACTGTCTCAGTCCATAGGCCACATTCTTATTACAAATGATCCAAGCTATTCCTGGAAGAGCGTCCGTTTAGACCAAACATCCTAGGGCTCCTGACTGAAGCTGTTCGGGCTTCTGTGTATGCTTATAGCCTCATAGCTGCTGGCCATACCCCATAGTCCCCTAAGGCTTGCCAGAATGGTTTGAGCTGCCTGCTGTCTCCATTATTTCCATTCCTCCACAGAGATAGGCCACAAGGTACTACACGCCATGGTGTCATGTTTGGATATTTACTCTACCTTAATGCTCAGAAAGAATTATGGAATCATTGAGGACACTTCCAGAAAGTAGCTGGGAGGGCTAGTGGGATTTTAGCAGATGAATGCTTGCTTTGCTTTGGAGAGCTCTCTGGGTAGAGCTCTCACAAGGACATTCAGGCCTTCCTGATTCAGTGCTATAATAATGGCAATGCTAACTTTTATTGAGTATTGATTATGAACCTGGCAGCATGCTAAGTGCTTCACCTACATTATCTCATTTAATCTTTGATTAAGCATTAGTCTCAAGAATGTTATGAGATAGGATCATTATCCCTATTTCATGAATGAGAAAACTGTGGGCCAGAGAGGTTGTCTTGTCCAAGGTCACAAAAAGATAACAAGTCAGCATTCACAGTCCCATACTCTGGTAGCATAGTGGCTAAGACACTTGCCTGCTAACCAGACGGCTGGCGGTTCAAACCCACCAGCCACTCCTCGGAAGGAAGGTTGGGCAATCCTACTTCGTAGTGATACTGCCTCGGAAACCCAAGGAGGGGTCGCTATGAGTCGGGGCCGACTCGACGGCACATAACAACAACAACAACAACCTGGCTTTAGGGCCCATTCCTGACCCATTGCTATGCCACAGATTCTGTACTGGCAATCCATGGGCTAGATCTTGTATAGCCTGTCAATGTTCTGAAAGATATTTCAATATTTAAAATAGAAAAGATTTCACATATTAAAACACACACAAATTCCCAGAGTTCTTTGAAAATGGTTATGTCTGGCAACATTGGATCTTGTAAAAATGTCATGGTGGTGACATCTTCTGACTTCTAATTTCATAAGTGGGAGAGAAAAACAACATCAGCAGCATCAGCCCAAGGCTGATTCCTATGAGACAGAAGCCAGACAGATATACCTCCACCCTTCAACCTTTTTACCAATTTTGACATAAACTGTCACTCCCCTGGCACTTTCTACTTCTCTGCTGGGTTCAATAATTTGTTGCAATGGCCACACAGAACTCACAGACCATACTTACTATTATGGGGTTTATTAGGGAAGTAACAGGTTACAATTCAGGTTCAGGAATGCTCAGGATACATACATTTCTTCCACTGGGGACAGCCTCCCCTCGGCCATGCCCTCAGGCACTCCTCTTTTGGTCCCTTGGCCTTTTGCCCTGACCTCTGCCTGACTCAGGCAAGTATAAAAAAGCTCTTTTAGCTCTTTCAGTAGATGTACCCCACTCAGCAAGCAGGTCTCCTGCCCAAAGGCACTCAGCTTTCCTGTTCTGTGTCTGCTCTTGGTTCTGTGGGCTCTGTTGCTATCTCTCTGCAGTCTCAGCACAGGGATCTCAGGTCCAAGGATGCACTCCACTCCTGGCTTTTCTTTTCTGATGGTAGTGAGATCCCCCTTTTCTGCTTCTGGGATGGCTTATCTTAAGCCTAGCAGGAAGGCAAAACTGATCAATCCCCATGTTAGGGTTCCATACACATTATCTCCATGGACCCACTCACACGAGGGTGCCATGTAGTTATTTATATTATTAACAAACTATCCAATCCCCTTGATGTGCCACAAGCACCTCACATTTGCATAATCCCACCCAATCATCTGGGGGGAGTCACAAGGACCATGGCTAGAAGAGCCATGTTAAGAAATTCATTGCACCACAGACCTGTAACCAAAGGTTCCTGTCTACTGGAGGTGAGTATTGGCTGCCTTGTTGGCTGGACCATGTGTTCTCTAGTTTGCCTTAGAATCGAGTACAGCAGGGTGGTTCTTGTTTACATACCTGCATGACTCCTGCATGCACCTAAATTGCCCAGCCCTGCTATATAGCTCCCTATACCATGATTAAGGAGCTCTGGTAGCATAGTGCCTAAGGCACTTGACTTCTCACCAGAAGGCTGTTGGTTCAAACCCACCAGCCACTCCTCGGAAGGAAGGTTGGGCAATCCTACTTCTGTAGTGTAGTGATATTGCCTCGGAAACCCAAGGAGGGGTCGCTATGAGTCGGGGCCGACTCGACAGCAAACAACAACAACAACAACAACATACCACAATTTTGGGCTGCTAGATGCATCCTCTGGCTTTCTACTACCCTGGAAACAGAACTCTGGGATAACACATTTCAGAGTATCTGGGAACAAAGAACATAAGGTGGTGATGGTTTGGAGCAAAGTGGTAGGTAACTGCTGATCTTCTTAGCTGCCGTCCAGTTGGCCCTGGACTCATGAGGAACCTCATGCATAGTGAAACAAAACACTGTCTGGTCCTGTGCCATCTACATGATTGGTTGAGGATCAGACCATTGTGATCCTAGGGTTTTTATTGGCTGATTTTCACATGTAGATCACCAGGCCTTTCTTCCTAGTCTGTCCTAGTCTGGAAGTCACTGAAACCTATTCAGCATCACAGCAACAAATAAGCCTCCACTGACAGATGGGTATGACTGTGCATGCAGTGCACTGGCCGGGAATCTAACCAGGGTCTCATGCATGGAAGGCAAGAATTCTACCACTGAACCACCAGTATTTCAGTAGGTAATCAGTTAGTTCATGGCTACTTCCAAGTCAGCCCATTTCCAAGGGGATGGCAGGATACATGTGTGGCAAAGAAAGTGCTGGGAAGTGACTGTAGACCTGGAATTAAGGGGGGGCGGTTTGAAGTTAACAAGTTATAAGACAAGTGTTAGCTCCAAAACCATTCTATGCTATTGATTATAAGCCAATTTCATATTTTCACATGAGTGGGGTTGATTTCCAGTGTGAATCTTCCAGAAGTGAACAAGCCTTTGTAAATTGCTTACAGTGGGTACAAATAGGTAATTAGCAAACAACTCTGGCTGGTTGGGTTCAGAGCAACTGAAAGGCCCTGGACCCAGCCCAATTAAGAGATGTGTGGACTGACCCATTAGGTTGCCAGAGCTTTCCTTTACATCAGTTCAGGTAACCAGATCAGGGCTTGGTTCTTTATAGGAAACCATAATAGGAACCACTGAAAACATTCCTCACCAGTGCAAACAACTCACCTGAAATAGGAGTCAACATCACATAGAAATTGTGTTGTTGTTATGTGCTGTCGAGTTGGACCCGACTCATAGCAACCCCTCCTTGGGTTTCTGAGGCTGTATCACTATGGAAGTAGATTGCCCAACCTTCCTTCCAAGGAGTGGCTGGTGAGTTTGAACCTCCAGCCTTCTGGTTAGCAGTCAAGTAGGCACTATAGTACCAGAGCTCCTATGGGAACTATAGTAGAGGGAATTTCACAATATTTCAGTGCATTCAGAAGAACTCACAGGAACTGTATTGTTTTCTATTCCCTCTCTCTCTTTTAAAGCGTAAACACTTATCACAACAAAGTGAACCTGTTTCTCAAATTAGAGTAGCTATAAAAATAAACATTTATCCATAAGACCAAACTAAAAGAAATCAAGATAAGCCAATAGATCAGGCACAAAAACTCTCATAATATCTTTAACTTATATGCTTTTTTTTTTTTTTTTTTAATTTCTGCACCTCCATGTACCTCTCTATGTCTTCCTCTTCTTCAATGCCACCTTCTTATATGTTTTTTTGTATATCTGTGGGTCTAGTAATTCCCTCTGGCTTTTAATCACTATTGAGTATATATTTTACTGGCTTCTTTGAATAAGCCTTGTTTTATTTTTCGCAAAGGTAATATATGCAATATGATGCTTAGTTACTTATAGGAAAACTTTACCTTAGTCATGACTTCCCAATATTCTCTGAGCTTGAGCAGGTGTAGGTGAGCTGTGGGAGAGATGTGAACTATTCTGAGAGCCAAACACCAATGCAGCTCCTTAGAGGCCTCTATGAGAAGGATGACTTGATCTGGACCATACCTGCTGTCTTGACCTTACAGAATCTTGCCTCTATATCCAGAGCCAGTTGATTTTCCAGCTTATGCTGGAGCAGTGAGCCTCCTAAAGTAGGGTTTCTCAAACTGTAATGTGTACACGCATCACCTGTTAGAATGCAGAATCTGATACTGTAGGTGTAAGGTGAGGCCATGTCAATATTTCTAAGCTCTCTGGTGATGCTGATGCTGCTGGTTCACAGACTTTACTTTTGAGTAGCAAACCCCTAGACTAGTGATTCTCAAAATTGGTACTAGGGCCAACAGTAATAACAACAGCAGAGAACTTGTTAAAAATACAAATTCTTAGTCCTTACCACCTGAATCAGACAGAAACTTTGGGTGTGTGGCCCAAAAATCCATGTTTTAACAAACACTCTATGTGATTCTGATGCATACTAGGGTTTTTTTGTTTTGTTTTGTTTTCTTAATTGTGATTTAGCACATAGAGGTCAATGTAATTTTACCCAAATGGAATCTCAGAGTTTTGTAACTTATTTTCACTCAATAAGGTGCTAAGGACCTCTTTCCAAGTATTGGGGAGCTTAGTCATGTCATGTGGAAGACATGCCCAGACCATACACTCCACAGGGGCAATTATCCAAGGTATAAATACATGATGGATGTATTCACTCTTATTCTGTTCAAGTTGAATAAAATTCTCATTAAAGTGAAAAAAAAAACTTATTTGTTTGAAAGTTTACAGAGCAAATTTATTTTCCACACAGCAGTTCATACACATTTTGTTTCATGATGTTGATTATAATCCCCATAATGTATCAGCTTAATTCCCTCTTCCTCCCTGTAGTTACTTTTCCTCCACATCCTTCTTTCCTATGCATTCCTGCCCTCTGAGCTATCTCCCTGTATAAATATTGCCCTCTTGCTCTCCCATGACTGATTGTTCTAAGGAGTGTATCTTCCTGATGTAAATGATCACCTTGTACGCCTGTCTATAGTTTGGGTGGAGGCTATGGGATTGAGTTTAATTCCAAGCCTGAAGGGTGCCTAGGGGCCAGTCTCAGGGGTTTCATCAGTCTCTATCAGACCAGTAAGTCTGTTCTTTTTTATGATTTTGAGTATTGTTGCACAGTTTTCTCCCACTCTATCCACTGCAATCAAGATGTGTTAATTATCACTGGTGACTGGAATGCAAAAGTTGGGAACAAAGAAGAATCACCAGTAGTTGGAAAATTTGGCCTTGGTGACAGAAATAACACTGGAGATCTCATGATAGAATTTTGCAAGACCAACGACTTATTCATTGCAAATACCTGTTTTTCAACAACACAAATGGCGGTTATACACATGGACTTTGCCGGATAGAGTACACAGGAACCAGATTGACTACATCTGTGGCAAGAGGCGATGGAAAAGCTCAATACCATCAGCTAAAACAAGGCCAAGAGCTGATTCTGGAACAGACCATCAGCTGCTCATATGAAAGTTCAACTTGAAGTTAAAGACAATTGAAACAAGTCCACGAGAGCCAAAATATGACCTTGAATATATCCCACCTGAATTTAGAGACTATCTAAAGAATAGATTTTTGATGCATTGAACACCAATGATCAAAAACTAGAAGAATTGTGGGACAACATCAAGAGCATCATCTATGAAGAGAGCAAGAGGTCATTAAAAATATGAGAAAGAAAGAAAAGACCAAAATGGATGTCAGAAGAGACTCTGAAACTTCCAAAGAGTGAAGTGTAGCTAAATCAAATGGAAGAAATTACAAGATAAAAGAGCTGGACAGAAGATTTCAAAGAGCAGTTCAGGCAGACAAAGCCAATTATGATAATGAAATGTGCAAAGACCTGGAGTTAGAAAACCAAAAGGGAAGAACACACTCAGCATTTCTCAATCTGAAAGAACTGAGGAAAAAAATTAAGCCTTGAGTTGAAATATTGAAAGATTCTCTGGGCAAAAGATTGAATGATGCAGGAAGCATCAAAAGAACATGGAAGGAATACACAGAGTCACTGTACCAAAAAGAACTCATCAATCTTCATCCATTTCAGGAGGATATGTTCAAGAACAAATGGTACTGAAGGAAGAAGTCGAAGCTGCATGGAAGGAATTGGCAAAGAACAAGGCTCCAGAAGTTGATGGAATAGCCATTGAAATGAACAAATGGATGCCCCAGTGGAAGCATTCACTCAGTTATGCAAAGAGATTTTGAAGACAGCTACCTGGCCAACTGACTGGAAGAGATCCATATTTGTACCCATTCCAAAGAAGGGTGATCCCACAGAATGTGGAAATTATTGAACAATATCATTAATATTGTATGCAAGTAAAATCTTACTGAAGATAATTCAAAAATGGTTGCAGCAGTATATTTTCAGAGAACTTCCAGAAGTGCAGGCTGGATTCAGAAGAGGACATGGAACAAGGGATATCATTGCTGATGTCAGATGGATCTTGGCTCAAAGCCAAGAATACCAGAAAGATGTTTACTTGTGTTTTATTGACTATGCAAAAACATTTGATTGTGTGGATCGTA
The DNA here is from genome assembly GCF_000298275.1 of Orycteropus afer afer. NCBI lineage: Eukaryota > Metazoa > Chordata > Mammalia > Tubulidentata > Orycteropodidae > Orycteropus > Orycteropus afer. The sequence continues at coordinate 7,655,201 of NW_006921597.1, forward strand.
ACAAATTGTGGATAACATTGAGAAGAATGAGAATTCCAGAACACTTAATTGTACTCATAAGGAACCTGTACATAGACCAGGAGGCTGTCATTCAAACCAAACAAGGGAACACTGCATGGTTTAAAATCAAGAAGGGAGTGCATCAGGGTTGTATCCGTTGATCATATTTATTCAATCTGTATGCTGAGGAAATAATCCAAGAAGCTGGACTATATGAAGAAGAACATGGCTTTAAGATTGGAGGAAGAATCATCAACAACCTGTGATGTGCCAATGACACAACTTTACTTGCTGAAAGTGAGGATGATTTGAAACACTTACTGATGAGAATTGAAGAATATAATCTGCAGTATGGATTATATCTCAATATAAAGAAAACAAAAATCCTCACAACTGGACCTATAAGCAACATTACGATAAATGGAGAAAAGACTGAAGTTGTCAAAGGTTTCACAGTGCTTGGTTCTACAATCGACACCAATGGAAGCAGCAGCCAGGACATCAGATGATGTGTAACACTGGGCCAGTCAGCTGCAAGGGACCTCTTTCAAGTGCTAAAGAGCAAAGATGTCTCCTTGAGGACTAAGGTGTGCCTGACACAAGTCATGATATTTTCAAACACCTCATATGCATGTGAGAGCTGGACAATGAATAAGGAGACCGAAGAACAATTGATGATTTTGAGATGCAGTGCTGGCAAAGAATGCTGAAAGTCCCACATTCTGCTAAAAGAGCTAACAAATCTGTCCTGGAGGAAGTGCAGCTGGAATGCTCCTTGGAAGTGAGAATGGCCAGACTTCGTCTCACCTACTTTGGTCAGGTTGCCAGAAGGACCATTCCCTGGAGAAGGATGTCATGCTTGGTAAGGTGGAGGGCTGACAAAGGAGGGCAAGGCCCTCAACGAGATGGATTGGCACAGTTCCTGAGGCTATGGGGTCAAGTATAGCGGGGATCGCAGAGCTGGTGCAGGACCGGGCGGTGTTTTGTTCTGCTGTGCATAGGGTCTCTATGAGTCAGAGGAAAATCTATGGCACCTAACAACACAACAACAACTATCCAGGAGCTCCTGCACTGATTCCTTTCTGATTGGTTAATAGTGGTAGCCAGGCACCATCTAGTTCTTCTGGTCTTATGGTCATATAGGCTGAGGTTCACATGGTCCACTTGTCCCTTGGACTAACTGTTTCCATGCATCTTTGATTTTCTTCATTCTTCTTTGCTCTGGATAAGAAGAGCCCCATAATTGCATCTAGATGGCCACTGCAAGCTTTTAAGACCCCAGTCGCCACTCATCAAAGTAGGATGTAGAATAATGTTTTTGTGTAGTATGATATGCCAGTTGAGCTTGGTGTCCCTATGACCATGTCCTGAGCCCACAGGTCCAACAATTCGCTCCCTCAAGGTGGTTGGCTGTGGCTAAGAAGTTATCATAATTTTGCCCCTGTTAGTTCTATTTAAATGGATATTTTTACAGCACATACAAATATGTGTGTAGAAATATCTACCAACCTTATCTATGGCATGCCTAGACATACCTGATCATTCAGCTTGTCTACCTACATCTACTCATAGATTAATGTTTGTTATTACTGATAATGCAGTATTGTGTATGTGAAAGTGCTTATCTTTGTTGTTTGTACCTCTTATGCACCTGTGTCTTCATTTTCCTTAGTGTTACTGTGTTTGTCACTTGCTTTTGGTATATCGCCTTTCCCTTGCACAGTAGGGTTTTAAAACCACTGTCTATACCATGAAGGGAGTCCCTGGGTAGTGCAAATGGCAGTTTTCTTCCATCAGAGTTGTTATCCCTTCCTTAGAGACACCAAAGTTTAGCTGAGCAAGTGGTCACTCAACTAGCAACCACATTTTCCAGCCTTTCTTGCAGCTAGAAGGGGCATATGACTAAATTCCTGCCACAGAAATGTGAATAGAAGTGATGTGTGCAACATCAGTACCACATTCTTTATTAAGAAAATGGCTTATGTTCTACTCTCCTAGTGTCTGGGAAATGGCAGCAACAGCAGTGGCCCCCTTAGAACCAAAGGTGGGGGCTACTCACTGAGAATGGAAGAGTTGCCCCAGTGCCTGTATCTTTGGATGACTTTAAGGGACAGTGGTGTCTATTTGCTCTGGGCCTCCAGCCTATCTGTGGATCCTATAAGAGAGAGAATTAAACTTCTGTCTTGTTTGAGTCTCTGTATTTTTCAGTCTCTTTGCCAAGGCAGTCAAGACTGTTCTGTAGTTTGTATACCCAGAGTAGGTATATCTTTAGTTTAGCTCAGGACCACAAAAGCTCTTATCCAATTTGTCATAATCTGTGCATAGTTACAGGGTGAGATTTCTCTTGAGTTTAAATATTATCACGATTCCCACCTGACTGCCATTTCTTTGAACTCTTCCATCTTTTCCTGCCCACTTGCTCTCTCTTTATTTTTCAGGTGCTCTATACATTTTGAGAATAGAACCTATGAGTCATGGGATTTCTTAGCCAGGTCACAACTGAACGCCTTGGGGAGAGTGGACTAGGAGAGAAAAGGTAAGTGAATGAGATTCTGAGGTGAAAAAGAAAGCCTTAATTACCTGGAACTCAGCTAATTACAGCTGTCCATTAATGACAATGTTTTTACCGCAACTCAAGAAAGAAAAAACTACAATCAAATAAGCTGTTATTAGAGATTCATTCAAAAAACCAAGTTACTAGGTCCACATCAGAGTTTCAGTCCAAACCCTTCCACAGTGGCATCCCAATTTGATGATATGGGTATTTGTTGTAATGGTTTTGAGGTACTCTGCTTTGTCAAAGTGGGCACTTACATGTTAGGACAAAATGGACTACAAACTCTACTTTATGCAACTTATGCTAAAGAAATATTTTACAATTGTGCAAAACGACATGTATGTGGATGTTCATTGTGTCATTGCTTCTTGTTGTTAGGTGCTGTTAAATCGTCTCTGACTCATAGTGACCCTATGCACAGCAGAATGAAACACCACCTGGTCCTGCACCAGCTCCATGATCCTTGCAATACTTGAGCCCATCGTCGCAGCCAGTGTGTCAATCCATCTTGTTGAGGACCTTCCCCTCTTTGGTTGACCCTCCATCTTGCCAAGCATGACATCTTTCTCAACGGAATGGTCCCTTCTGACAACATGACCAAAGTATGTGAAACAAAGTCTAGCCATTATCACTTCTAAGAAGAATTCCAGCTGCACTTGTTCCATGACAGACCTGTTAGTTCTTTTAGCAGTCCACGGTACTTTCACCATTCTTCACCAGCACCACAACTCAAAAGCATCAATTCTTCTTTGGTCTTCCTTATTCATTGTCCAGCTCTCACACACATATGTGGTGATTGAAAATACTATGGCTTGTGTCAGGCACACCTTAGTCCTCAAGGAGACATCTTTGCTCTTTAGCACTTGAAAGAAGTCCTTTGCAGCTGACTTGCCCAGTGATATACATCATCTGATGTCTTAAATGATGCTTCCACTGGCGTCAATTGTAAAACGAAGCAATGTGAAGTCTTTAACAACTTCAATCTTTTTTCCATTTATCATGATGCTACTTATAGATCCAGTTGAGAGGATTTTTGTTTTCTTTAGATTGAGATGTAATCCATACTGTAGACTATATTCTTCAATCTTCATCCGTACGTGCTTCAAGTCATCCTCACTTTCAGCAAGCAAAGTTGTGTCATCAGTGTATTGCAAGTTGTTAATGATTCTTCCTCTAATCCTGATGCCATGTTTTTCTTCATATGATCCAGCTTCGTGGATTATTTCCTTAGCATACAGATCGAATAAGTATGGTAAAAGGATACAACCCTGACACACTCCCTTCTTGATTTTAAACCATGCAGTGTTCCCTTTTTCTGTTCGAATGACAGTCTCTTGGTCTATGTACAGGTTCCTCATGAGCACAATTAAGGGTTCTGGAATTCCCATTCTTTTCAATGTTATCCACAATTTGTTATGATCCACACAATCAAATGCTTTTGCATAGTCAATAAAACACAAGTAAACATCTTTCTGGTATTCTTGGCTTTGAGCCAAGATCCATCTGCCATCAGCAATGATATCTCTTGTTTCACGTCCTCTTCTCAATCCAGCTTGCGTTTCTGGAAGTTCTCTGACAATATACTGCTGCAACTGCTTCTGAATTATCTTCGGTAAGATTTTACTTGTATGTGATATTAATGATATTGTTCAATAATTTCCACATTCTGTGGGATCACCTTTCTTTGGAATGGGTACAAATATGGATCTCTTCCAGTTAGTTGGCCAGGTAGCTTTCTTCCAAATCTCTTGGCATAGCCAAGTTGAGTGCCTCCAGTGGGGGATCCATTTGTTGAAACATCTCAATGGGTATTCCATCAATTCCTGGAGACTTGTTCTTCGCCACTTCCTTCTGTGCAGCTTCATCTTCCTTTGATACCATTGGTTCTTAAACATATGCCACCTCCTGAAATGGATGATGATTGACCAGTTCTTTTTGGTACAGTGACTCTGTGTATTTCTTCCATGTTCTTTTTCTTTTTTTAATGCATTTTATTGAAATATAGTTAACGTACAGTGAAATACACAAAACTAGAGTGACATGGGTCAGTGCATTTTTTTTTCCAGTGTTCCCTCCTGCCCCCCCACCCCTGGCAACCAACAAAGAAAGTTTCCCTCCATATATAAACCTTTCTTTGACCCTCTACAACAATGAACTAATACTATATTTGTCCTTCTGTGATTGACTCATTTCACTCAGCATAATGTCCTCCAAGTTCATCCATATTATGCGGTGTTTTGCAGACTTTACATTATTCTTTAGTGCTGCATAGCATTTCAGCATGTGTATGCACCATAGCTTGGTCATCCACCCTTCCTCTGATGGGCACATAGGTTGGTTCCATCTTTTTGCTATTGCAAATAGTGCTGTGATGAACGTGAGTGTGCATGTATCTGTTCCTATCCTGGCTCTAACCTCTCCAAGATATATACCCAGTAATGGGATTGCTGGGTCAAATGGTATCTCTAATTCAGGTTCTTCCATTAGTTGGTGCCTACTCCACCTCTGTATAGTTCTTTTCAAAGCTCAGGGCTCCAGGATTATCTTCTGTATCTCTGTCAACTGGTTTTTCTTCTCTTTGTTGAAAAGGGTCTGTGTCATTTGTCTGCCTATTCCCCCATCTTACCAGAAGTCCCTTCCATGTTCTTTTAATGCTTCCTGCATCATTCAATATTTTTTCCATGTTGTTATTATGTGCCATCGAGTCAGACCCAACTCATAGTGACCCCTCCTTGGGTTTCTGAGACAGTATCACTACGGAAGTAGATTGCCCAAACTTCCTTCCAAGGAGTGGCTGGTGGTTTGAACCACCAGCCTTCTGGTTAGCAGTCAAGTGCCTTAGGCACTACACTACCAGAGCTCCCATTTTAATACTGCAACTCGAGGCTTAAATTTTTTCCTCAGTTCTTTCAGGTTGACAAATGCCTAGTGTGTTTTTCCTTTTTCATTTTCTAACTCTAGGTCTTTGCACATTTCATTATCATAATTGGCTTTGTCTGCTTGAGCTGCTCTTTGAAATCTTCTGTCTAGCTCTTTTATCTTGTCATATCTTCCATTTGCTTTAGCTACTCTTCACTCTTGGGAAGTTTCAGAGTCTCTTCTGACATCCATTTTGGTCTTTTCTTTTTTTCTCATATTTTTAATGACCTCTTGCTCTCTTCATAGATGATGCTCTTGATGTTGCCCCACAATTCTGGTTTTCAGTCACTGGTGTTCAATGCATCAAATCTATTCTTTTGATGGTCTCTAAATTCAGGAGGGATATATTCAAGATCATATTTTGGCTCTTATGGACTTGTTTTAATTGTCTTCAACTTCAAGTTGAACTTGCATATGAGCAGTTGATGGTCTGTTCCAGAATCAGCTCCTGGCCTTGTTTTAGCTGAAGATATTGAGCTTTTCCATCACCTATTGATACACATGTAATTAATCTGATTCCTGTGTACTCCATCTGGCGAAGTCCATGTGTATAGCAGATGTTTGTGTTGTTGAAAAAAAGGTATTTGCAATGAATAAGTCATTGGTCTTGCAAAATTCTATTAGGCAATCTCCAGTGTTATTTCTGTCACCAAGGCCAAATTTTCCTCCTTGTGATTCTTTTTTGTTTTCAACTTTTGCATTCCAATCAGCAGTGATAATTAACACATCTTGACTGCATCTTTGGTCAATTTCAGACTGCAGAAGTTGATAAAAATCTTCAGTTTCTTATCTTTGGCTTTGGTGCTTGGTGCATAAATTAGAATAATAGTAATATTAACAGGTCTTCCTTGTAGACGTATGGATATTATCTTACTACTGACAGCATTGTACTTCAGGACAGATCTTGAAACATCCTTTGTGATGATGAATGCCATGCCATTCCTCTTCAAAATGTTATTCCCAGCATAGTAGATCATATGGCTGTCTGATTTAAAATGGCTAAAACTGGTCCATTTTGGTTCACTAATACCTAGGATATTAATCTTTATGCATTCCATTTCATTTTTGACAACTTTCAATTTTCTTAGATTCATACTTCATACATTCCATGTTCTGATTATTAATGGATGTTTGCAGCTGTTTCTCCTCAATTTGAGTCATGGCACATCAGCACATGGAGGTCCCGAAAGATTTACTTTATCCATATCATTAAGGTTGGTTCTACTCTGATGAGTCAGCTCTTTCCTAGTACTATGTGAGTGCCTGCTGACCCAAGGGGCTACTCTTCCTGCACTGTGTTGGACAATGTTTCCAAGCTATTCATAAAGTTGCCCAGTAATATATCAGACAGTGTTTTTCTGCTATTCATAAGTTTTTCCTAGCTAATTGTTTGTGAAGTGGATGGCCTCTTCCTTCTCTCTAATATGTCTCAGTCTGTAAACTATGTTGAAACCTGTGTACTATGTGCAACCTTGCTTGCATTTGAAACACTGGTGGCACAACCTCAAACCTCACAGCAACATGCAAGCCCCACAGGATGACAGATTGACAGGCAAGTTTGTCTCCCTTGGCTATTGGAAACCTCTCTACCCTCCCCTTACCTAATTCCTACCTGGATCCAGTCACTTTGTAGTCTCTGGCATTCTCTCCCTTTCCTGGCTCTGGGGGCTGGGCCTGCCTGCTTCCTGCGCCTTACCTGGGTAGTACCACTTTTTGTTGTTGTTGTTCCTTACTAATGTCATTGTTTACATTAATAAAATATTGGAAACAACCTAATGTTCATTAAAGAAAAAAAAAAACTACCACCATCAAGTAGATTCCAACTCATAGTGATCCTAGAGGACAGAGCAGAACTGGCCTACAGGGTGCTCAAGGCTGTAAATCTTTACTGAAGCTGGCTGACTCATCTTTCCCCTGTGGAGAGTCTGGTGGGTTCGAACTACCAACTTTTTGGTTAGCAGCCAGATGCTCTAACTGTGTCACTAGAGCTCCTTTAACAGGAGAAAAAGAAATAAAGTGTGATTTATCATATTACAAAAGGCAAAACACCACTTCAAAGGAAGTAGGTCTGTATGGACCAACCTGCAAAAATGTCTACTATATATTGTCAACAAATGATTCTATTTTGATAAAAATAAACAACTGATGTTTCTGTATATGTTTTCATATGCCTAGAAAAATAGTCTGGGAGAATATATATGAAATTGTTAATAATGGTTATTTCTGGGGAATAGAACTAGAGGAAATGGGAGTTGATTTTTATGTTTTACTCTATACAATTTTATATTATTTATTTTTACAAAATAGTAAGAATTTACTGTGAGGCAAGAATTGTTCTTATATTGTTCATTGCCCTTTCATGCCTAAAATATAGGAGGTGATCAATAAAAATAATAGTAACAGTTATGTAACACCTACCATGTGCCAGCCTGTTCTATGGACTTTACATATACTAATCTATCTAATTTTCACAATTATCCTATGAGATAAGTACTATTATCATCTCCATTTTACAAATGAGGGGACAAAAGCACAGAGAAGTTAAGAAATCGGCCCAAGGTAACAAAGTAATGGAATTAGGACTAAGTGTAAGCAATCTGGCTACAGAGACTACTTTTAACCACCATACTATGTTGTTATGGCTTGAATTGTGTCACCCAAAAATATGTGTTGTAAATTCTAACCCCTAAACCAACCAAAAACCAAACTCACTTCTGTGGAGTCAATTAGACTCATAGTGACCCCTCCTTGGGTTTCCGAGGTGGTATCTCTATGGAAGTAGATTGCCCAACCTTCCTTCTGACGAGTGGCTGGTAGGTTTGAACCACCAGCCTTTTGGTTAGCAGTCAAATGCCTTAGTCACTACACCACCAGAGCTCCCACCTGAGGATACAATGCATTTGAGAATAGGGTATCCTTTGGTATGTTAATGAGGTCATTTCAGTGTAGGGTGTGTCTTAAACCAATCATGTCTGAGATATAAAAGAACAGATTAGGCACAAGAGGTTGCACAGATGGGGGAAGACAGATGCCAGACCACATGGAGATTACCAAGAAAGGGAGGAACTAAAAGGGATGACTGGGTTGGAATAGATTAGAAGGCAATGGTAGGAGGAACAGAGTTAAAAAGAAACAAGGACCTCCCCCCATCGTCAACAGAGACAGAAAGCCTTCCCTTAGAGCTGGAGCCCTGAATTCAGACTTGTAGCCTCCTGTGAGAAAGTAAATTTCCATTAAAGTCACCCACTTGTGGTATTCCTATTATAGCAGCACTAAGAAACTTAAGACATGTATTCATTGATTGAATGAATATATGAATGAAAAAAGAAAAGTTTTTCTGGCCATGTCTCTGGTAAGCAGATGATTCAATGAACCAGCATAACTCACTCCCAGAGTATTCCACCTAATCAATGTTTTGCTATTTATCTTTCATTTCAAGGTACTCAACGCTTTGCAAATGTTGAAAAAGACACTGATATTAACAGTTAATGAGTGACTGGGAAAAGCATTAATTTAATGCAAGTGGAAGAATTAATTGCCAGCAAATTAAAAAGCTTCACCTGCCATTTCTCGGCCTCCTCAGTCTTCTGCCTTCTACCTGAAACAATAACAAGGGTGTTGTGAGCACAAGCATAACTGCTGGCTGTTCCTTTCCCAGCTGCCTGGTTTTGCAGCTTGCAAGATCATCCCCTCTGTGCTTACATCTGGGGACCTGGAAATATAGGAAAGAATTCTGCACACCAGAAGTATCTCTAGCCCTTAAGGGACTAGTAGATTCCGTACTTAGGGAAAAAAGGCTAAAGAATAGATTATGAGCTCCTGGAGTAGAGGAACTAGGTTTCATCCACTTTGTATCTTCACCATCTGGTACGGTGCCTAGCACATGGTAAGTGCTTTACATACAATAGTTTATCACAACTGCAAGGTCAGTATAAATTTTGAGGGTATCAAGGAAGTTTTAAGAAAAATAATAAATATGCCTCAAGTAAAAAAATGTTTCCTAAACCTAAAAATTGCATTCATTTAGCAAAGACACTGAGCAAAGCGCAGGGAAGATATAAAATACCTACTGTCATCAAGTTGATTCCAACTGATAGCAACTCTCATTGGATTTCCAAGGTGGTAAATCTTTACAGAAGTAGATTGTCCCATCTTCCTTCCACAGAACAGCTGGTGGGTTTGACCTGCTAACCTTTTGGTTAGCAGTCAAATGCCTTAGGCACTATGCCATTAGAGCTCCTTAACCACTGTGTCACCAGAGCTCCTTTAACAGGAGAAAAAGAAACAAAGTGTGATTTATCATATTACAGAAGGCAAAACACCACTTCAAAGGAAGTAGATCTGTATGGACCAACCTGCAAAAATGTCCACTATATATTGTCAACAAATGATTCTATTTTGATAAAAATAAACAACTGATGTTTCTGTATATGTTTTCATAAGCCTAGAAAAATAGTCTGGAAGGATATATATGAAACTGTTAATAATGGTTACCTCTAGGAAGTAGAACTAGAGGAAATGGGGGTTGACAGCCCCTGAGCTGTCTCCCTGTGCATAAACAGCCCTTCTTTCTCCCATGATTGTTCTCTCCAAGGAGTGTATCTACCTCAGGTAAATGTTCAAC